>NC_053389.1:584802210-585112368 GCF_905171765.1 Bufo bufo | reverse complement strand
GCAGTGACAAAAATATTTTTTTTTTTGATCACTGCACATTCACTTTACACGCTCTGCGGCGATAAAAAATCAGTTTTTATATTTTTTATCAACCGCAGCGGCCTCCGGTACTTCGCTAGCCTCCCCTTTGTAAGACTGGCTTGCTTTTTTTCTTGGGTAGTCTCAGGGAATACCCCTAAATTTAGTAGTCCAAATGTCAAACAGGGGGTATTCTTCTGAAGAGGCCTACAGGATTCTGACCCAGTCGGATGAGGAGTGGGAACCCTCATCTGACGAATCTAGCGGGTCAGAATATGAACCTGTAGAAAGCAGTGGCTCTCTGACCCAAAGTTCGGACGAGGAGGTTGAGGTCCCTGGCAGCACCAGGCGTACCCGGCCCCGTGTCGCTAGACCACAGGTTATGCAGGATCCGCTTCAAGAGCAGCAGAGTGGGGCTGTCGCAGCCGGATCACGTGGTGAGGCATACACCAGCAGCGCAGCCCTTCCTGGACCTAGTACCAGCACTGCCGTACAACATGGTGAAGTAGCGAGCACCAGAAGGGCAGTTGAAGCTGGTACGGTGGCACGTGCACTAGTTACCCCGTCGCAGCCACCGCACAGACAGGCCCGTAGAGCCCCTAGAATCCCTGAGGTGCTGGCAAACCCTGATTGGCAGTCACCAACTTCAGCCGCACCAGTAGTTCCCCCTTTCACCGCCCAGTCTGGAGTTCGGGTTGAGACGGCTCAGATCAGTACGGCCCTGGGATTTTTTGAGCTGTTCTTGACTGCGGAGCTCTTGGACTTAGTCGTGGCAGAGACCAACCAATATGCCACACAATTTATAACCGCAAACCCGGGAAGCTTTTATGCCCAGCCTTTCCGGTGGAAACCAGTCCAAGTTTCCAAACTTAAAATTTTTCTGGGCCTTCTCCTCAACATGGGCCTGACAAAAAAGCATGAATTGCGGTCATATTGGTCAACGCACCCAATTCATCACATGCCCATGTTCTCTGCTGCTATGTCCAGGACACGATTTGAGGCCATCCTGCGTTTCCTGCACTTTAGCGACAACACCACCTCCCGTCCCAGAGGCCACCCAGCTTTTGACCGGCTCCACAAAATTCGGCCCCTCATAGACCATTTCAACCAGAAATTTGCAGATTTGTATACCCCTGAGCAAAACATCTGCGTAGACGAGTCCCTAATACATTTTACCGGGCGCCTTGGCTTCAAACAATACATCCCAAGCAAGCGTGCCCGGTATGGGGTCAAATTGTATAAGCTCTGTGAAAGGGCCACAGGCTATACCCACAAATTTCGGATCTATGAGGGAAAAGATCAGACCCTGGAGCCGGTCGGTTGCCCTGACTACCTGGGGAGCAGTGGGAAGACAGTCTGGGACTTGGTGTCACCCTTATTCGGCAAGGGCTACCATCTTTATGTGGACAATTTTTACACAAGTGTGGCCCTCTTTAGGCATTTGTTTCTAGAACGGATTTGCGCCTGTGGCACCACGCGAACTAGTCGCGTGGGCTTCCCCCAACGGCTTGTAACCACCCGTCTTGCAAGGGGGGAGAGGGCTGCCTTGTGTAACGAAGAACTGCTCGCGGTGAAATGGAGAGACAAGCGTGACGTTTACATGCTCTCCTCCATTCACGCAGACACGACAATACAAATTCAAAGGGCAACCCGTGTCATTGAAAAGCCCCTCTCAGTCCACGACTATAATTTGCTCATGGGAGGGGTGGACTTCAATGACCAGATGTTGGCTCCCTATTTAGTTTCCCGCAGAACCAGACGCTGGTATAAGAAGGTGTCTGTATATTTAATTCAATTGGCGCTCTACAATAGTTTTGTTCTCTACAGTAAGGCTGGGAGAACACGATCCTTCCTCAAATTCCAGGAAGAGATCATCGAGAACCTCCTTTACCCAGGAGGTTCCGTGGCCCCATCCACCAGTGTAGTTAGCCGTCTACACGAGCGACATTTCCCCAGTGTCGTTGCTGGTACCTCAACCCAACCGCCACCCCGAAAAAAATTTTGTGTCTGTAGCAGGAGTGGAATAAGGCGTGACACCCGCTATTTCTGTCCTGACTGTCCGGACCACCCTGCCCTATGCTTAGGAGAGTGTTTCCGGAAGTACCACACACAGGTACACCTAGCATAGGGATCACATCTCACCAGGACAGGCACACAGGGCTATTAGGGCCCTTTCTCTCACAGCTGCTGCAAACCTCTCCTTTCACCTGGGATAAAGTGCATAACGTACTTCGCCACATCTTTGCGCGATTTGCGCTTTGCACATTGTCCCATGGGGAAGGAGAGGTTTGTTCTATAAAGGTAAAAAAAACAAAACAAAAAAAAAATTACCGGTAAGTAAAAAAGTTAAAAAAGTTTAAAAAAGTTAATATGTTCTGTTCTAAAGTTAATAAAGTTATTGCTTTGCGGCCTGGTTTTTTCTTTTTTGTTTTGTTTTTTTTACCTTCCAGGTGGACCAACCGATCGACCAGCTGCAGCTCTGATGTGCATTCGGACAGAAGCATTGCGCTGCTGTCAGATTACACGCAAGTCGGTGTATGCGGCGCTGCAAGACGAGATTTCTCCTCTGCAGTAAAAGATATGTTTGCCGAGGCATATGAGCTGAGGAGGTGGCGGTGTTCATATACTTTGGCAAACACTTTGTATATATAAAAAAAAAAATCCCGGCAATGATTTATTCATCCACATCGATTGATGTGAATGGAGAAATCTGGTTTGCCAGGGCATACGAGCTGAAATGGGTATGGATGTTGGGCGGAGCTCCTATGTCCTGGCAGACGCCTTTCCCCTCCTTTTTCTTTTTTTGGCAGAGATTTTTTTATCCACATTGATCGATGCGAATGAAGAAATCTGTGACGTTCATTTTTTTCTTTCAGCCCAGAGGCTGAACGAAAAAAAAAAATCTCATTACCCGTATGCTCAATATAAGGAGAATAGCAGAAACTCCTAATGCTGGCCATACATGTAATGATTGCGGAGACCCTCAAATGCCAGGGCAGTACAAACACCCCACAAATAACACCATTTTGGAAAGAAGACACCCCAAGGTATTCGCTGAGGGGCATATTGAGTCCATGAAAGATTGAAATTTTTGTCCCAAGTTAGCGGAAAGGGAGACTTTGTGAGAACAAAATCCAAAAAATCAATTTCCGCTAACTTGTGCCAAAAATTTTTTTTTTCAATGAACTCGCCATGCCCCTCATTGAATACCTTGGGGTGTCTTCTTTCCAAAATGGGGTCACATGTGGGGTATTTATACTGCCCTGGCATTTTAGGGGCCCCAAAGCGTGAGAAGAAGTCTGGTATCCAAATGTCTAAAAATGCCCTCCTAAAAGGAATTTGGGCCCCTTTGCCCACCTAGGCTGCAAAAAAGTGTCACACATCTGGTATCTCCGTACTCAGGAGAAGTTGAGGAATGTGTTTTTGGGTGTCTTTTTACATATACCCATGCTGGGTGAGATAAATATCTTGGTCAAATGCCAACTTTGTATAAAAAAAATGGGAAAAGTTGTCTTTTGCCAAGATATTTCTCTCACCCAGCATGGGTATATGTAAAATGACACCCCAAAACACATTCCCCACCTTCTCCTGAGTACGGAGATACCAGATGTGTGACACTTTTTTGCAGCCTAGGTGGGCAAAGGGGCCCACATTCCAAAGAGCACCTTTCGGATTTCACAGGTCATTTACCTACTTACCACACATTAGGGCCCCTGTAAAATGCCAGGGCAGTATAACTACCCCACAAGTGACCCCATTTTGGAAAGAAGACACCCCAAGGTATTCCGTGAGGGGCATGGCAAGTTCCTAGAATTTTTAATTTTTAGTCACAAGTTAGTGGAAAATGATGATTTTTTTTTTTTTTTTTTTTTCATACAAAGTCTCATATTCCACTAACTTGTGACAAAAAATAAAAACTTCCATGAACTCACTATGCCCATCAGCGAATACCTTGGGGTCTCTTCTTTCCAAAATGGGGTCACTTGTGGGGTAGTTATACTGCCCTGGCATTCTAGGGGCCCAAATGTGTGGTAAGGAGTTTGAAATCAAATTCTGTAAAAAATGACCTGTGAAATCCGAAAGGTGCTCTTTGGAATATGGGCCCCTTTGCCCACCTAGGCTGCAAAAAAGTGTCACACATCTGGTATCTCCGTACTCAGGAGAAGGTGGGGAATGTGTTTTGGGGTGTCATTTTACATATACCCATGCTGGGTGAGAGAAATATCTTGGCAAAAGACAACTTTTCCCATTTTTTTATACAAAGTTGGCATTTGACCAAGATATTTATCTCACCCAGCATGGGTATATGTAAAAAGACACCCCGAAACACATTCCTCAACTTCTCCTGAGTACAGAGATACCAGATGTGTGACACTTTTTTGCAGCCTAGGTGGGCAAAGGGGCCCACATTCCAAAGAGCACCTTTCGGATTTCACAGGTCATTTTTTACTGAATTTGATTTCAAACTCCTTACCACACATTTGGGCCCCTAGAATGCCAGGGCAGTATAACTACCCCACCAGTGACCCCATTTTGGAAAGAAGAGACCCCAAGGTATTCGCTGATGGGCATAGTGAGTTCATGAAAGTTTTTATTTTTTGTCACAAGTTAGTGGAATATGAGACTTTGTATGAAAAAAAAAAAAAAAAAAAAATCATCATTTTCCACTAACTTGTGACAAAAAATAAAAAATTATAGGAACTCGGCATGCCCCTCACGGAATACCTTGGGGTGTCTTCTTTCCAAAATGGGATCACTTGTGGGGTAGTTATACTGCCCTGGCATTCTAGGGGCCCAAATGTGTGGTAAGGAGTTTGAAATAAAATTCAGTAAAAAATGACCTGTGAAATCCGAAAGGTGCTCTTTGGAATATGGGCCCCTTTGCCCACCTAGGCTGCAAAAAAGTGTCACACATCTGGTATCTCTGTATTCAGGAGAAGTTGAGGAATGTGTTTTGGGGTGTCTTTTTACATATACCCATGCTGGGTGAGATAAATATCTTGGTCAAATGCCAACTTTGTATAAAAAAATGGGAAAAGTTGTCTTTTGCCAAGATATTTCTCTCACCCAGCATGGGTATATATAAAATGACACCCCAAAACACATTCCCCACCTTCTCCTGAGTACGGAGATACCAGATGTGTGACACTTTTTTGCAGCCTAGGTGGGCAAAGGGGCCCATATTCCAAAGAGCACCTTTCGGATTTCACAGGTCATTTTTTTACAGAATTTGATTTCAAACTCCTTACCACACATTTGGGCCCCTAGAATGCCAGGGCAGTATAACTACCCCACAAGTGACCCCATTTTGGAAAGAAGAGACCCCAAGGTATTCGCTGATAGGCATAGTGAGTTCATGGAAGTTTTTATTTTATGTCACAAGTTAGTGGAATATGAGACTTTGTATGAGAAAAAAAAAAAATCATCATTTTCCACTAACTTGTGACAAAAAATAAAAAATTCTAGGAACTCGGCATGCCCCTCACGGAATACCTTGGGGTGTCTTCTTTCCAAAATGGGGTCACTTGTGGGGTAGTTATACTGCCCTGGCATTCTAGGGGCCCAAATGTGTGGTAAGGAGTTTGAAATAAAATTCAGTAAAAAATGACCTGTGAAATCCGAAAGGTGCTCTTTGGAATATGGGCCCCTTTGCCCACCTAGGCTGCAAAAAAGTGTCACACATCTGGTATCTCTGTATTCAGGAGAAGTTGAGGAATGTGTTTTGGGGTGTCTTTTTACATATACCCATGCTGGGTGAGATAAATATCTTGGTCAAATGCCAACTTTGTATAAAAAAATGGGAAAAGTTGTCTTTTGCCAAGATATTTCTCTCACCCAGCATGGGTATATATAAAATGACACCCCAAAACACATTCCCCACCTTCTCCTGAGTACGGAGATACCAGATGTGTGACACTTTTTTGCAGCCTAGGTGGGCAAAGGGGCCCATATTCCAAAGAGCACCTTTCGGATTTCACAGGTCATTTTTTACAGAATTTGATTTCAAACTCCTTACCACACATTTGGGCCCCTAGAATGCCAGGGCAGTATAACTACCCCACAAGTGACCCCATTTTGGAAAGAAGAGACCCCAAGGTATTCGCTGATGGGCATAGTGAGTTCATAGAACTTTTTATTTTATGTCACAAGTTAGTGGAATATGAGACTTTGTAAGAAAAAAAAAAAAAAAATCATCATTTTCCGCTAACTTGTGACAAAAAATAAAAAGTTCTATGAACTCACTATGCCCATCAGCGAATACCTTAGGGTGTGTACTTTCCTAAATGGGGTCATTTGTGGGGTGTTTGTACTGTCTGTGCATTGTAGAACCTCAGGAAACATGACAGGTGCTCAGAAAGTCAGAGCTGCTTCAAAAAGCGGAAATTCACATTTTTGTACCATAGTTTGTAAACGCTATAACTTTTACCCAAACCATTTTTTTTTTACCCAAACATTTTTTTTTTATCAAAGACATGTAGAACAATAAATTTAGAGCAAAATTTATATATGGATCTCGTTTTTTTTGCAAAATTTTACAAACTTTTGAAAGTGAAAAATGTCATTTTTTTGCAAAAAAATCGTTAAATTTCGATTAATAACAAAAAAAGTAAAAATGTCAGCAGCAAAGAAATACCACCAAATGAAAGCTCTATTAGTGAGAAGAAAAGGAGGTAAAATTCATTTGGGTGGTTAGTTGCATGACCGAGCAATAAACGGTGAAAGTGGTGTAGGTCAGAAGTGTAAAAAGTGGCCTGGTCTTTCAGGGTGTTTAAGCACTGGGGGCTGAGGTGGTTAAGGCAGATCGTGATACCTCACAAAATAGTTTATATTTACCATATGTCTACTTTATGTTGGCATCATTTTGAAAATGTCATTTACATTTTTAAAAGACATTAGAAGGCTTAGAATTTTAGAATCAATTCTTAAAATTTTTAAGAAAATTTCCAAAACCCACTTTTTTAAGGACCAGTTCAGTTATGAAGTCACTTTGTGGGTTTTACATAGTAGAAATCACCCATAAATGACCCCATTTTATAAATTGCACCCCTCAATTTATTCAAAACTGATTTTACAAACTATGTTAACCCTTTAAATGTTCCACAATAATTAAAAGAAAATGGAGATTACATTTCAAAATTTAACTTTTTTGGCAGATTTTTCATTTAATCCATTTCTTTCTGTAACACAGCAAGGGTTAAGAGCCAAACTAAACTCATATTTATTACCCTGATTCTGCAGTTTACAGAAACACCCCTTAGTTGTTGTAAACTGGGCACACATAAAGGCTCAAAAGGAAAGGAGCATCTTATGGTTTTTGGAGGGCAGATTTTGCTGGGCTAGATTTTATGCACCATGTCACATTTGAAGCCACCCTGATGCACTCTACAGTAGAAACGACCAAACAGTGACCCCATTTTCGAAACTATGGTATAAAGTGACAGTTTTATTGATACTATTTTGGGATACATATGATTTTTGATTTCTCGATATTACACTTTTTTGTGAGGCAAGTTAGCAAAAAATGGCTGTTCTAGCATAGTTTTTATTTTCTGTTTTTACAATGTTCACCTGACAAGCTAGATCATGCTCTATTTTTATACAGCAGGTTGTTATGGACACATCGATAACAAATATGTCTATTTTTTGTTTCAGTTTACATAGTAAAGCTTTTTTTTTTTTATTATGGTTCTTGTGTCTCCATTTTCTGTGAGCAATTATTTTGGGCTTTTTGGCACAGTTTTTATTTTTATTTTTTATGGCATTTACCTATGGTAGTTGATAATGTGATATTTTTATAGAGCAGTTTGTTACGGATGCAGCGATACCGAATATGTCTATATTTTTCCATTTATTTTGGTTTTACAGTAAGCCATATTTTTTTATTTTGTGAGCAATTGTCTCATGTAAAGGCTAATTTTTTGTAGGATCAGGTGATGGTTTAATTGGTATTATTTTGGGGTACCTACAACTTTTTTTATCACTTTTTTTTTATGGGGTTCACCGTGCAGGAAATGTAATGTGATCCTTTTATAGATCAGGTCGTTACAGACACGGAGATACCAAACATGTGTAATGTTTTAATTTTTTTTCATTTTTAACCAATTATAAATGTGCGGATATGGGAAAAGGTTGAGAAGACCAGAGCTGCGCTGTAGGGTTTGAGCCTGCTGCGATTGGTCAGTCAAATCTGTAATTATACAGAATAATAATTAATAATACAAAACAATTGCAATGAGCATGAACAAGATGAATTACAAACCGGTACAGAAGGAGAGAGGACCAAGGGCTTACAAACTACAACATTTACTAAATCTGTATGTCTGTAGTAGCTTGAAACACAGCTAGGGGTGAGCGAATCGAGCTTCGGATCCAAGATCCGAAGTCAACTTGTTCAAAAACTTCTTTTTAATGCTGTACAGAGACCTGTCTCCATACAACATTAAAATGTATGTGCTTCGGCGAGGGAAAATTCTTAAAGTCCGAAGTCGAAGAGACTTCAATGAATAACTCTGGGCTTTAATTCTATAACTTTACAAACATTTTAAAACAGGAATCCGAAGTCGGCTTTGCTACCGAAGCTGACTTCAGATTCCTATTTTAAGATGCTTTTAAAGTTGTAAAATCATAGCCCAATGTTCACGTATTCACGTGTGACTTCGGACTTAACGAATTTTGCTTCGCCAAAGCATATACATTTTCCCGCTGAAAGAAGACAGGTCTCAGGAAACAACTTTGGATTTTTGACCACCTCTAAACAGAGCTATTGACTTTATTAAGTCAGGGCTGCTCAATGAGGAAGCACATATGTGTATTCAGCTTTTACACTGTATTTACGGTTGGAATTTTCTCTGCATATAGGCTGCCATTGGGGTATCACTTCACTGCACTGAAAAAAAAATAAAAAAAAAGACTTCCAGACAGTTTTAATTCTTTCAACATAATTAGGACATCATGAATATGATGTCTCAATAATTATATTAATTGTACTGTAGCCTGATAGGATGTTCTTTACATATCCAGCTATTATTAATAATATCCATAATAAAATTAAGTAAAAGGGGTAGAGAAATTTTTTGGAGGCCTCTATTACATCCTGATATAAAGTACAGTATCTCATCTTAGCTACACAGTAAATTAAGTTATACTTTGTTTAAAAAAAATACAGTAAAATAAGATTAAAGATACATTGAGAATGCTGCATTTATTCTTGATCTTTCTTTATGCCCTCAAGTAAGGTTCCCTTGACTTTTACAAAATAATTCTCATATAAATCTATAGAAGAGTCCCTCATAAACCATTGCATTCATCACATTTACGGCTATTTCAGACAGTGGCAGTGTACTTTCTAGTTTAAAACAAGAATTGAAGCCTCTAGATCAGCAGAAAACTATTGAGACATTAAGACAGGTCCGCAGAGAGCATTTTGTTGATTTACATTAAGATCAAGCTTTAATTTAAAAAAATTAGCTTTTACTTTTCTATTTAACCAACAAACCTTCGAATCCATAAATTTCTTTCACATCTATTACCCCTGACAGTAAATGTTATCATTTATGTAATGCCCTCTCCAACTTTTTTTTCCTCACAAAATGCCTTGTCGAGAAATGTAAATCATTGCATCAATCATAAAGTTTTTGTTGGGAGGGAAATTGAATGTACAGTGTTGACAAATTGCAATTTGTCATATTTCTGGATTGATGGTAACTTTTCATTCCTTTCACAGGCAAATATCGAAAGAGTTTTTTTTTTTCTATATTAAATCTATCATGACAAATTTCCAGGAAGTCTATGCTAAATAAGTTAGCATACAAACCTTTATGTTAGAATATATATATATATATATATATATATATACTGTATATATATTGTATAGTAACTACATATTGTATATTCGCATGTATCAGGAAGATACTTCAGGACTAGAATTCATGTCTAGCCTGATTATTATCAGTAATTAATATAAATATTAATTACCTGTCTTGGGATGATTCTTCTCTTGTAGTTGACCTGGGAATATGTCGGGTTCACCATTTCACTGGGCATAAGTCACCTGTAAAAAGGCAAAGGTGTGATAATATGTTCCTGCTAAATGCTATAGACACTAATATTTATAACCGGCTAGGAGCATCACTATATATCTCAGGGTTCATGAAAAAATGGGGGGTCAGAGAGGGGCAAATTAAGAAGGAAAGAAATAAGGTAGAGGGAGTTCCCTCCCTCTGACTAAGCCCATATATGCCACTATCTCTATCAAACATGGCATCTAATTACAAGTTTTTATTATGTGTAAGGGGTGGTAAGGAACAGGCTGCTGCACTGAGCCCGCTCCACAAATGAAAGGTTTTTGATGTATAAAACAGCCCAACCAAAATGCTAAGGATTGGCGATAACACTAAACCCAGTTAATTAACTACTTAGATGGCATGTTTACTAAAGATAGCAGCATATGTGGCATTAGTCAGAGGGAAGGACTCCCTCTACCTTCCAATCCAAGCTCCTGCTGAGAAATGACAGAGCTGTATTGAGCAGGTTGCTGCATGGAGCTCGCTCCATTAATGATGGGTGCTGGCTGTATAATACAGCACAGCCAAAATGACCAGGGTTAGCGATGACGCCAAACCTAGTCATTTAACCGCTTAGATGCCATGTTTTAAAAAGATAGCGGCATATGTGGGGTTAGCTAGAAGGACGGTGCTCCCTCTACTTTCCAATCAATGCCCCAGCTGCAAAATCACAGAGCTCTAATCAGTTACCATGACCTTCATAAAGGAGTTTTGGGCTGTCATGGTTAAGTGCCTGTAAAACCATGCACAAGTCCCAGATCAGCAGGCAGAGTACCTTAATCTCATGGACCACAATAGTGAGAGAGGAATTAGAGAGGGGGATCACCCCCTTCATGCATAGTCACGTTTGTGTTCCTAATTATGCATAAAACTTTGTATGGAGCAGGTTACTGCGCAAAGGCAACTCTATACACAATGGGTGCTGGTTGTACCAAACAGCACAGCCAAAATAATTAGGCTTTGCAATTACGTCAAACCTGGTCAATGAATCTCTCAGATGACATGTTTAATAGAAATACCTGCATATATGGAGTTAGGCAAAGGGAGGGAGCTACCTCTGCCTTCAATTCCAATCCCCAACAGCGAAATCACAGAGATAAAATCAGTTACCATGACAGCCCTGGTCCTTCAGAAAGAGTATTCAAGCTGTCTTGGTTCACTGCCTGTAAAACATTGCACAAGGCATAGATTAGCAGGAAGAGAGTCATGATGTCATGGACCACAATAGTGGGAGAGCGGTATTCAAAAGAGGGGATTAACCCATTCATGCATAAACACGTACATGTACATTGAAATACGTAAAAGGTTCTATGGAGCAGGTTACTGCGCTGAGCCCACTCCATACCCGATGAGTACTGGCTGTATAATACAGCACAGTCCCAATGACCAGAATCGTGATGGTGCCAAACCCCATCATTCAACCTCTAAGTGCAGCGCTTAGTAGAGATAGCTGCTAATATGGGGTTAGGCAGAGAAAGACGGCTCCTTTCTCCTTCAGATCTAAGCCCTGACAGCGAAATCACAGAGCACCAATCAGTTACCATGACAGTCCTGTGCCTTCTGAAAGGCATTGTTCTGTTATGGTTAACTGCCTGTAAAACTGTGCACAAGGCATAGTTTAGCTGGCCGAGTGTCACAATCTCGTGGACCAAAATAGTGGCAGAGGGGGATTAGGTAGGGGGGATTAACCCTTTCATGCATAATCATGTACATGTACGGTATTATGCATAACAGGTTGCATAGAGCAGGCTGCTGCTCTGATCTGACTCCAAACATGTAGGGTTCCAGCTGTAGAACACAGCTGGCACCTGATCACAAAGACCAGGATCGGCAATAACACCCAACCTAGTCCTTTAACTGGACAGATGCCGCCTTCAATAGTAATTAAGGTTTATGTGTGGTGAGGGAGGGAGCTCCCTCTGCGTTTCCAAGCCCCTGCAGAAAGATCATGGGGATTAAGTTGGTAAAATTGACAGCTCTGGACCTTCTGAAGGTTCTTTAGGCCCCTTTCACACGGGCGAGTATTCCGCGCGGATGAGATACGTGAGTTGAACGCATTGCACCCGCACTGAATCCTGACCCATTCATTTCTATGGGGCTGTGCACACAAGCGGTGATTTTCACGCATCACTTGTGCGTTGCGTGAAAATCGCAGCATGCTCCTCTTTGTGCGTTTTTCACGTAACGCAGGCCCCATAGAAATGAATGGGGTTGCGTGAAAATCGCAAGCATCCGCAAGCAAGTGCGGATGCGGTGCGATTTTCACGCACGTTTGCTAGGTGACGATCGGGATGGCGACCCGATCATTATTATTTCCCCTTATAACATGGTTATAAGGGAAAATAATAGCATTCTGAATGCAAAATGCATAGTACAATAGGGCTGGAGGGGTTAAAAAATAAATACATTTTTTTTTAACTCACCTTAATCCACTTGTTCGCGCAGCTGGCATCTCTTCTGTCTTCATCTGTGCAATAGGGCCTTTGATGACGTCACTACGCTCATCACATGATCCATCACCATGGTGATGGATCATGTGATGGACCATGTGATGTACGCAGTGTCGTCATCAA
Organism: Bufo bufo; assembly: GCF_905171765.1. Classification (NCBI taxonomy): domain Eukaryota; kingdom Metazoa; phylum Chordata; class Amphibia; order Anura; family Bufonidae; genus Bufo; species Bufo bufo. Next base: position 585,099,713 of record NC_053389.1, on the reverse strand, counting down.
AGGTCCTATTGCTCACAGATGAAGCCGGGCTGCGCGAACAAGTGGATTAAGGTGAGTTAAATATTTTTTTCTTTTTTTTTAACCCCTCCAGCCTGTTGCACCCGCGCGATAAAAACTAAACATCGGAACGCAATCGCAGTCAAAACGGACATGCCCGTGTGAAAGAGGCCTTACACTGTCAAGGTCAACCACCTGTAAAGCTCTGCACAAGGCACAGCTCAGCAGGGAGTGTGTCCAAATCTCACGGGACACATTAGTGCTGTTTTATGGTCTATGTGACAAGTTAGCAGAAGCAAGCAGATTTTAGTTCTCTAGGAGGGCTTAAATTTTATATGTAAAAAAAGCATGCTAAAATACAAGCTCTAAAATGACTATGTAAACAGAACATTTCAACAGTTATTGCTGTTGGAATATGGGGAGGAAAAAATAAAACATAAAGACAAAAATGGGCTTTGTCTTTAAGGGGTAAGAGAAAGGGAGAAACACTGAAAGGGGAGAGATGGAGAAAGGGTGAGGTGGAGCAGGATAAAGAGGATAGTGGGTGTACACAGCACCCAGGCCGTAACCTCCTACCTACAATGTGTTAGTGGAAAAAGAAGATTCCTTACCTCTGTACCTGAGATATGGTTATGTTATAATACAAGTGTCTGCATATGATATACATAGGGTAACCACATACTGTATATCAACATGTATCAGGAAGATACTTCAGGACTACAACTAATGTCTAGCCTGATTATTATCAGTAATTAATATAAATATTAATTACCTGTCTTGTGATTCTCTTCTTGTAGTTGACCAGTGAATATGTCGGGTTCACCATTTCACTGGGCATCAGTCACCTGTAAAAAGACAAAGGTGTGACAATATGTTCCTGCTACATACTACAGACATTAATATTTATAACAGGCTAGGGGCATCTCTATATATCTCAGGGTTCATGTAGAAATAGGGAATGAGAGAGCGACAAATTGAGAAGGGAAGAAGGAAGGTTGAATAAAATGGGAGAGGGGGATTACACCCTTCACCAATAATTACGTAGATGTACATTATTATGTGAAAGGGGTTGTACGGAGCAGGCTGCGGCACGGAGCTCGCTCCATAAATGACATGTGCTTGCTATATAAAATAGCCCAGCCAAAATTTCAAGGCTTGGCGATAACACCAAACCAGGGCATTTTATCGCTTAGATGGCGTGTTTGATAGAAATAGCGGCATATGTTGACTTAGTCAGAGAGAGGGGGCTCCCTCTATATTCCGATTCAAGCTCCTGCTGAGAAATCACAGAGCTGTATGCAGCAGGTTGCTGCACTGAGCCCGCTCCATAAACGACGGGTGCTGGCTTTAAAATAAAACAGCCCAGCCAAAATGACCATGGTCAGCGATGATGCCAAACAAGGGTAATTTAACCACTCAGATGCCATGTTTAATAAAGATAGCAACAAGCCCCTGCTGCAAAATCACGGAGCTCCAATCAGTTACCATGACCGCTCAAGATCATCAGAAAGGGTTTTTGGGCAGTCATAGTTAAGTACCTGTAAAACCGTGCACAAGGCCCAGATCAGCAGGCAGAGTATCTTAATCTCAATGACCACAATAGTGGGAGAGAGGGATTAGAATCACATTCATATTCCTAATTATGCGTAAGGGATTGTATGGAGCAGGTTACCACGCTAAGTCCGCTCCATACACGATGGGTGCTGGTTGTACAATACAGCCCAGCCAAAATGATTAGCAACTGCAGTGACGTCAAACCAGGTTCCTTAATCTCTCAGATGCCACAATTAATAGAAATATCTGCATATATGGGGTTAGGCAAAAAGAGAGAGCTCCCTCTGCCTTCCGTTCCAATCCCCAACAGCGAAATCACAGAGATCCAATTAGTTATCATGACAGCTCTGGTCTTTCAGAAAGGGTCTTCGGGCTGTCTTGACTAACTGCCTGTAAAACTTAGCTTAGCAGGCAGAGAGTCATAATGTCATGGACCACAATAGTGGAAGAGGGGTAATCGAGAGGGGGGATTAGCCCATTCACACATAAACACATACATGTACGTTGTAATATGTAAAAGCTTGTATGGAGCAGGTTACTGCGCTGAGCCCGCTCCATACCCGATGGATGCTTGCTGTATAATACAGCACAGTCACAATGACAAGGATCACGATGGTGACAAACCCAGTCATCCAACCTCTCTAAGTACAGAGCTTAGTAGAGATAGCTGATTATGTAGGGTTAGGTCTCATGCACACGACCGTTGTGTGCATCCGTAGCCGTTGTGCTGTTTTCCGTTTTTTTTCGCGGACCCATTGACTTTCAATGGGTCCATGGAAAAATCGGAAAATGCACTGTTTTGCAGCCGCATCCGTGATCCGTGTTTCCTGTCCTATTTTTTTGACGGACAACGGTTCACGGACCCATTCAAGTCAATGGTTCCGTGAAAAAACACGGATGCACACAAGATTGGCATCCGCGTCCGTGGTCCGTGGCCGTAGGCTACTTTCGCACAGATGGATCCGCAGATCCGTCTGCATAAAAGCTTTTTCAGAGCTGAGTTTTCACTTCGTGAAAACTCAGATCCGACAGTATATTCAGACACAGAGGTGTTCCCATAGTGATGGGGACGCTTCTAGTTAGAATATACTTTGAACTGTGTACATGACTGCCCCCTGCTGCCTGGCAGCACCCGATCTCTTACAGGGGGCTGTGATCCGCACAATTAACCCCTGTAAGAGATAACCACTTACTGTATATCAACATGTATCAGGAAGATACTTCAGGACTAGAACTCATGTCTAGCCTGATTATTATCAGTAATTAATATAAATATTAATTACCTGTCTTGTGATTCTTTTCTTGTAGTTGACCAGGGAATATATCGGGTTCACCATTTCACTGGGCATCAGTCACCTGTAAAAAGACAAAGGTGTGATAATATGTTCCTGCTACATGCTACAGACACTAACATTTATAACAGGCTAGGGGCATCTCTATATATCTTAGGGATCATGTAAAAATAGGGGGTGAGAAAGCGACAAATTGAGAAGGGAAGAAGGAAGGTGGAATAAAATGGGAGAGGGGGAATACACCCTTCACCTATAATTACGTAGATGTACGTTATTATGTGTAAGGGGTTGTATGGAGCAGGCTGCTGCACTGAGCTCGCTCCATAAATCACATGTCCTTGCTGTATTAAACAGCCCAGCTAAAATGATAAGGATTGGCGATAGGACCAAACCTGATCATTTAATCGTTTAGATGGAGTATTTGATAGAGATAGCAGCATATGTTGGCTTAGTCAGAGAGAGGGGGCTCCCTCTACCTACCGATCCAAGTTCCTGCTGAAAAAGAGCTGTATAGAGAAGGTTGCTGCACTAAGCCTGTTCCATAAACAACGGGTGATGGCTGTATAAAATAGCCCAGCCCAAATGACCAGGGTCAGCGATGACTCTAAACCTGGTAATTTAACCACTCAGATGTCATGTTTAATAAAGATAGCGGCATATGTGGGGTTAGAGGAGGGTGCTCCCTCTATCTTCCAAATCACGCCCCGGCTGCAAAATCACAGAGCTCTAATCAGTTACCATGACAGCCCTAGACCTTCAGAAAAGGTTTTTAGGCTGTCATGGTTAAGTACCTATAAAACCGTTCACAAGGCCCAGATCAGCAGGCAGAGTATCTTAATCTCAAGGACCACAATAGTGGGAGAGAGGAATTAGAGAGGGGAATTAACCCCTTCATGCATAATCACATTCATGTTCCTATTATTATTAGGCATAGCTTAGCAGGCAGAGAGTCATAATGTCATGGACCACAATAGTGGGAGAAGAGTAGTTGAGAGGTGGATTAACCTATTCACGCATAAACACATACATGTATGTTGTAATTAGGGATGAGCAAACACCTGGAAGTTCGGGTTCGCTGGGTTCGGACGAACTTCGGGTCAAAGTTCGGGACCCGAACTTGACCCTGAACTCGAATTCCATTGAAGTCAATGGGAACCCGAACTTTGGGGCACTAAAATGCCTGTAAAATAGACATAGTAAGGGCTAAAGGACTGCAAAATGAAGCAAAATGGGGATAAGAGCAGGACAATTTCCCTGCAAACAAATGTGGATAGGGATATTACTTAAAATAATATAGAATAGAAAAAAATAATAAGCTTGAACTAGGAGGCGGAGGTCAAAGTGGAGTAGGAGTTTGAGGAGGCGGTGGACATAGTGTAGGTGGAAGCAGTGGAGGAGGAGGTAGCCAACACAATTTTTGTTGTTGTTTTTTTTTTTTTACTTTTTTTTTTCTTTCTTTTTTTTAAATAAATTTGGGAAGACCCCAAAACATTGGGGAATAGAAAAAAGAATTCAAAGAGAAAGTGTGCTGGAGTATAACAATCGCTGGGTGCCTCCGGTATACTTGTCTACTCAGCACAAGGTACGGACAAGTCCCGTGGGATCCATGCCTGGTTCATTTTAATGAACGTGAGCTTGTCCACATTGGCTGTGGACAGGCGGCTGATCTTGTCTGTGAACACACCCCCTGCCGTGCTAAACACATGTTCGGACAATACACTGGCCACAGGGCAGGCCAGAAGCTCCAAGGCGTCAAGGGCAAGCTCAGGCCATGTGCCCAATTTGGAGACCCAGAAGTTGAATGGGGAAGACCCATCAGTCAGTACGTGAAGGCGTGTGCACATGTACTGTTCCACCATGTTGCTGAAATGCTGCCTCCTGCTAGGACGTTCCATATCAGTTGGTGTTGCTGGTTGTTGTGGAGTGCTGACTAGGGATGAGCGAACCCGAACTGTATAGTTCGGGATCGTACCGAATTTTGGGGTGTCCGTGACACGGACCCGAACCCGAACATTTTCGTAAAAGTCCGTGTTCGGGTTCGGTGTTCGGCGCTTTATTGGCGCTTTTTGAAAGGCTGCAAAGCAGCCAATCAACAAGCGTCATACTACTTGCCCCAAGAGGCCATCACGGCCTTGCCTACTATTAGCATGGCTGTGATTGGCCAGTGCAGCATGTGACCCAGCCTCTATATAAGCTTGGGTCACGTTGCGCTGCACGTCACTCTGCTCATTGAAGCATAGGGAGAGGTTGCAGCTGCGACGTTAGGGCGAGATTAGGCAGATTAACTCCTCCAAAAGACTTCATTCTGTGATCGATCTGCAGCTGTGGATCATTGAAGTGCTAATAGTGCCCAGAGCGTTTTTAGATCACTTTTTTTCTGGGGTGATCGGCGGCCATTTTGTGACTTGTGGTGCACCAGCACAAGCTATCACCAAGTGTATTTAACCATCAATAGTGTGGTTCTTTTGTGCTATATCCTACATCAGCTGCAGGCTGAGCCTGTGTCACCGAAGTGCATTTAACCATCAACAGTCTGGTTATTTTTTGGCCATATACTACATCAGCTGCAGGCTGAGCCTGTGTCACCGAAGTGCATTTAACCATCAACAGTCTGATTATTTTTTGGCCATATACTACATCTGGTGCAGGCTGAGCCTGTGTCACCCAAGTGCATTTAACCATCAACAGTGTGGTTATTTTTTGGCCATATACTACATCAGGGGCAAGTTGAGCCTGTCACCCAGCGCCTAAAAAATAGACCTGACATTTCTATTCAACCAAATCTGTACTGTTTTAGCTGATCTAAGACACACGCTACCGTGCAGATAGAAGTCTGATTCTGTGATTAAACCTATACCTGTCACACAGCGCAAAAAAAAAAAGGCCTCACATTTCTATTCAACCAAATCTGTACTGTTTTAGCTGGTCAAGTTATTTGTAGTGACCGTAAAAGCACACTTTTTGTTCTGGGTTGAAAAACTATTCCCAAATTTGCCATTCTCAAAATAACTAGTTTCTGGTATATGAGGCCTACTTGAAATCTATCCCAAAAAGGATATCTTACATTGAAGGTACTGATAGTGTCATTCAGAAAAACCTAAGACACACGCTACCGTGCAGATAGAAATCTGATTCTGTGATTAAACCTATACCTGTCACACAGCGCAAAAAAAAAAAGGCCTCACATTTCTATTCAACCAAATCTGTACTGTTTTAGCTGGTCAAGTTATTTCTAGTGACCGTAAAAGCACTTTTTTTTTTCTGGGTTGAAAAACTATTCCCAAATTTGCCATTCTCAAAATAACTAGTTTCTGGTATTTGAGGCCTACTTGAAATCTATCCCAAAAAGTATATCTTACATTGAAGGTGCTGATAGTGTCATTCAGAAAAACCTAAGACACACGCTACCGTGCAGATAGAAGTCTGATTCTGTAATTAAACCTATACCTGTCACACAGCACAAAAAAAACAGGCCTCACATTTCTATTCAACCAAATCTGTACTGTTTTAGCTGGTCAAGTTATTTCTAGTGACCGTAAAAGCACATTTTTTTTTCGTGGTTGAAAAACTATTCCCAAATTTGCCATTCTCAAAATAACTAGCTTCTGGTATTTGAGGGCTACTTGAAATCTATCCCAAAAAGGATATCTTACATTGAAGGTGCTGATAGTGCCTTTCAGAAAAACCTAAGACACACGCTACTGTGCAGATAGAAGTCTGATTCTGTGATTAAACCTATACCTGTCACACAGCACAAAAAAAACAGGCCTCACATTTCTATTCAACCAAATCTGTACTGTTTTAGCTGGTCAAGTTATTTCTAGTGACCGTAAAAGCACTTTTTTTTTTCTGGGTTGAAAAACTATTCCCAAATTTGCCATTCTCAAAATAACTAGTTTCTGGTATTTGAGGCCTACTTGAAATCTATCCCAAAAAGGATATCTTATATTAAAGGTACTGATAGTGTCATTCTGAAAAACCTAAGACACATGCTACCGTGCAGATAGAAGTCTGATTCTGTGATTAAACCTATACCTGTCACAAAGCGCAAAAAAAAAATAGGCCTCACATTTATATTCAACCAAATCTGTACTGTTTTAGCTGGTCAAGTTATTTGTAGTGACCGTAAAAGCACACTTTTTGTTCTGGGTTGAAAAACTATTCCCAAATTTGCCATTCTCAAAATTGTAGTGAACGGAAACAATGAGGAAAACATCTAATAAGGGACGCGGACGTGGACATGGTCATGGTGGTGTTAATGGACCCTCTGGTGCTGGGAGAGGACGTGGCCGTTCTGCCACAGCCACACGTCCTAGTGAACCAACTACCTCAGGTCCCAGTAGCCAGCAGGATTTACAGCGATATTTTGTGGGGCCCAATGCCGTTCTAAGGATGGTGAGGCCGGAGCAGGTACAGGCATTAGTCAATTGGGTGGCCGACAGTGGATCCAGCACGTTCACATTATCTCCCACCCAGTCGTGTGCTGAAAGCGCACAGATGGCGCATGAAAACCAAGCCCATCAGTCTGTCACATCACCCCTATGCATATCAGGGAAACTGTCTGAGCCTCAAGTTATGCAGCAGTCTCTTATGCTGTTTGAAGACTCTGCTGCCAGGGTTTCCAAAGGGCATCCACCTAGCCCTTCCCCAGGGGTGGAAGAGATAGAATGCACTAACGCACAACCACTTATGTTTCCTGATGATGAGGACATGGGAATACCACCTCAGCACGTCTCTGATGATGATGAAACACAGGTGCCAACTGCTGCGTCTTTCTGCAGTGTGCAGACTGAACAGGAGGTCAGGGATCAAGACTGGGTGGAAGACGATGCAGGGGACGATGAGGTCCTAGACCCCACATGGAATGAAGGTCGTGCCACTGACTTTCAGAGTTCGGAGGAAGAGGCAGTGGTGAGACCGAGCCAACAGAGTAGCAAAAGAGGGAGCAGTGGGCAAAATCAGAACACCCGCCGCCAAGAGACTCCGCCTGCTACTGACCGCCGCCATCTGGGACCGAGCACCCCAAAGGCAGCTTCAAGGAGTTCCCTGGCATGGCACTTCTTCAAACAATGTGCTGACGACAAGACCCGAGTGGTTTGCACGCTGTGCCATCAGAGCCTGAAGTGAGGCATTAACGTTCTGAACCTTAGCACAACCTGCATGACCAGGCACCTGCATGCAAAGCATGAACTGCAGTGGAGTAAACACCTTAAAAACAAGGAAGTCACTCAGGCTCCCCCTGCTACCTCTTCTGCTGCTGCCGCCTCGGCCTCTTCTGCTGCTGCCGCCGCCTCGGCCTCTTCTGCTGCTGCTGCCACCGCCTCGGCCTCTTCCTCTGCCTCTGGAGGAACGTTGGCACCTGCCGCCCAGCAAACATGGGATGTACCACCAACACCACCACCTGCGTCACCAAGCATCTCAACCATGTCACACGGCAGCGTTCAGCTCTCCATCTCACAAACATTTGAGAGAAAGCGTAAATTCCAACCTAGCCACCCTCGATCCCTGGCCCTGAATGCCAGCATTTCTAAACTACTGGCCTATGAAATGCTGTCATTTAGGCTGGTGGACAAACACAGCTTCAAACAGCTCATGTCACTTGCTGTCCCACAGTATGTTGTTCCCAGCCGCCACTACTTCTCCAAGAGAGCCGTGCCTTCCCTGCACAAACAAGTGTCCGATAAAATCAAGTGTGCACTGCGCAACGCCATCTGTGGCAAGGTCCACCTAACCACAGATACGTGGACCAGTAAGCACGGCCAGGGACGCTATATCTCCCTAACTGCACACTGGGTAAATGTAGTGGCGGCTGGGCCCCAGGCGGAGAGCTGTTTGGCGCACGTCCTTCCGCCGCCAAGGATCGCAGGGCAACATTCTTTGCCTCCTGTCTCCTCCTCCTCCTACTCAGCTTCCTCCTCCTCTTCTTCCACCTGCTCATCCAGTCAGCCACACACCTTCACCACCAACTTCAGCACAGCCCGAGGTAAACGTCAGCAGGCCGTTCTGAAACTCATATGTTTGGGGGACAGGCCCCACACCGCACAGGAGTTGTGGTGGGGTATAGAACACCAGACCGTCGAGTGGTTGCTGCCGGTGAGCCTCAAGCCCGGCCTGGTGGTGTGCGATAATGGGCGAAATCTCGTTGCAGCTCTGGGACTAGCCGGTTTGACGCACATCCCTTGCCTGGCGCATGTGCTGAATTTGGTGGTGCAGAAGTTCATTCGCAACTACCCCGACATGTCAGAGCTGCTGCATAAAGTGTGGGCCGTCTGTTCGCGCTTCCGGCGTTCACACCCTGCCGCTGCTCGCCTGTCTGCGCTACAGCGTAACTTCGGCCTTCCCGCTCACCGCCTCATATGCGACGTACCCACCAGGTGGAACTCCACCTTGCATATGCTGGACAGACTGTGCGAGCAGCAGCAGGCCATAGTGGAGTTTCAGCTGCAGCACGCACTGGTCAGTCGCACTGTGGATCAGACACACTTCACCACCAATGACTGGGCCTCCATGCGAGACCTGTGTGCCCTGTTGCGTTGTTTCGAGTACTCCACCAACATGGCCAGTGGCGATGACGCCGTTATCAGCATTACAATACCACTTCTATGTCTCCTTGAGAAAACACTTAGGGCGATGATGGAAGAGGAGGTGGCCCAGGAGGAAGAGAAGGAAGAGGGGTCATTTTTAGCACTTTCAGGCCAGTCTCTTCGAAGTGACTCAGAGGGAGGTTTTTTGCAACACCAGAGGCCAGGTACAAATGTGGCCAGACAGGGCCCACTACTGGAGGACGAGGAGGACGAGGATGAGGAGGAGGTGGAGGAGGATGAGGATGAAGCATGTTCACAGCGGGGTGGCACCCAAAGCAGCTCGGGCCCATCACTGGTGCGTGGCTGGGGGGAAACACAGGACGATGACGATACGCCTCCCACAGAGGACAGCTTGTCCTTACCTCTGGGCAGCCTGGCACACATGAGTGACTACATGCTGCAGTGCCTGCGCAACGACAGCAGAGTTGCCCACATTTTAACATGTGCGGACTACTGGGTTGCCACCCTGCTGGATCCCCGGTACAAAGACAATGTGCCTACCTTACTTCCTACACTGGAGCGTGATAGGAAGATGCGCGAGTACAAGCGCACGTTGGTAGACGCGCTACTGAGAGCATTCCCAAATGTCACAGGGGAACCAGTGGAAGCCCAAGGCGAAGGCAGAGGAGGAGCAAGAGGTCGCCAACGCAGCTGTGTCACGGCCAGCTCCTCTGAGGGCAGGGTTAGCATGGCAGAGATGTGGAAAAGTTTTGTCAACACGCCACAGCTAACTGCACCACCACCTGATACGGAACGTGTTAGCAGGAGGCAACATTTCACTAACATGGTGGAACAGTACCTGTGCACACCCCTCCACGTACTGACTGATGGTTCGGACCCATTCAACTTCTGGGTCTCCAAATTGTCCACGTGGCCAGAGCTAGCCTTTTATGCCTTGGAGGTGCTGGCCTGCCCAGCGGCCAGCGTTTTGTCTGAACGTGTATTCAGCACGGCAGGGGGCGTCATTACAGACAAACGCAGCCGCCTGTCTACAGCCAATGTGGACAAGCTGACGTTCATAAAAATGAACCAGGCATGGATCCCACAGGACCTGTCCATCCCTTGTGCAGATTAGATATTAACTACCTCCCCTTAACAATATATTATTCTACTCCAGGGCACTTCCTCATTCAATCCTATTTTTAATTTCATTTTACCATTATATTGCGGGGCAACCCAAAGTTGAATGAACCTCTCCTCTGTCTGGGTGCCGGGGCCTAAATGTGTGACAGTGGCCTGTTCCAGTGGTGGGTGACATGAAGCCTGATTATCTGCTATGACATGAAGACTTATTCTGTGCTGACATGAAGCCAGATTCTCTGTTACGCGACCTCTCTCCTCTGCCTGGGTGCCTGGGCCTAAATATGTGACAGTGGCCTGTTCCAGTGGTGGGTGACGTGAAGCCTGATTCTCTGCTATGACATGAAGACAGATTCTGTGCTGACATCAGGCCAGATTCTCTGTTACGGGACCTCTCTCCTCTGCCTGGGTGCCTGGGCCTAAATATGTGACAGTGGCCTGTTCCAGTGGTGGGTGACGTGAAGCCTGATTCTCTGCTATGACATGAAGACAGATTCTGTGCTGACATCAGGCCAGATTCTCTGTTACGGGACCTCTCTCCTCTGCCTGGGTGCCTGGGCCTAAATGTGTGACAGTGGCCTGTTCCAGTGGTGGGTGACGTGAAGCCTGATTCTCTGCTATGACATGAAGACAGATTCTGTGCTGACATCAGGCCAGATTCTCTGTTACGGGACCTCACTCCTCTGCCTGGGTGCCTGGGCCTAAATGTGTGACAGTGGCCTGTTCCAGTGGTGGGTGACGTGAAGCTTGATTCTCTGCTATGACATGAAGACAGATTCTGCGCTGACATAAGGCCAGATTCTCTGTTACGGGACCGCTCTCCTCTGTCTGGGTGCCGGGGCCTAAATGTGTGACAGTGGCCTGTTCCAGTGGTGGGTGACGTGAAGCCTGATTCTCTGCTATGACATGAAGACAGATTCTGTACTGACATCAGGCCAGATTCTCTGTTACGGGACCTCTCTCCTCTGTCTGGGTGCCGGGGCCTAAATATGTGACAGTGGCCTGTTCCAGTGGTGGGTGACATGAAGCCAGATTCTCTGCTATGGCATGAAGAGACTGATTCTCTGCTGGCATGAAGCCAGATTCTTTGCTATGGCATGAAGAGACTGATTCTCTGCTGACGTGAAGCCAGATTCTCTGCTATGGGACCTCTGTCCAATTGATATTGGGTCATTTTTATTTTTTTTATTTTTATTTTAATTAATTTCCCTATCCACATTTGTTTGCAGGGGATTTACCTACATGTTGCTGCCTTTTGCAGCCCTCTAGCTCTTTCCTAGGCTGTTTTACAGCCTTTTTAGTGCTCAAAAGTTCGGGTCCCCATTGACTTCAATGGGGTTCGGGTTCGGGACGAAGTTCGGTTCGGGTTCGGATCCCGAACCCGAACATTTCCGGGAAGTTCGGCCGAACTTCTCGAACCCGAACATCCAGGTGTTCGCTCAACTCTAGTGCTGACAAAGCTTTTCCACATTTTGGTCATGCAGACCCTCCCTTCTGAGGTGCTGGCGATGCCCCAGCTGCGTTGGCGACTTCTTCCTCCTCCTCTGCCTTTGCCTTGTGCTTCCATTGAGCCCCGGCTGTCAGGTGGGAATGCGATCAGCAGCGCATCTATCAGCGTGCGCTTGTACTCGCGCATCTTCCTATAACGCTCCAGGCACGTTGTCCTTGTAGCGGGGATCCAGTAATCATCACTGGTTAGAATGCGGGCAACTTGGCGGTCATTGCGCAGGCACTGCAGCATGTAGTCGCTCATGTGTGCCAGGCTGCCCAGAGGCAACGACAAGCTGTCCTCTGTGGGAGGTGTATCATCTGTGTCCTCTGTATCCCCCCAGCCACGCTCCAGTGATGCCCATGAGCTGCTTTGGGTGTCACCCTGCTGTGAACACAGTTCCTCCTCCTCATCATCCTCCTCCCCCACATCCTCCAGAACTGTGCCCTGGCTGGACAGTTGTGTACCTGGCCTCTGTTGGTGCAGGAACCCACCCTCTGAGTAACTTGTGAATGACTGGCCTGATAACCGTGGAAAAGATCCCTCTTCCTCCTCCTCCTGTGCCACATCCTCTGCCATCATCGCCCGAAGTGTTTCTTTTAAAGGAGACATAGAAGTGGGATAGTAACGCTGAGGACAGCGTTATCGGCACTGGCCATTTTGGTAGAGTACTCGAAACAGCGCAAAACGGCACACATGTCCCGCATGGAGGCCCACTCTTTGGTGGTGAAGTGGTGCTGTTCCGAAGAGCGACTTACCCGTGCATGCAGCAGCTGAAACTCCACTATTGCCTGCTGCGGTGAGCTGGAAGGCTGAAGTTACGCTGCAGTGCAGACAGGCAAGCAGCAGCAGGGTGAGAATGCCGAAAGCACGCAGAGACGGCCCGCACATTCTGCAGCAGCTCTGACATATCGGGGTAATTATTCAGGAACCTCTGCACCACCAAATTCAGCAAATGCGCCAGGCAAGGTATGTGCGTCAAACCGGCTAGTCCCAGAGCTGCTACAAGATTTCGCCCATTATTGCACACCACCAGGCCGGGCTTGAGGCTCAGTGGCACCAACCACTCATCGGTCTGTTGTTCCATGCCCGTCCACAGCTCCTGCGCAGTGTGGGGTTTTTCCCCCAAACAGATGAGTTTCAAAACTGCCTACTGTCGTTTCACCCTGGCTGTGCTGAAGTTGATAGTGAATGTGTTACGCTGACTGGATGAGGAGGTGGTAGAGGAGGAAGTGGAGTAGGAAGAGGAGGCAACAGGGGGCAAAGATAAAAGTCCTGCAATCCTCGGTGGCAAAAGGACATGCGCCAAAATGCTATACGCCTCAAGCCCAGCCACCACTGCATTTACCCAGTGTGCAGTTAGGGAGATATAACATTCCTGCCCGTCCTTATTGGTCCACGTATCGGTGGTTATGTGGACCTTTCCACAGATGGCGTTGCACAGTGCACACCTAATTTTGTCCGCCACTTGGTTGTGCAGGGCAGGGATGGCTCACCTGGAAAAGTAGGGGCGGCTGGTAACCAGGTACTGTGGGACAGCCACCGCCATAAGTTTTTTAAAAGTCTCCGTCTCTACCAGACGGAATGACAGCATTTCAAAGGCCAGGAATTTTGAAATGCTGGCATTCAGGGCCAGGGATCGTGCGTGGGTAGGGGGGTACTTCCTCTTTCTATCCAGTGTTTGGGAGATGGACAGCTGAACACTTCCATGGGACAGTGTGGAGATGCTTGGTAATGGTGAGGGAGGTGGTGGCGTTGCTGCCACATCTTCTGTTTGCTAGATGGCAGGTGCCACTGTCACTCCAGAGGGGGAGAAAGAGGCTGAGACTGCAGCAGAAGAGGGAGCAGGAGGAGCCTGAGATCTTTCATGGTTTTTGAGCTGTTTACTCCACTGCAGCTGGTGCTTTGCATTAAGATGCCTGGTCATGCAGGTGGTGCTCAGGTTTAGAACATTTATGCCTCGCTTGAGGCTCTGATTGAACAGCGTGCAAACCACTCACGTCTTATCGTCAGCACATTGTCTGAAAAACTGCCACGCCAGGGAACTCCTTGCAGCTGGCTTTGGTGTGCTCAGTCCCTGGGTGTGGTGGGCAGTAGAAGGCGTACTGGCTAGGGGACGGCCACTCTGCTTTTGCACCCTGCTCTCTCTTTTGCTGTCCGTCTAGCGTTGTGTGACCACCACCTCTTCCTCCGAACTTCACATGTCACTCGCATGACCTTGATTCCATGTGGGGTCTAGGACCTCATCATCCTCCACATCATCTTCCACCCATTCTTCACCCCTGCCCTCCTTGCCGGTCTGCACACTGCAGAAAGCCGCAGCAGTTGGCACCTGTGTTTCGTCTTTATCAGAGACGTGCTGCGGTGGTCCTCCCATGTCCACATCCTGAAACATAAGTGGTTGGGCATCGGTGCACTCAATCTTTTCCACTTCTGGGGCAGGGCTAGGTGAATGGCCCATGGAAACCCCACCAGCAGAGTCATCAAAAAGCATAAGAGACTGTTGCATGACTTGGGGCTCAGACTGCTTGGCTAATTTGCAAGGGGGTGAGGTGAAAGACAGATGCCCATGGGCAGCAGGTGCCAACTTTGCTCTTTCAGCAGGGGACCGGGTGGGAGGCAATGTGAAGGAACTGGAGGCACTGTCAGCCAACCAATCACCTGCCTCACCATTCGTACACCGGTATTCGGGCTTACACAATAACGCAGACGTTTTTGTCGTCTACGTGCACCTGAGGAAGGTGTATCATTTGGGCTGGTAGCTGGCACAGATCGACCACGTCCTCTCCCTGCAACTGGAGATCCACCAACAACAGCAGCACCACGATAAGGCCACGTCCCTTATTTGATGCTCAACTCATTCTTTGAGGTCACCCACCGAACTAACAGATGGATTAACTATATTAATTTCCCTGTCACATATGCAATGCAGGTGTACCTCACACAAAAATTCGGTATATTTCACCCACCGAACTAACAGATGAATTAACTATATCAATTTCACTGTCACGTATGCAATGCAGGTGTACCTCAGACAAAAAAATGGGCATATGTCACCGACCGAACTAGCAGACGAATTGACTATGTCAATATCACTGTCACGTATGCAATGCAGGTGTACCTCACACAAAAATTAGGTATATTTCATCCACTGAACTAACAGACAAATTAACTATATCAACTTCACTGTCACTTATGCAATGCAGGTGTATCTCAGACAAAAAAAATGGGTATACAGTATGTCACCCATCGAACTAACAGACAGATTAACTGTATTTAATTCCCTGTAAGGTATGCAATGCAGGTGTACCTCACAACAAGAATGGGAATATGTCACCCACCAATCTAACAGACAAATTAACTGTATTAATTTCACTGTCACGTATGCAATGCAGGTGTACCTCAGACAAAAAAATGGGGCGTTGCTAGGTTAAAACATTCAGGGCCTGGGCCCTTGTTGTTTTGTTCCATCCCCAAATGTACTGCCTGCCAGATAGATAGATACAACTGTATTGCCATCCTCAGGACGGCAATACAATTGAATCTAATGTCCTGCAAGAGCTGAAGGACCTGTGATGACATCACAGTCCATGTGATCAGTTCTTAATGCAGTAGCTGAAAAGGACCTGCGATGATGTCACCATCATGTGACCAGTGCAGGAGAGGACGGCACAGCAGTGAAGAGAATTCCTGGGAAGAAGCTGTGGTGAGGTCTGCTACATGAGGAGAGGTAAGTGAATGGAGAGGCAGAGCAATGCTAGGAGTTGTAGTTATTTAACTGGGACTGTATGTTAGGGCTGAAGGGAGGAAAGTTATTTACATGGGACAGTGGGGTGGAGTGATGGTTTTACATGGGACTGAAAGTTGAGGGGGTGATGTTATTTACATGGGAATGCATGTTGGAGGTGGCTGGGACACGGTGATGTTATTTACATGGGACTATATGTTGAAGGCAGCTGTGGGAGGGAGTGATATTATTTACATGGGACTGAATGTTGAGGGGCAATGTTATTTAGATGGCACTGCATGTTGGAGGTGGCTGGGGAGGGGTTTATTTTATTTACATGGGACTGTATGTTGAAGGTGTATGGCGGAGTGATGTTATTTACATGGGACAGAATATTAAGGGGGTGATGGGACTGTATGTTGACGGTAGCTGGGGAGGGGGTGATGTTCTTTACATGGGACTATATGTTGAAGGTGACTGGGGAGGGCGTGATGTTCTTTACACGGGACTGTATGTTGAAGGTGGCCGGGGAAGAGGTAATGTTATTTATGTGGGACTGTATATTTGAGGGGGCAGGAGAGATGGTGTGATGTTATTTACATGGGTCTGTATATTGGAGGGGGCTGGAGAGATGGTGTGATGGAATTCTATGGCGGAGGGAGGGAAATAATGTTATTTACATCGGACTGTATGGTGGAGGGCTGAGGAATTATAATTTCTGAGGACACTTAACTGAGGAATATAAATACTGGAGGCACTTCAGGGCGAGCATTATAACAGTAGGGGACAATATAAATACTGGGGGCACTGTAGGGGCATTGTAACAGTAGGGGGCGATATAAATACTGGGGCCCTTCAGGGTAAGCATTATAACAGTATTTTAAATCCAGGTGACATTAGGCGTTCTTATTACTACTAGGGGGCTCTATATGAGGGACTTATAGATCCGCATTATTTCTACTAAGAGCACTATGGGGGCCTTATTACTACTGAGGGGTCTGCAGAGAGCTTTATTACCACTGGGGGAACAATAGGGGGTCTTATTTCTACTGGAGGCTCTGTAAGGGCATTATTAATACTGGAGGGCTCTTCTACTAATGGGCACACTCTTGGGGAGCACTATCACTGTTGGGGGCACTGTAGGAGGCAGTATTACTAATGAGGATATTCTAGAAGGGAATTACTATTGGTGGGACTATGAGGAGCACTATTACTATGGGGAAGATTATCTGTATGGCACTAATTTTTCTTCAGGATAGTATTTGGGGGTACAGAAAAGTGAGGAAGCTAAGATGTCTGTGTGTTACACTCTGCCGAGACGGGGCGGCTGAGAGAAGTTGTCTGGACCGAATGGAGAAAATGATGACAGAGAAGATCTACATCAGAGGAGACGTCACCTGGGAGGCACTGGATGTGAGAGGTATGTGCTGCTGTATAGCTGTATAGCAAGTACAGTAAAATGTCTTCAGTGCTAGTGTTTGCGGGGGAGGGGGGGGGCGGTTGGTAGACTTAGAGAATTAGGCCATATGCATTGGGGCTTGGGCCTCAGATCTTTTGAGACGCCAGCAACGCCCCTGCCTCACACAAAAATTGGGTATATTTCACCCACCGAACTAACAGACGAATTAACTATATCAATTTCACTGTCACGTATGCAATGCAGGTGTACCTCAGACAAAATATGGAAATATGTCACCCACCGAACTAACAGACGGATTAACTGTATTTATTTTTCTATCACGTATGCAATGCAGGTGTGCCTCACAACAAGAATGGGAATATAGTAAACCGACAGTAAAATGGTGGCTCACTCAAGGCGGAAATGTGGAACAGGTGCTGCTAGCCCAAATGTGAGGGACACCCACCCTCAAAGGGTAATGTAGATAAACTAGAATAATGGGCGAGCACACTACATTTGTATCATCCAGTACATAAAATTTAATTAAATCCAATAAATGAACACGTGGTATAGTTAAAATCAGTCACACAATAAAATAAAATACAATATAATACTAAAAACAATAGGCTTGGATAAATGCACTTGAATAAATACCGCAGATAGATGGGATGGTTTACACAATAGGTAAAGTCCAATTAATGGTATATGGAACAAAGTGACATAAGAAAGTCCATTAGAATAGATATCTCTAATTCTCCTAGCCAGGAGATCTTAGTCACAAGTCTATTGCATAAACAGTAACCAGAGATATGTACTGGTGTTGTAGCTCCAATATGAAGAGAGTGTCCTCTTACAGTCTCTGGCCGACTGCTTAGAATAAACTTCTATATAAAACCTTAGGTGTTGATATTTGTGCACCAATTGGCTGTATAATGTTGCAAAGTCCCGTAGTCACTGTGGGTATAGCAACTTGTAAATACAGTGCTTCTTACCTCCCTCGTGGTGGACAGGTTGTTTCCAGCGTGAGTCGGGCGACGCGGGATATTACCGGCGTCTGGCTTCGTTCAGCTGCAGCTGACTTACCCGAAGTCTCACGAGATTTCTAAACGTGATTTCGTCCGGCACGACAGGGAGGGCACAGTGAGTCTCCGATATGTTCTTGGTTATTAGAATCCTTCAATTTCATTTACAGCATGGCCATGCTAGTGGAGGTGCTTTGATTACAGGTATGCGATCCGGCCCATACGCGTTTCGGGAACTCCCCTTCCCTTCATCAGTGGTGTCGCATCACCTGTGAGCCTCCACCTTTTATATCTTAAGTAGCACCAAAATATGGATCACTGGATTGTTTCTTCTCAAATGCAAAACATGTGATTTTTTATACATGCAGTTGATAGACATCTCTTTGGGTACTTATGCGGTTTTTCACATCATTATATATATATTTTTGTCTACACATAATAAATAGTATAAGTTGCATATGAAGATTGTTCAATTTAAAACGCCAACTGTTAGTCACTAGATCTCTTCTTCTAAAGGTCTGCCAGCGTTTTATATATATATGCGTTTTTTATGCATGCGGTTTTGATGCGTTTTTTTGCAACACATGCGTTTTTTAGCTCTATTTGTTCCTTCAATCAATATGAAAAGAAGTGTGTAGACAAGATTTATACTATAGACTGCATATCAAAGTTATGCGATATTAAAGTAAAAGTGCATTTTTATTTCAAAAATTAAGATATTCTATTAATAAATACTCTATTTATACATAGGCCTTTGTATTACATTCCAATTGTCTACACATAATAAATAGTATAAGTTGCATATAAAAATTGTTCAATTTAAAATGCCAACTGTGAGTCACTAGATATCTTCTTCCAAAAAGGTCTGCATTCGTTTTATATATATATATGCGTTTTTTATGCATGCGGTTTTGATGCGTTTTTTTGCAACACATGCGTTTTTTAGCTCTATTTATTCCTTCAATCAATATGAACAGGAGTGTCTGGACAAAATTTATACTAAACACTGCATATCAAAGTTATGCGATATTAGAGTAAAACTGCATTTGTATTTCAAAAATTAGAATGTTCTATTAATAAATACTCTATTTATACATAAGCCTTTGTGTTAAAATGTTAAGATGGGACTTCATAATGATAAAAATATATAAATATATAGAATGATATTGGCGAATAGACTGGTTCATATAAATTCATAAGGATCCGTGGTCGGAACACCCAACTATGAGGTAGCCTTCCAATATACTTCTTTATAGGCAGGGATCTATGTAGATGGTATATGGCTGGAGGCCCCCATCCGAGTCCACGACGCAGTGCCGACGATCGGCCAAACTGCGGCGTGTGAGTCAGACTGGGGGCATCCAGCCTACAAGAACCCAAATAGCTCCAGTTCTGCATTTAGACCCGCTGGTATCATTGATCCAAACTCGTATATCCGTCTTGATTCTAATTTTGACATCTGTTTAATATAATTTCCTCCTCGCCAGTGTCTATCCACCTTCTCCAGTGCCATGAAGATCAGTTGTGAAGGGTCTTTGTTATGGACGTCCCTATAATGTTTTGACAGACAATGTTTATCGTAACCCTTCCTTATATTGGCTACGTGTTCTGCCAATCTAGTTTTCATTGGACGTTTAGTTCTTCCTATGTACTGTCTTTTACATGGGCACTGGATCAGGTAGATGACACCGGCGGTATTGCATGTGAGGCATTCTTTTATTTCCCATTTATACGTGTTTTGGGTGGAAGAAATAGTGGTTGTTTTCCTGGGGGTTGGGTTTAACTTACAGGCCATACATTTGCCACATTTGAAGAAACCGGTAAGTTTCATCCAGGTCCCCATAATTGTATTCTCTTTATTTATCGGTTTAACTGGTTTAATAGAAGGAGCTACCTTTAGGCCTAGATTCGGTGCTCTAGTAAATGTCAGAGATGGTGTGGTTGGTAAAAGATGGCCTATCACCCTATCTCCCAGGATATGATGCCAATGTGTTTTAATTATTTTCTGCATTTTTTTATGATTATTATTGAAAGGGAGAACAATTCTAGTATTTATTACTGTATTTTCCGGTTCTATCCCAGTCTTAGACTCTTTGTCAATAAAGAATGTTCGTCTATTAAGATTCCTTGTCCTCTCCAATGCTATATCTAAAATTTTCTCAGGGTACTGTTTGTCCAAAAATTGACTCTTCATTTTTTCCGCCTCTATCTCAAAATCTTCGTCATATGTGCAATTTCTTCTAATTCTGCGAAACTGGCCGAACGGGACATTAGTCAGCCAGCTAGGCAGGTGACAACTGGAAAACTGTATAAAACTATTTTTTGATGTAGACTTGGAGAATGTTTTACATATGTAATTATTACCTCCAGAAGTGTGGGACCGCCATGGGAACCAGATTCGCCCCAAGTTATGCTAATTTATTTTTGGCAGAATGGGAAACTCAATTCATCACACCCAAACTTGGGGCGGATCTGGTCCTATGGCGAAGGTTCATAGATGATATTATTTTTGTTTGGAAAAGTAGTAAGGAGGAATTAGAAGTATTTCTGTTAGATCTCAATCAGAACCAACTAAACTTGAAATTTACCTCTAATATCAAAGATGAAACAGATTTTTTAGATATAAAAATCAAACAGGTGGATAGGAAATACATATGTAAAACATTCTCCAAGTCTACATCAAAAAATAGTTTTATACAGTTTTCCAGTTGTCACCTGCCTAGCTGGCTGACTAATGTCCCGTTCGGCCAGTTTCGCAGAATTAGAAGAAATTGCACATATGACGAAGATTTTGAGATAGAGGCGGAAAAAATGAAGAGTCAATTTTTGGACAAACAGTACCCTGAGAAAATTTTAGATATAGCATTGGAGAGGACAAGGAATCTTAATAGACGAACATTCTTTATTGACAAAGAGTCTAAGACTGGGATAGAACCGGAAAATACAGTAATAAATACTAGAATTGTTCTCCCTTTCAATAATAATCATAAAAAAATGCAGAAAATAATTAAAACACATTGGCATCATATCCTGGGAGATAGGGTGATAGGCCATCTTTTACCAACCACACCATCTCTGACATTTACTAGAGCACCGAATCTAGGCCTAAAGGTAGCTCCTTCTATTAAACCAGTTAAACCGATAAATAAAGAGAATACAATTATGGGGACCTGGATGAAACTTACCGGTTTCTTCAAATGTGGCAAATGTATGGCCTGTAAGTTAAACCCAACCCCCAGGAAAACAACCACTATTTCTTCCACCCAAAACACGTATAAATGGGAAATAAAAGAATGCCTCACATGCAATACCGCCGGTGTCATCTACCTGATCCAGTGCCCATGTAAAAGACAGTACATAGGAAGAACTAAACGTCCAATGAAAACTAGATTGGCAGAACACGTAGCCAATATAAGGAAGGGTTACGATAAACATTGTCTGTCAAAACATTATAGGGACGTCCATAACAAAGACCCTTCACAACTGATCTTCATGGCACTGGAGAAGGTGGATAGACACTGGCGAGGAGGAAATTATATTAAACAGATGTCAAAATTAGAATCAAGACGGATATACGAGTTTGGATCAATGATACCAGCGGGTCTAAATGCAGAACTGGAGCTATTTGGGTTCTTGTAGGCTGGATGCCCCCAGTCTGACTCACACGCCGCAGTTTGGCCGATCGTCGGCACTGCGTCGTGGACTCGGATGGGGGCCTCCAGCCATATACCATCTACATAGATCCCTGCCTATAAAGAAGTATATTGGAAGGCTACCTCATGGTTGGGTGTTCCGACCACGGATCCTTATGAATTTATATGAACCAGTCTATTCGCCAATATCATTCTATATATTTATATATTTTTATCATTATGAAGTCCCATCTTAACATTTTAACACAAAGGCTTATGTATAAATAGAGTATTTATTAATAGAACATTCAAATTTTTGAAATACAAATGCAGTTTTACTCTAATATCGCATAACTTTGATATGCAGTCTTTAGTATAAATTTTGTCCAGACACTCCTGTTCATATTGATTGAAGGAATAAATAGAGCTAAAAAACGCATGTGTTGCAAAAAAACGCATCAAAACCGCATGCATAAAAAACGCATACAGTGGCGGAAATAATTATTTGACCCCTCACTGATTTTGTAAGTTTGTCCAATGACAAAGAAATGAAAAGTCTCAGAACAGTATCATTTCAATGGTAGGTTTATTGTAACAGTGGCAGATAGCACATCAAAAGGAAAATCGAAAAAATAACTTTAAATAAAAGATAGCAACTGATTTGCATTTCATTGAGTGAAATAAGTATTTGAACCCTCTAACAAAAAAAGACTTAATACTTGGTGGAAAAACCCTTGTTTGCAAGCACAGAGGTCAAACGTTTCTTGTAATTGATGACCAAGTTTGCGCACATTTTAGGAGGAATGTTGGTCCACTCCTCTTTGCAGATCATCTCTAAATCCCTAAGGTTTCGAGGCTGTCTCTGTGCAACTCTGAGCTTGAGCTCCCTCCATAGGTTTTCGATTGGATTAAGGTCCGGAGACTGACTAGGCCACTCCATGACCTTAATGTGCTTCTTCTTGAGCCACTCCTTTGTTGCCTTTGCTGTATGTTTTGCTGTAAAACAGCCCAGGAAAGAGCTAAAGGGCTGCAAAAGGCAGCAACATGTAGGTAAATCCCCTGCAAACAAATGTGGATAGGGAAATGAATTAAAATAAAAATTAAAAAAATAAAAATTAACCAATATCAATTGGACAGAGGTCCCATAGCAGAGAATCTGGCTTCACGTCAGCAGAGAATCAGTCTCTTTATGCCATAGCAAAGAGTCTGGCTTCATGTCAGCAGAGAATCAGTCTCTTCATGCCATAGCAGAGAATCTGGCTTCATGTCAGCGCAGAATCAGTCTTCATGTCATAGCAGAGAATCAGGCTTCACGTCACCCACCACTGGAACAGGCCACTGTCACATATTTAGGCCCCGGCACACAGACAGAGGAGAGAGGTCCCGTAACAGAGAATCTGGCTTTATGTCAGCACAGAATCAGTCTTCATGTCATAGCAGAGAATCAGGCTTCACGTCACCCACCACTGGAACAGGCCACTGTCACACATTTAGGCCCAGGCAGCCAGGCAGAGGAGAGAGGTCCCGTAACAGAGAATCTGGCCTTATGTCAGCACAGAATCAGTCTTCATGTCATAGCAGAGAATTAGGCTTCACGTCACCTACCACTGGAACAGGCCACTGTCACATATTTAGGCCCCGGCACCCAGACAGAGGAGAGAGGTCCCGTAACAGAGAATCTGGCCTTATGTCAGCGCAGAATCAGTCTTCATGTCATAGCAGAGAATCAGGCTTCACGTCACCCACCACTGGAACAGGCCACTGTCACACATTTAGGCCCAGGCACCCAGACAGAGGAGAGAGGTCCCGTAACAGAGAATCTGGCCTTATGTCAGCACAGAATCAGTCTTCATGTCATAGCAGAGAATCAGGCTTCACGTCACCTACCACTGGAACAGGCCACTGTCACATATTTAGGCCCCGGCACCCAGACAGAGGAGAGAGGTCCCGTAACAGAGAATCTGGCCTTATGTCAGCGCAGAATCAGTCTTCATGTCATAGCAGAGAATCAGGCTTCACGTCACTCACCACTGGAACAGGCCACTGTCACACATTTAGGCCCAGGCACCCAGGCAGAGGAGAGAGGTCCCGTAACACAGAATCTGGCCTTATGTCAGCACAGAATCAGTCTTCATGTCATAGCAGAGAATCAGGCTTCACGTCACCCACCACTGGAACAGGCCACTGTCACACATTTAGGCCCAGGCATGCAGGCAGAGGAGAGAGGTCCCGTAACAGAGAATCTGGCCTTATGTCAGCACAGAATCAGTCTTCATGTCATAGCAGAGAATCAGGCTTCACGTCACCTACCACTGGAACAGGCCACTGTCACATATTTAGGCCCCGGCACACAGACAGAGGAGAGAGGTCCCGTAACAGAGAATCTGGCCTTATGTCAGCGCAGAATCAGTCTTCATGTTATAGCAGAGAATCAGGCTTCACGTCACCCACCACTGGAACAGGCCACTGTCACACATTTAGGCCCAGGCACCCAGGCAGAGGAGAGAGGTCCCGTAACAGAGAATCTGGCCTTATGTCAGCACAGAATCTGTCTTCATGTCATAGCAGAGAATCAGGCTTCACGTCACCCACCACTGGAACAGGCCACTGTCACATATTTAGGCCACGGCACCCAGACAGAGGAGAGAGGTCCCGTAACAGAGAATCTGGCCTTATGTCAGCACAGAATCAGTCTTCATGTCATAGCAGAGAATCAGGCTTCAAGTCACCCACCACTGGAACAGGCCACTGTCACATATTTAGGCCCAGGCACCCAGACAGAGGAGAGAGGTCCTGTAACAGAGAATCTGGCCTTATGTCAGCACAGAATCAGTCTTCATGTCATAGCAGAGAATCAGGCTTCACGTCACCCACCACTGGAACAGGCCACTGTCACATATTTAGGCCCCGGCACCCAGACAGAGGAGAGAGGTCCCGTAACAGAGAATCTGGCCTTATGTCAACACAGAATCAGTCTTCATGTCATAGCAGAGAATCAGGCTTCACGTCACCCACCACTGGAACAGGCCACTGTCACACATTTAGGCCCCGGCACCCAGACAGAGAAGAGAGGTCCCGTAACAGAGAATCTGGACTTATGTCAGCGCAGAATCAGTCTTCATGTCATAGCAGAGAATCAGGCTTCACGTCACCCACCACTGGAACAGGCCACTGTCACACATTTAGGCCCAGGCACCCAGGCAGAGGAGAGAGGTCCCGTAACAGAGAATATGGCCTTATGTCAGCACAGAATCTGTCTTCATGTCATAGCAGAGAATCAGGCTTCACGTCACCCACCACTGGAACAGGCCACTGTCACATATTTAGGCCCAGGCACCCAGACAGAGGAGAGAGGTCCCGTAACAGAGAATCTGGCCTTATGTCAGCACAGAATCAGTCTTCATGTCATAGCAGAGAATCAGGCTTCACGTCACCCACCACTGGAACAGGCCACTGTCACATATTTAGGCCCCGGCACCCAGACAGAGGAGAGAGGTCCCGTAACAGAGAATCTGGCCTTATGTCAACACAGAATCAGTCTTCATGTCATAGCAGAGAATCAGGCTTCACGTCACCCACCACTGGAACAGGCCACTGTCACACATTTAGGCCCAGGCACCCAGGCAGAGGAGAGAGGTCCCGTAACAGAGAATCTGGCCTTATGTCAGCACAGAATCTGTCTTCATGTCATAGCAGAGAATCAGGCTTCACGTCACCCACCACTGGAACAGGCCACTGTCACATATTTAGGCCCCGGCACCCAGACAGAGGAGAGAGGTTCCGTAACAGAGAATCTGGCCTTATGTCAGCACAGAATCAGTCTTCATGTCATAGCAGAGAATCAGGCTTCAAGTCACCCACCACTGGAACAGGCCACTGTCACATATTTAGGCCCAGGCACCCAGACAGAGGAGAGAGGTCCCGTAACAGAGAATCTGGCCTTGTGTCAGCACAGAATCAGTCTTCATGTCATAGCAGAGAATCAGGCTTCACGTCATCCACCACTGGAACAGGCCACTGTCACATATTTAGGCCCCGGCACCCAGACAGAGGAGAGAGGTCCCGTAACAGAGAATCTGGCCTTATGTCAACACAGAATCAGTCTTCATGTCATAGCAGAGAATCAGGCTTCACGTCACCCACCACTGGAACAGGCCACTGTCACACATTTAGGCCCCGGCACCCAGACAGAGGAGAGGTTCATTCAACTTTGGGTTGCCCCGCAATATAATGGTAAAATGAAAATAAAAATAGGATTGAATGAGGAAGTGCCCTGGAGTAGAATAATATATTGTTAAGGGGAGGTAGTTAATATCTAATCTGCACAAGGGATGGACAGGTCCTGTGGGATCCATGCCTGGTTCATTTTTATGAACGTCAGCTTGTCCACATTGGCTGTAGACAGGCGGCTGCGTTTGTAATGACGCCCCCTGCCGCGCTGAATACACGTTCAGACAAAACGCTGGCCGCCGGGCAGGCCAGCACTTCCAAGGCATAAAAGGCTAGCTCTGGCCACGTGGACAATTTGGAGACCCAGAAGTTGAATGGGGCCGAACCATCAGTTAGTACGTGGAGGGGTGTGCACAGGTACTGTTCCACCATGTTAGTGAAATGTTGCCTCCTGCTAACACGTTCCGTATCAGGTGGTGGTGCAGTTAGCTGTGGCGTGGTGACAAAACTTTTCCACATCTCTGCCATGCTAACCCTGCCCTCAGAGGAGCTGGCCGTGACACAGCTGCGTTGGCGACCTCTTGCTCCTCCTCTGCCTTCACCTTGGGCTTCCACTGGTTCCCCTGTGACATTTGGGAATGCTCTCAGTAGCGCGGCTACCAACGTGCGCTTGTACTCGCGCATCTTCCTATCACGCTCCAGTGTAGGAAGTAAGGTGGGCACATTGTCTTTGTACCGGGGATCCAGCAGGGTGGCAACCCAGTAGTCCGCACACGTTAAAATGTGAGCAACTCTGCTGTCGTTGCGCAGGCACTGCAGCATGTAGTCGCTCATGTGTGCCAGGCTGCCCAGAGGTAAGGACAAGTTGTCCTCTGTGGGAGGCGTATCGTCATCGTCCTGTGTTTCCCCCCAGCCACGCACCAGTGATGGGCCCGAGCTGCTTTGGGTGCCACCCCGCTGTGAACATGCTTCATCCTCCTCCACCTCCTCCTCATCCTCGTCCTCCTAGTCCTCCAGTAGTGGGCCCTGTCTGGCCACATTTGTACCTGGCCTCTGGTGTTGCAAAAAACCTCCCTCTGAGTCACTTTGAAGAGACTGGCCTGAAAGTGCTAAAAATGACCCCTCTTCCTCCTCTTCCTCCTGGGCCACCTCCTCTTCCATCATCGCCCTAAGTGTTTTCTCAAGGAGACATAGAAGTCGTATTGTAACGCTGATAACAGCGTCATCGCCACTGGCCATGTTGGTGGAGTACTCGAAACAGCGCAACAGGGCACACAGGTCTCGCATGGAGGCCCAGTCATTGGTGGTGAAGTGTGTCTGATCCGCAGTGCGACTGACCCGTGCGTGCTGCAGCTGAAACTCCACTATGGCCTGCTGCTGCTCGCACAGTCTGTCCAGCATATGCAAGGTGGAGTTCCACCTGGTGGGCACGTCGCATATGAGGCGGTGAGCGGGAAGGCCGAAGTTACGCTGTAGCGCAGACAGGCGAGCAGCGGCAGGGTGTGAACGCCGGAAGCACGAACAGACGGCCCGCACTTTATGCAGCAGCTCTGACATGTCGGGGTAGTTGCGAATGAACTTCTGCACCACCAAATTCAGCACATGCGCCAGGCAAGGGATGTGCGTCAAACCGGCTAGTCCCAGCGCTGCAACGAGATTTCGCCCATTATCGCACACCACCAGGCCGGGCTTGAGGATCACCGGCAGCAACCACTCGTCGGTCTGTTGTTCTATACCCCGCCACAACTCCTGTGCGGTGTGGGGCCTGTCCCCCAAACATATAAGTTTCAGAACGGCCTGCTGATTTGTGGCTGGATGAGCAGGTGGAAGAAGAGGAGGAGGAAGCTGAGTAGGAGGGACGTGCGCCAAACAGCTCTCCGCCTGGGGCCCAGCCGCCACTACATTTACCCAGTGTGCAGTTAGGGAGATATATAGCGTCCCTGGCCGTGCTTACTGGTCCACCTATATGTGGTTAGGTGGACCTTGCCACAGATGGCGTTGCGCAGTGCACACTTGATTTTATCGGACACTTGGTTGTGCAGGGAAGGCACGGCTCTCTTGGAGAAGTAGTGCCGGCTGGGAACAACATACTGTGGGACAGCAAGCGACATGAGCTGTTTGAAGCTGTGTGTGTCCACCAGCCTAAATGACAGCATTTCATAGGCCAGTAGTTTAGAAATGCTGGCATTCAGGGCCAGGTATCGAGGGTGGCTAGGTGGGAATTTACGCTTTCTCTCAAATGTTTGTGAGATGGAGAGCTGAACGCTGCCGTGTGACATGGTTGAGATGCTTCGTGATGCAGGTGGTGGTGTTGGTGGTACATCCCATGTTTGCTGGGCAGCAGGTGCCAACGTTCCTCCAGAGGCGGAGGAAGAGGCCGAGGCGGCGGCAGCAGCAGAAGAAGCCGAGGCGGCGGCAGCAGAAGAGGTAGCAGGGGGAGCCTGAGTGACTTCCTTGTTTTTAAGCTGTTTACTCCACTGCAGTTCATGCTTTGCATGCAGGTGCCTGGTCATGCAGGTTGTGCTAAGATTCAGAACGTTAATGCCTCGCTTCAGGCTCTGATGGCACAGCGTGCAAACCACTCGGGTCTTGTCGTCAGCACATTGTTTGAAGAAGTGCCATGCCAGGGAACTCCTTGAAGCTGCCTTTGGGGTGCTCGGTCCCAGATGGCGGCGGTCAGTAGCAGGCGGAGTCTCTTGGCGGCAGGTGTTCTGATTTTGCCCACTGCTCCCTCTTTTGCTACGCTGTTGGCTCGGTCTCACCACTGCCTCTTCCTCCGAACTGTGAAAGTCAGTGGCACGACCTTCATTCCATGTGGGGTCTAGGACCTCATCGTCCCCTGCATCGTCTTCCACCCAGTCTTGATCCCTGACCTCCTGTTCAGTCTGCACACTGCAGAAAGACGCAGCAGTTGGCACCTGTGTTTCGTCATCGTCAGAGACGTGCTGAGGTGGTATTCCCATGTCCTCATCATCAGGAAAAATAAGTGGTTGTGCGTTAGTGCATTCTATCTCTTCCACCCCTGGGGAAGGGCTAGGTGTATGCCCTTGGGAAACCCTGGCAGCAGAGTCTTACAACAGCATAAGAGACTGCTGCATAACTTGAGGCTCAGACAGTTTCCCTGATATGCATGGGGGTGATGTGACAGACCGATGGGCTTGGTTTTCATGCGCCATCTGTGCGCTTTCTGCAGAAGACTGGGTGGGAGATAATGTGAACGTGCTGGATGCACTGTCGGCCACCCAATTGACTAATGCCTGTACCTGCTCAGGCCTTACCATCCTTAGAACGGCATTGGGCCCCACCAAATAACGCTGTAAATTCTGCTGGCTACTGGGACCTGAGGTAGTTGGTTCACTAGGACGTGTGGCTGTGGCAGAACGGCCACGTCCTCTCCCAGCACCAGAGGGTCCACTAACACCACCACGACCATGTCCACGTCCGCGTCCGCGTCCCTTGTTAGATGTTTTCCTCATTGTTCCCGTTCACCACAATTTTGAGAATGGCAAATTTGGGAATAGTTTTTCAACCCAGAACAAAAACTGTGCTTTTACGGTCACTACAAATAATTTGACCAGCTAAAACAGTACAGATTTGGTTGAATAGAAATGTGAGGCCTATTTTTTTACGTGCTGTGTGACAGATATACCTTTAATCACAGAATTAGACTTGTATCTGCACGGTAGCGTGTGTGTTAAGTTTTTCTGAATGACACTATCAGCACCTTGAATCTAAGATATCATTTTTGGGATAGATTTAAAGTAGGCCTGATATAGCAGAAACTACTTATTTTGAGAATCACAAAATTGGGAATAGTTTTTCAACCCAGAACAAAAACTGTGCTTTTACGGTCACTACAAATAATTTGACAAGCTAAAACAGCACAGATTTGGTTGAATAGAAATGTGAGGCCTATTTTTTTTGCCCTGTGTGACAGGTATACGTTTAATCACAGAATTAGACTTGTATCTGCACAGTAGCGTGTGTGTTAAGTTTTTCTGAATGACACTATCAGCACCTTGAATCTAAGATATCCTTTTTGGGATAGATTTAAAGTAGGCCTGATATAGCATAAACTACTTATTTTGAGAATGGCAAATTTGGGAATAGTTTTTCAACCCAGAACAAAAACTGTGCTTTTACGGTCACTACAAATAATTTGACCAGCTAAAACAGTACAGATTTGGTTGAATAGAAATGTGAGGCCTATTTTTTTTGTGCTGTGTGACAGGTATACGTTTAATCACAGAATTAGACTTGTATCTGCACGGTAGCGTGTGTGTTAAGTTTTTCTGAATGACACTATCAGCACCTTGAATCTAAGATATCCTTTTTGGGATAGATTTAAAGTAGGCCTGATATAGCAGAAACTACTTATTTTGAGAATCACAAAATTGGGAATAGTTTTTCAACCCAGAACAAAAACTGTGCTTTTACGGTCACTACAAATAATTTGACAAGCTAAAACAGTACAGATTTGGTTGAATAGAAATGTGAGGCCTATTTTTTTTGCGCTGTGTGACAGATATACCTTTAATCACAGAATTAGACTTATATCTGCACGGTAGCATGTGTGTTAAGTTTTTCTGAATGACACTATCAGCACCTTGAATCTAAGATATCCTTTTTGGGATAGATTTAAAGTAGGCCTGATATAGCAGAAACTACTTATTTTGAGAATCACAAAATTGGGAATAGTTTTTCAACCCAGAACAAAAACTGTGCTTTTACGGTCACTACAAATAATTTGACCAGCTAAAACAGTACAGATTTGGTTGAATAGAAATGTGAGGCCTATTTTTTTTGCGCAGTGTGACAGGTATACGTTTAATCACAGAATTAGACTTGTATCTGCACGGTAGCGTGTGTGTTAAGTTTTTCTGAATGACACTATCAGCACCTTGAATCTAAGATATCCTTTTTGGGATAGATTTCAAGTAGGCCTCATATAGCATAAACTGCTTATTTTGAGAATGTCAAATTTGGGAATAGTTTTTCACCCCAGAACAAAAACTGTGCTTTTACGGTCACTACAAATAACTTGACCAGCTAAAACAGTACAGATTTGGTTGAATAGAAATGTCAGGTCTATTTTATAGGCGCTGGGTGACGGGCTCAACTTGCCCCTGATGTAGTATTTGTCAAAAAAATAACCACACTATTGATGGTTAAATGCACTTGGGTGACACAGGCTCAGCCTGCACCTGATGTAGTATATGGCCAAAAATTAACCACACTGTTGATGGTTAAATGCACTTGGGTGACAGGCTCAGCCTGCACCTGATGTAGTATATGGCCAAAAATTAACCACACTGTTGATGGTTAAATGCACTTGGGTGACACAGGCTCAGCCTGCACCTGATGTAGTATATGGCCAAAAAATAATCACACTGTTGGTGGTTAAATGCACTTGGGTGACACAGGCTCAGCCTGCACCTGATGTAGTATATGGCCAAAAAATAACCAGACTGTTGATGGTTAAATGCACTTCGGTGACACAGGCTCAGCCTGCAGCTGATATAGGATATAGAAAAAAATAACCACACTATTGATGGTTAAAAGCACTTGGTGGTAGCTTGTGCTGGCGCACCACAAGCCACAAAATGGCCGCCGATCACCCCAGAAAAAAGTGATATAAAAACGCTCTGAGCAGCCTAAAAAAAAGTGAGCAAGTCGATATTAGCACTTCAATGATCCACAGCTGGAGATCGATCACAGAATGAAGTCTTTTGGAGGAGTTAATCTGCCTAATCTCGCCCTAACTTCGCAGCAGCAACCTCTCCCTATGCTTGAATCAGCAGAGTGACGTGCAGCGCTACGTGACCCAAGCTTATATAGAGGCTGGGTCACATGCTGCACCGGCCAATCACAGCCATGCCAATAGTAGGCAAGGCTGTGATGGCCTC
Organism: Bufo bufo; assembly: GCF_905171765.1. Lineage (NCBI taxonomy): Eukaryota > Metazoa > Chordata > Amphibia > Anura > Bufonidae > Bufo > Bufo bufo. Next base: position 585,067,861 of record NC_053389.1, on the reverse strand, counting down.
TTGGGGCAAGTAGTATGACGCTTGTTGATTGGCTGCTTTGCAGCCTTTCAAAAAGCGCCAAGAAAGCGCTGAACACCGAACCCGAACACGGACTTTTACGAAAATGTTCGGGTTCGGGTCCGTGTCACGGACACCCCAAAATTCGGTACGAACCCGAACTATACAGTTCGGGTTCGCTCATCCCTACTCTTAACACAAAAAACAGTATATACATGGCATTATGCATCTGCATGTGTATGGAGCAGGCCTCGGCAGCAGGGCCACTCTATACACGGCAGGTGCTGGCCATATCATAATAGCCTGTAAAAATTATAAAATTATAAAGGTATAAAAATAGCCACCTTACTTCACAAAAAGTGTAATAACCAGCTAAGAAAAAGTCATATGCATCCCAAAATGGTACCAATCAAACCGTCATTTCATCCCGCAAATAATATGACCCTGCCTAAGATATTAGGTAAAAAAATAAAAAATATATAACTCTCAGACAATGGAGACACTAAAATATGAACATTTTGACTTCAAAAATGCTATCAATGTGTTCAAGTGAAAAAATAAATAAATAAAGTTGACATATTAGGTATCGCCGCGTCCGTATCGACCGGCTCAATAAAATATCACATGACCTAACCCCTCACATGAACAGTGTAATTTTTTTTTTAGAAAAATGGTGTAAAAAATTCTATTTCTTCTCATATTACTTCACAAAAAGTGTAATAACCAGCGAAGAAAAAGTCATACGCATGCTAAAATAGTACCAATCAAACCGTCACTTCATCCCGCAAATAATATGACCCTGCCTAAGATATTAGGTAAAAAAATAAAAAATATATAACTCTCAGACAATGGAGGCACTAAAATATGAACATTTTGACTTCAAAAATGCTATCAATGTGTTCAAGTGAAAAAAATAAAAATATAATAAATTTGACATATTTATCGACCGGCTCAATAAAATATCGACCGGCTCAATAAAATATCGACTGGCTCAATAAAATATCACATGACCTAACCTTTATTGGGATAGTCACCATCCCAATGCTGTGAGGAGGGGGATCCCGAGGGGACAGTACCTGCGAGTCCGCAGGAACTGCTCCTCGGGAGGTAGTTTTTACTCAGAATCAAATAAATAAAAAAACAGACTCGCACAGAGAGGTTACCCCTTGAGTCTCCTAAGGGAGTCCTTCCAATTTGCAGAGTCCAAGAAAAGGGATGACCTTCTGATGCCAAGGCCCAGGGATAAGTCAGATGAGGGCCTTTCGACTCTGGCAACAAGGAAGTGGTATCTATTTTGAGAAGACATTGGCCAATACTCACAATGGATTCAGATCTAACGCAGGCGATTAGGGAATATCCCCAAGTTACCTACCGGAAAGGAAGGAGCTTGCGGGATCGTTTAGTCCATAGCCACTATGAGGGCCCCAAAAAAGAGGGTACCTGGACGGACCGTAAGCCTTTGGGCGTCTTTAAATGCGGATCTTGTAAGGCCTGCAAATTTATCAACACCGCAAAGACAGTAACCTGTTCTGTTACACAACGCCCCTTTGCTATCCGGGACTTTGCAAATTGTAAAACAAAAGGCGTTATATACAGTACAGACCAAAGCTTTGGACACACCTTCTCATTCAAAGAGTTTTCTTTATTTTCATGACTATGAAGGCATCAAAACTATGAATTAATACATGTGGAATTATATACATAACAAATAAGTGTGAAACAACTGAAAATATGTCATATTCTAGGTTCTTCAAAGTAGCCACCTTTTGCTTTGATTACTGCTTTGCACACTCTTGGCATTCTCTTGATGAGCTTCAAGAGGTAGTCCCCTGAAATGGTCTTTTAACAGTCTTGAAGGAGTTCCCAGAGATGCTTAGCACTTGTTGGCCCTTTTGCCTTCACTCTGCCGTCCAGCTCACCCCAAACCATCTCAATTGGGTTCATGTCCGGTGACTGTGGAGGCCAGGTCATTTGGCGCAGCACCCCATCACTCTCCTTCATGGTCAAATAGCCCTTACTTTCAAAGTTTTCCCAATTGACCTTCATTTCTTAAAGTAATGATGGCCACTCGTTTTTCTTTACTTAGCTGCTTTTTTCTTCCCATAATACAAATTCTAACAGTCTATTCAGTAGGACTATCAGCTGTGTATCCACCTGACTTCTCCTCAACGCAACTGATGGTCCCAACCCCATTTATAAGGCAAGAAATCCCACTTATTAAATCTGAAAGGGCACACCTGTGAAGTGAAAACCATTTCAGGGGACTACCTCTTGAAGCTCATCAAGAGAATGCCAAGAGTGTGCAAAGCAGTAATCAAAGCAAAAGGTGGCTACTTTGAAGAACCTAGAATATGACATATTTTCAGTTGTTTCCCACTTGTTTGTTATGTATATAATTCCACATGTGTTAATTCATAGTTTTGATGCCTTCAGTGTGAATCTACAATTTTCATAGTCATGAAAATAAAGAAAACTCTTTGAATGAGAAGGTGTGTCCAAACTTTTGGTCTGTACTGTACATATGCCAATGTTCATGCCCCATGGACTACATTGGCAAGACTAAAAGAGAGTTTCGGAGAAGGGTCTGCGAGCATATTAACAATATTAAAAAAACTAAAGATACACCTGTAGCGCAACATTTTAACAACCACCATAGGGGCGATGTGGGCCTTGCTCGCTTTTTTGTCCTCGAGGTGGTCCCGCTCCCTGAAAGAAGAGGCGACTGGGACAAAAAGATTATTAAAAAGGAAACAGCATGGATTTACCGGTTTCAATCCCAGTCTCCCCTTGGCCTGAATGAAAGATTAAACTTCACATGTTTTATCTGAATTTCCCTGTCCTTTGAATATACACCTCTCTTCAGAAATAATTTAGTAATCATGTATATGGCCCTTTAACTGGCCTGATTGATGCGAGAAGCATCCTATTTTTGGTGAACAAATATCAGTTCAGTATATCTCTTTAAACTTAGTGTCCTCCCCTTTCCTTTATTGTTTCGGGGGAGACGACCTTAGTAGTTGTTATCCCTTTTTCACACCCATTGTTAATTGGGAAACTTTTATGTGTGACTGTCCCTTGTTCTGGCCTGTGTGGCGGAGGCCATTTGTTAACATAATTAAACCTTTAGCCAATTTGCCTGTGTATATGAATGATGATCTTACTATCTCCGATCACCATTCATGCAGTCCCTCTGTCCGGCACCTTTGTAGAGACCTTGCGTCTCTCGATGCGTCCCACCGTGATGCGTTCCACCTAAAGGCCGGAAATTATGTCTAGTAACTTCCGGTTTCGGCACTGAACCGCATGCGGTTCACGATGCGTGCCATATCACCGGAAGTGACCTAAACAAGAGGATATGCGTTCCAACGTGCGGTGCGGATGCCGGAAGTAGTTATCCGGCATCCAGAAGTCAGGTCTGGATTAGCGCTGCAGTCTAAATAAATGGCGCCACAACTGCCAGAGACAGCCTGGCCCAAGCAACCCGGTGTTTGTGGGGAATCTATCACCTGCCAATATGTAAGTAGGACCAGTTTCTCTCTTGTTCAGATGCACGTTTTAGAATAATTTTGCTGCAGGACATGGTCCTCTTACTGATTATGCATGTATTTACTCCCTCCAGGTATCAGTAGTGGGACATCCCTATTACATGGTGGTCCACAAAAACTTGTTGTCACATCTGGCTTGGAGCTAAGTATCATCTTTTGTATCACATTCCGTATCTCATTTACTGTATCTATCCTGGTATTGAAATTACCCCCTGATGAGCCTAAAAAGTTCTAGGCAAAACGCGTCAGGGTTTTTCTATGGTTTGAATTTTGTGAGAAAGTGGTAGTGGTTCCACCTATTTGGATAACCACCCACATTCCATTTGTGTATTATCTTTCCCTGATTAGGGCTTTTTAGGGACTGGATAGCACTAGGTTCGGGGACAGGGAGCCTCCACCATCAGGGGGTCGCCCTGGGCTAAGCAGTCTGTAGGGCAACTAGGGTAAGTGATCTTTGCCCTGTCCTGTCCAAAACACCTTGGTCCTTCCGCCGGAACCTTTTGTCCTATCCCATCACCACGAATGTTTTCTACTAGGGGTCACTACTCCCCTATAGGTTAACTGTAGTGCACAATTGTTGGTATATATTTACCTATACCCATTTGATTATTATTAAAGGTATTTTTAAAAGTCACGTTCTTTACCCCATGAAATTCACATGACCTAACCCCTCACATGAACAGTTTAAAATTTTTAAAATAAAAATGGTGTAAAAAATGCAATTTTTTCTCACCTTACTTCACAAAAAGTGTAATAACCAGCGAAGAAAAAGTTATACACATCCCAAAATAGTAAAAATCAAACCGTCACTTCATCCCGCAAATAATATGACCCTACTTAAGACAATCACCCAACAAATAAAATAAAATTATAGCTTTCAGAATGTGGAGACACTAAAATCAAATTTTCTTAAATAATGCTTTATTATGAAAAACGGAAACAAATAACAAATAAAAGTAGTCAACTGATTGGTGGGGGTGCCATGCACCATGCACACATGGCGTCTCCGGTCTCTCTTTCTGCTAGTTGTTGATATAGCAGCAGCAAACAGCAAGAGACAGGAGATCTTCATACAGCTGATTGTCAGGGGTGCCGGGTGACAGACCCACGCCAATCTGATAATGATGACCTTTGCAGAGGATAGGTCATCAAGACTAAAAGCTCAGAGAACCCCTTTAACCTCTTCGCTACCAGTTCCATACATGTACAGCGCTGGAGCAAAGTGCAAACATGGCGCCCGCTTATGCCAACTAAAATAAACTCCCACACAGCTCAGTAGATCAAAGTATACAAAGGTTATTGGTGTAAGAATATGGAAATTACATATTTAATAAAAAAATTTAGTTAAAAAAATAATTTTATTTTATTTTGCCAAAAAATATAAATTATTATGGTATTGTTGTATTTGTACTGACTCAGACTCAAATGACGGGCACAGATCAGTTCTGCCACAAACGGAACACTGTAGGATAAAAACCCGTAAAGCGTTAAAGGATAAAAATGATCCTATTCCACCCCAATTTTAAATATTTTCTCACTTTCCAGTAATTTGTATGCCATAGTAAACATTGGCATTAGAAATTACTAGTTTTATAAAAATATTTAAGTCCTCATACAGCTATGTGAACAGAAAATTAAATAAAGTTAAGTCTCAAGGAAGATAGGGCAGAAAAAATTAAACCATAAAATAAAAATATGTATGGTATACTAAGAGATTACTCTATTTTTCTTTTTAGTTAAAATAATCTGCAGAGACCAATTGAGGCATGAACTGAATGAGAAATCAAGAAGTGGTGATGCAGCTCTATCCAAAAAGCCATACCTTTTTACTCAGCAGCTCAAATTCCTAAAAGTTGTCATGGATATGCGTCCGTAAGTAACTATAGCAAATTTTTTTAAATAACATTTATTGATCTAAATGTTACACCAACAATTGGAGAAGGTAACGGTAAGTGAGTGTGTCCGGCTTCTAGGTGCCAATCAATCACTGTGCCATAATTTATATAGCACAAGTGATTAATCAAGCTCTCAGTCCATGGGTTATCCAACCTCTGAAATGCCATCCCATATGTCCGGTTCCCTCACACAGATAGTACTTATCTCACTCCCAGGCACCCGCGTCACTTCAGAAGCCCGTGGCCTGCTATTGGTTTATTCGTTGATTCAGGTAGATGCAGACCTGGCCGCGCGTGGTTCAGAAGTTTTGCGGGTGCCGTAGAGCCAGGCAAGTAGTATCTGTCAGAGTTGTTTCGGGCATATGGAGGGGCATATCAGGGTTTTGATAACCACTTACTTATAAATGTATTTCTATAGGAGAACAAAAATTGGCATAGCTGTGCACTCATCTATTTTCTAAAGTTCAATAGGAATGAATGGGAAAATGCTCTGCAGAAGCACATCCACAACTCAATTTCTATGGTGCTGATAAAAATAGACGAGCCACCGCTTGGACTTTGGTGGAACTATCATTAAGAACTTGCATATTCGTTGCAAACTCATTGAGGGCTCATGCACACGAAATTCTGCACCCCATGCTACGGCACGCATATGGCAGGTACACAATATACACAGGCACCGGCCGTGTGCAGCCCGCATCAATGATCGCGGACCCATTCACTTAAATAGGTCCGCCATCACGAAAATGCGGTGCAGAACGGAGGTACGGAACCCCACTGAAGCACTACAGCATTGCAAAAAAGTAGTGCATGCACTACTTTTTACCATAACTCACAGATTACGGACCAATTCAAGTAGAATGGTTCAGGGACGGAGGTTTTCTTTACAGGCAATAGCCTGCTCACTAGCAGAGAAGACCACTGCAATTACAAGCAGCAATCTTCTCCACAGTATGAGGAGGAGCGGTCGCTAATGGCATTGCTTATCCCCATATAAAATTATTTTCATCCTGCTGCATATTGATGTTATTGTTATTCTTCTATCTATTCCAAGGACTGTTAACAATCTGATGGATGAGGAAGAGGCACAACCTGGGGCTTCAGACAATCCAGAAATACCTATAGAAACAACATCGATGTCACAGCCTCAAACTTCGACCAACGAAGAAGCAGGACCATCTACGCAGGTGGAAGTTTCTTCATCACCGCATGTAACACCACGCAGTGCTAGACCAAAGAAGAGACAAAGTCAGCCTGCTTCTGTGTCAATTACACAGGAAATAATAGATGCCCAGGTCCTGGAATACTTGAATAAAACCAGAGATGAAACTCCAGAAGACGGCATGATGAAGAGCCTGGGCAATTTTTTTAGCCGGGTTCCACGAGAACGTTGTATGTGTTCTATTAATTTATTGTTGGAGTTATACATGGGTGAAAATGACCCCTCAAAAGTGCACGAATATCTAGAGCAGGCACGGTCTTGGCTTATCCAGAAAACACAGTTGAGCCAAGCTACCTCCATGTCTACTAACTATCCTCACCCAACTTATCCATATCCAAATGCACCTCCAACTCGACATGGCCAAAAATATTTTGCTCATGATCTGAGGCCTAATTATTCTGCCCAACGGTCACATCAACCTGAGCAAGTGTATGTTCGCCCACGATCTAATCCACCTACTGGATCATTCTCTCGGGATCTTTACAATCTTTAATTATAGTAAAATAAAGTTAAAGTTTAAAAGTTTACTTGTTGTAAATCTGAAAAGTTCTCGATGTTATAAAAAAAATAAATCGCAGTTAAGAAATGATAAGCTCAGAGTCCTGTCTACAAATGCTCGCAGTTTAGGTAAAAAAATCAATGAACTTGGGTCAATAATGGCATCTGAGAATGTAGATTTAGTGGCTGTTACGGAGACATGGTTTAATGAAAGAAATGACTGGGACATAACCATACCAGGGTACTCTTTATACAGAAGAGACAGAGAAGGCAAGAAAGGAGGAGGAGTGGCCCTGTATGTGAAAGATAGCATTAAATCTAACCTAATACAAGTTGGTGAGGCCAACATAGAGTCAGTTTGGGTTACGTTGCAGTTTGCTAACCATGCAGTAACTCGTGTAGGTGTGATATATAGACCACCTGGTCAAGTTAAAGAACTAGATGATCTACTAGTTGAAGAAATAGCTAAAATGACAATGAAAGGAGAAGTTATCATTATGGGAGATTTCAATCTTCCAGATATAAACTGGAAAACCAAAATAGCAAGTTCTACCAGGAGTACAGATATTCTAAATTCCCTACTGGGGTTATCTCTACAACAAGTGGTTGAGGAGCCAACCCGGAGGGAGGCCATTTTGGATTTGGTATTCACAAATGGGCATTCGGTATATGATGTTATTGTAGGCGAAACCTTGGGATCTAGTGATCACCAGTCAGTGTGGTTTAATATAAGAACTGTGAAAGAGTCCCACCACACAAAAACAAAAGTTTTAGATTTTAGAAAAACAGACTTTTCAAAAATGAAATTAGTCATAAATGAGTCCTTATCAGACTAGAAAGGATTACATGGAGTCCAGGAGAAATGGGACTACTTAAAAGGTGCATTATTGAAGGCAACAGAAAATTGCATTAGACTTGTCAGTAAAAGCAAGTAAAAGTAAAAAGGAAGAGACCACTGTGGTACTCAGCAGAAGTGGCCCAAATCATTAAAAATAAAAAGCTAGCATTTTGTAATTATAAAAAAAAACAGAGCAATGAAGATAAGAAAATCTACAAGATTAGGCAGAAAGAGGCCAAACAAGTTATAAGAACTTCTAAAGCGCAGGCAGAAGAAAAACTAGCTCAGTCTATGAAAAAAGGGGATAAGACATTCTTCAGATATATAAATGAAAAAAGGAAATTAAAACAAGGAATAACTAAATTAAAAACAAAGGACGGAAGGTATGTAGAAGAGAATAAAGGGCTAGCCGACTTCCTTAATGAATACTTCTGTTCAGTTTTTACAAAAGAAAAAGAAGGAGAAGGACCTCCACTAGAAAGGATGACTAATAAATCATTTGATGCATGTGTCTTTACAGAGGAAGATGTTCTAAGTTTGCTGTCTAAAGTGAAGACAAATAAGTCACAGGGGCCTGATGAGATCCACCCAAAATTATTAAAAGAGCTTAGTGGTGAGCTGGCAAAACCGTTAACAGATTTATTTAACCAATCATTAGTAACAGGAGTCGTCCCGGAAGATTGGAAATTGGCAAATGTCGTGCCCATTCACAAGAAAGGTAGTAGGGAGGAATCGAGCAACTATAGACCAGTGAGTCTGACATCAATAGCAGGCAAATTAATAGAAACCCTATTAAAGGATAGGATTGTGGAACATCGAAAATCCCATGGATTGCAAGATGAAAAACAACATGGGTTTACTTCAGGGAGATCATGTCAAACAAATCTTATAGATTTTTTTGACTGGGTGACTAAAATAATAGACGGTGGAGGTGCAGTAGACATCGCATATCTAGATTTTAGTAAGGCTTTTGACACTGTCCCACATAGAAGACTTATCAATAAACTGCAGTCATTGAGCATGGACTCCCATATTGTTGAGTGGATTAGGCAGTGGCTGAGTGACAGACAGCAGAGGGTTGTAGTCAATGGAGAACATTCAAAACAAGGTCATGTTACCAGTGGGGTTCCACAGGGATCTGTACTGGGACCAATTTTGTTTAATATCTTCATAAGTGATATTGCAAAAGGCCTCGATGGTAAGGTTTGTCTTTTTGCTGATGACACAAAGATATGTAACAGGGTTGATGTTCCTGGAGGGAAACGCCAAATGGAAAAGGATTTAGGAAAACTAGAAGAATGGTCTGAACTCTGGCAACTGAAATTTAATGTGGATAAGTGCAAGATAATGCACCTGGGGCGTAAAAACCCAAGGGCAGAATATAGAATATTTGATACAGTCCTGACCTCAGTATCTGAGGAAAGGGATTTAGGAGTAATTATTTCAGAAGACTTAAAGGTGGGAAGACAATGTAATAGGGCAGCACGAAATGCCAGCAGAATGCTTGGATGTATAGGGAGAGGTATAAGCAGTAGAAAGAGTGAAGTGCTTATGCCGCTGTACAGAACACTGGTGAGACCTCACTTGGAGTATTGTGCGCAGTACTGGAGGCCATATCTCCAGAAGGATATAGATACTCTAGAGAGAGTTCAGAGAAGAGCTACTAAACTAGTACATGGATTGCAGGATAAAACTTACCAGGAAAGGTTAAAGGACCTTAATATGTATAGCTTGGAAGAAAGAAGAGACAGAGGGGATATGATAGAAACTTTTAAATACATAAAGGGAATCAACTCGGTAAAGGAGGAGAGCATATTTAAAAGAAGAAAAACTACCACAAGAGGACACAGTTTTAAATTAGAGGGGCATAGGTTTAAAAGTAATATAAGGAAGTATTACTTTACTGAGAGAGTAGTGGATGCATGGAATAGCCTTACTGCAGAAGTGGTAGCTGCAAATACAGTGAAGGAGTTTAAGCATGCATGGGATAGGCATAAGGCTATCCTTCATATAAGATAGGGCCAGGGACTATTAATAGGATTCAGATATATTGGGCAGACTAGATGGGCCAAATGGTTCTTATCTGCCGACACATTCTATGTTTCTATGTAAAATAAAAATATTGTTATTTAAAAATCTTGAATTTTTTATGGTGTATATAGGAACTAGAGATGAGAAAGGTATAGGAGAATAAAACTCGGCTGATGTAAAGAGTAATGACAGTGCAGCGCCTCAACTTGGAAGAAAGAAAGACCAGGGAAGGGTGAGTACCGGAAGCACTCGCAGCGCTTCACTCCCCGCTCCAGGCACCTAATGCATACTAGTAAGCACTTCCATAATGTAAGCGCGCACTAGGATTCGCTTTATAAGACGCTCAGCCATTTCCCCCCCACTTTTGTGGGAAAAAGTGTGTCTTATAAAACAAATAATACTGTATATATATACACTCACCTAAAGATTTATTAGGAACACCTGTTCTATTTCTCATTAATGCAATTATCTAGTCAACCAATCACTTGGAAGTTGCTTCAATGCATTTAGGGGGGTGGTCCTGGTCAAGACAATCTCCTGAACTCCAAACTGAATGTCAGAATGGGAAAGAAAGGGGATTTAAGCAATTTTGAGCGTTGCATCGTTGTTGGTGCCAGACGGGCCGGTCTGAGTATTTCACAATCTGCTCAGTTACTGGGATTTTCACACACAACCATTTCTAGGGTTTACAAAGAATGGTGTGAAAAGGAAAAAACATCTAGTATGCGGCAGTCCTGTGGGCAAAAATGCCTTGTGGATGCTAGAGGTCAGAGGAGAATGGGCCGACTGATTCAAGCTGATAGAAGAGCAACGTTGACTGAAATAACTACTCGTTACAACCGAGGTATGCAGCAAAGCATTTGTGAAGCCACAACACGCACAACCTTGAGGCGGATAGGCTACAACAGCAGAAGACCCCACCGGGTACCACTCATCTCCACTACAAATAGAAAAAGAGGCTACAATTTGCACGAGCTCACTAAAATTGGACTGTTGAAGACTGGAAAAATGTTACCTGGTCTGATGAATCTTGATTTCTGTTGAGATATTCAAATGGTAGAGTCCGAATTTGGCGTAAACAGAATGAGAACATGTATCCATCCTCTGATGGCTACTTCCAGCAGGATAATGCACCATGTCACAAAGCTCAAATCATTTCAAATTGGTTTCTTGAACATGACAATGAGTTCACTGTATTAAAATGGCCCCCACAGTCACCAGATCTCAACCCAATAGAGCATCTTTGGGATGTGGTGGAACGGGAGCTTTGTGCCCTGGATGTGCATCCCTCAAATCTCCATCAACTGCAAGATGCTATCCTATCAATATGGGCCAACATTTCTAAAGAATGCTATCAGCACCTTGTTGAATCAATGCCACGTAGAATTAAGGCAGTTCTGAAGGCAAAAGGGGTCCAACACCGTATGGTGTTCCTAATAATTCTTTAGGTGAGTGTATATATATATATATATAGATATAGATATAGATATAGATATAGATATATATACAGTATATACACCTGTATACAGCATCAGCCCTCCTAGGCGCACACACACCAGACGTGGAGATCTAAGTACAAATCGTCTGTGGATGTAGGCTTGCTCAGATCCTTGTCACTTCATGTCATCCCAGACAGGCGGAAGGCAGTGGTGCTGGGACCTCGCTGTGCACTGTGAGGGGGGTCATCAGGAGTTATTACAGGGCCACCTTTTTACAGGGGCCTACGCTGTCTCTACTGCTCCATGTGTCTATCTTTTCAGGAGGAGAGGAGTTGCTGTTATACAGCCGGTGTGGGACATCACCCAGCTTTCCTGGATATCTGAATGTCAGTGCTTTACTGTTGCTCAAATTGATGAGGGGGCACCCCAGAAGACATGGCATGGTTACACCTGTTCCCCTCATCCACAGAAACCTGGGGTATAAATCATCGTCTTAATCCCACTGCTGGGACCTGCACCTACAACGAGAACGCAGCGTGTAGAGCTGTGGCTGGAGTACACCAGATTTCCCGGGGTCCTTCCACCACCAAGTGCTGCTCCCATATAAATGATTAGAGGGCAGCTGTGCATGCACAGTGAGATGACGTCATCAAAGGTCCTTTATACTGCCTGAGCGATCAAGTGGATGAGGTGAATTTTTTTTTTAACCCCTCAATCACTATTTTCCTTAGCATTCTGTCTAAAGAATGCTATTATTTTCAACTATTATAACCATGTGTGGTAATGTGAACAGTGCTGGAAGGTGTGTTGTCCCACTTCAGGTACCTCAGATGGGTGAGACAGATAAAATCCAGAGAGTGGCAGTAGTCTCAGCAAAGCATAGTTTGCTGAGACATTTTTGTATACATTTTCTGGGCTGGATTTTACTTGGACTGGTGGCTAGGCTTGGTAGAGGGAGTTGCTAGTCCACACCCTTCCAGTACGGCTTTTCCTTTCTACCTGAGGTGAGGCCTGCTGTAATCAGGCTGGCATAAAGCGCCTCAGAGTACGTCAGTCTGGGGAGAGATACGCTGTGAGATACAGAGACCCAGAGCAGAGGCTCTGTGTGTGGTCTCAGCTTGCCAGGCTGTGACAGCCCGAAGTTTGGGGAACGCCGTGACGCCGGGATTCAAGGGTCACAAGGCTGGAGTCGGGAGGACTATTGGGCCACACTTCCCTATACAGGTACGGGACTGATTACAGCCGGAGAGGCTGGGGAACTATGGGCTGAGAAAAAGCTTCATATGGGTTCTGTGTGTGAACAGGGTTCTGGAGTCAGGGCCACGTTAACAGGTGTAGTGAGAGCCCAGCAGGGCAGGTATTTGTTTTGATTTGATGTATGTGGGAACGTCATCACACCCAGTGATTATTAACTGGACTGTTCAGTGTATGAAAAATGTCCCAATAAATGCAATGTTTGGCCCCGAAAGCTGCGGTGGATGACGATTCTTGTGAGAATGACCCCCCCAAGTACAGCGATCCCTTACACATGTTATAATGGAAAATTATAAAATCAACAGAACACCAAACCCGAACTTAAGTTAAGAAGTCCGGGTTCGGGTCTGGGTACAACATTCAGTTTTTAATCACGCGTGTACCCACCCATGTCTTAGGCCATCAGAGAGGCAAACGCTTTTTGCAATTGTGTGCAAGCACGACAACCGCTAATGGATTGCAGGGTGGTCAGTTACCATGGAAACGAGAAGTGTGTAATGTAATAGAAAAGATTACAGCCAGCAAGGGAAGAAATATGGAATATATTTATAGAGTCAATAATGAGTCTTCCAAAAAAAGAAATTTCTTTATTGATTATATTTTATTTGGCCTAAAGAAATTTATATACTTACCTTTTATTTTTTATTAAACACAGCTCTCCTCTTTTCTCTATAGATGTAAAACACTGGTATCAACATAGTGCAGATACAATTGCTCCCATAGGCCCCGATATCCACAATTACAAACCTGTAATTACTGTCAGCCAAGGCCATCAGCACCACAGAAAAATACTGCTTGTAATTGTAGTACCGGGACCCTGAGTGTGGCGGCATCTTTACACGGATGTGTTTTCCGTCCAGTGCCCCAATGCAGTTAGGGAACTGCGCAGATTGTTGAAATCCCTTGGCGATACGAAGCTAATCTTCCGCCTTGGGGGTGGACATCACCGCTTCTCTGAGTCGCTGCCATATGACATTACACGTATGACAGACGATTAGAGTTGAGCGAACACCTGGATGTTCGGGTTCGAGAAGTTCGGCCGAACTTCCCGGAAATGTTCGGGTTCGGGATCCGAACCCGATCCGAACTTCGTCCTGAACCCGAACCCCATTGAAGTCAATAGGGACCCGAACTTTTGGGCACTAAAAAGGCTGTAAAACAGCCCAGGAAAGAGCTAGAGGGCTGCAAAAGGCAGCAACATGTAGGTAAATCCCCTGCAAACAAATGTGGATAGGGAAATGAATTAAAATTAAAATTAAAAAATTAAAAATGAACCAATATCAATTGGACAGAGGTCCCATAGCAGAGAATCTGGCTTCACGTCAGCAGAGAATCAGTCTCTTCATGCCATAGCAAAGAATCTGGCTTCATGTCAGCAGAGAATCGGTCTCTTCATGCCATAGCAGAGAATCAGTCTTCATGTCATAGCAGAGAATCAGGCTTCACGTCACCCACCACTGGAACAGGCCACTGTCACACATTTAGGCCCAGGCACCCAGGCAGAGGAGAGGTCCCGTAACAGAGAATCTGGCCATATGTCAGCGCAGAATCTGTATTCATGTCATAGCAGAGAATCAGGCTTCACGTCACCCACCACTGGAACAGGCCACTGTCACACATTTAGGCCCCGGCACCCAGACAGAGGAGAGCGGTCCTGTAACAGAGAATCTAGCCTTATGTCAGCACAGAATCTGTCTTCATGTCATAGCAGAGAATCAGGCTTCACGTCACCCACCACTGGAACAGGCCACTGTCACATATTTAGGCCCAGGCAGAGGAGAGAGGTCCCGTAACAGAGAATCTGGCCTTATGTCAGCGCAGAACCTGTATTCATGTCATAGCAGAGAATCAGGCTTCACGTCACCCACCACTGGAACAGGCCACTGTCACACATTTAGGCCCAGGCACCCAGGCAGAGGAGAGAGGTCCTGTAACAGAGAATCTGGCCTTATGTCAGCGCAGAATCTGTCTTCATATCATAGCAGAGAATCAGGCTTCACGTCACCCACCACTGGAACAGGCCACTGTCACACATTTAGGCCCAGGCACCCAGGCAGAGGAGAGAGGTCCCGTAACAGAGAATCTGGCCTTATGTCAGCGCAGAATCTGTCTTCATGTCATAGCAGAGAATCAGGCTTCACGTCACCCACCACTGGAACAGGCCACTGTCACACATTTAGGCCCAGGCACCCAGGCAGAGGAGAGAGGTCTCGTAACAGAGAATCTGGCCTTATGTCAGGGCAGAATCTGTCTTCATGTCATAGCAGAGAATCAGGCTTCACGTCACCCACCACTGGAACAGGCCACTGTCACACATTTAGGCCCCGGCACCCAGACAGAGGAGAGAGGTCCTGTAACAGAGAATCTGGCCTTATGTCAGCACAGAATCTGTCTTCATGTCATAGCAGAGAATCAGGCTTCACGTCACCCACCACTGGAACAAGCCATTGAAACATATTTAGGCCCAGGCAGAGGAGAGAGGTCCCGTAACAGAGAATCTGGCCTTATGTCAGCGCAGAACCTGTATTCATGTCATAGCAGAGAATCAGGCTTCACGTCACCCACCACTGGAACAGGCCACTGTCACACATTTAGGCCCAGGCACCCAGGCAGAGGAGAGAGGTCCTGTAACAGAGAATCTGGCCTTATGTCAGCGCAGAATCTGTCTTCATATCATAGCAGAGAATCAGGCTTCACGTCACCCACCACTGGAACAGGCCACTGTCACACATTTAGGCCCAGGCACCCAGGCAGAGGAGAGAGGTCCCGTAACAGAGAATCTGGCCTTATGTCAGCGCAGAATCTGTCTTCATGTCATAGCAGAGAATCAGGCTTCACGTCACCCACCACTGGAACAGGCCACTGTCACACATTTAGGCCCAGGCACCCAGGCAGAGGAGAGAGGTCTCGTAACAGAGAATCTGGCCTTATGTCAGCGCAGAATCTGTCTTCATGTCATAGCAGAGAATCAGGCTTCACGTCACCCACCACTGGAACAGGCCACTGTCACACATTTAGGCCCCGGCACCCAGACAGAGGAGAGAGGTCCTGTAACAGAGAATCTGGCCTTATGTCAGCACAGAATCTGTCTTCATGTCATAGCAGAGAATCAGGCTTCACGTCACCCACCACTGGAACAAGCCATTGAAACATATTTAGGCCCAGGCAGAGGAGAGAGGTCCCGTAACAGAGAATCTGGCCTTATGTCAGCGCAGAACCTGTATTCATGTCATAGCAGAGAATCAGGCTTCACGTCACCCACCACTGGAACAGGCCACTGTCACACATTTAGGCCCAGGCACCCAGGCAGAGGAGAGAGGTCCTGTAACAGAGAATCTGGCCTTATGTCAGCACAGAATCTGTCTTCATGTCATAGCAGAGAATCAGGCTTCACGTCACCCACCACTGGAACAGGCCACTGTCACACATTTAGGCCCAGGCACCCAGGCAGAGGAGAGAGGTCCCGTAACAGAGAATTTGGCCTTATGTCAGCGCAGAATCTGTCTTCATGTCATAGCAGAGAATCAGGCTTCACGTCACCCACCACTGGAACAGGCCACTGTCACATATTTAGGCCCAGGCAGAGGAGAGAGGTCCCGTAACAGAGAATCTGGCCTTATGTCAGCGCAGAATCTGTATTCATGTCATAGCAGAGAATCAGGCTTCACGTCACCCACCACTGGAACAAGCCATTGTCACATATTTAGGCCCAGGCAGAGGAGAGAGGTCCCGTAACAGAGAATCTGGCCTTATGTCAGCGCAGAACCTGTATTCATGTCATAGCAGAGAATCAGGCTTCACGTCACCCACCACTGGAACAGGCCACTGTCACACATTTAGGCCCAGGCACCCAGGCAGAGGAGAGAGGTCCTTTAACAGAGAATCTGGCCTTATGTCAGCACAGAATCTGTCTTCATGTCATAGCAGAGAATCAGGCTTCACGTCACCCACCACTGGAACAGCCCACTGTCACACATTTAGGCCCAGGAACCCAGGCAGAGGAGAGAGGTCCCGTAACAGAGAATTTGGCCTTATGTCAGCGCAGAATCTGTCTTCATGTCATAGCAGAGAATCAGGCTTCACGTCACCCACCACTGGAACAGGCCACTGTCACATATTTAGTCCCAGGCAGAGGAGAGAGGTCCCGTAACAGAGAATCTGGCCTTATGTCAGCGCAGAATCTGTATTCATGTCATAGCAGAGAATCAGGCTTCACGTCACCCACCACTGGAACAGGCCACTGTCACACATTTAGGCCCCGGCACCCAGACAGAGGAGAGAGGTCCTGTAACAGAGAATCTGGCCTTATGTCAGCACAGAATCTGTCTTCATGTCATAGCAGAGAATCAGGCTTCACGTCACCCACCACTGGAACAGGCCACTGTCACATATTTAGGCCCAGGCAGAGGAGAGAGGTCCCGTAACAGAGAATCTGGTCTTATGTCAGCGCAGAATCTGTCTTCATGTCATAGCAGAGAATCAGGCTTCACGTCACCCACCACTGGAACAGGCCACTGTCACACATTTAGGCCCAGGCACCCAGGCAGAGGAGAGAGGTCCCGTAACAGAGAATCTGGCCTTATGTCAGCGCAGAATCTGTATTCATGTCATAGCAGAGAATCAGGCTTCACGTCACCCACCACTGGAACAGGCTACTGTCACACATTTAGGCCCAGGCACCCAGGCAGAGGAGAGAGGTCCCGTAACAGAGAATCTGGCCTTATGTCAGCGCAGAATCTGTCTTCATGTCATAGCAAAGAATCAGGCTTCACGTCACCCACCACTGGAACAGGCCACTGTCACACATTTAGGCCCAGGCACCCAGGCAGAGGAGAGAGGTCCCGTAACAGAGAATCTGGCCTTATGTCAGCGCAGAATCTGTCTTCATGTCATAGCAGAGAATCAGGCTTCACGTCACCCACCACTGGAACAGGCCACTGTCACACATTTAGGCCCAGGCACCCAGGCAGAGGAGAGAGGTCCGGTAACAGAGAATCTGGCCTTATGTCAGCGCAGAATCTGTATTCATGTCATAGCAGAGAATCAGGCTTCACGTCACCCACCACTGGAACAGGCCACTGTCACACATTTAGGCCCCGGCACCCAGACAGAGGAGAGAGGTCCTGTAACAGAGAATCTGGCCTTATGTCAGCACAGAATCTGTCTTCATGTCATAGCAGAGAATCAGGCTTCACGTCACCCACCACTGGAACAAGCCATTGTCACATATTTTGGACCAGGCAGAGGAGAGAGGTCCCGTAACAGAGAATCTGGCCTTATGTCAGCGCAGAACCTGTATTCATGTCATAGCAGAGAATCAGGCTTCACGTCACCCACCACTGGAACAGGCCACTGTCACACATTTAGGCCCAGGCACCCAGGCAGAGGAGAGAGGTCCTGTAACAGAGAATCTGGCCTTATGTCAGCACAGAATCTGTCTTCATGTCATAGCAGAAAATTAGGCTTCACGTCACCCACCACTGGAACAGGCCACTGTCACACATTTAGGCCCAGGCACCCAGGCAGAGGAGAGAGGTCCCGTAACAGAGAATTTGGCCTTATGTCAGCGCAGAATCTGTCTTCATGTCATAGCAGAGAATCAGGCTTCACGTCACCCACCACTGGAACAGGCCACTGTCACATATTTAGGCCCCGGCAGAGGAGAGAGGTCCCGTAACAGAGAATCTGGCCTTATGTCAGCGCAGAATCTGTATTCATGTCATAGCAGAGAATCAGGCTTCACGTCACCCACCACTGGAACAGGCCACTGTCACACATTTAGGCCCAGGCACCCAGGCAGAGGAGAGAGGTCCCGTAACAGAGAATCTGGCCTTATGTCAGCGCAGAATCTGTCTTCATGTCATAGCAGAGAATCAGGCTTCACGTCAGCCACCACTGGAAGAGGCCACTGTCACACATTTAGGCCCTGGCACCCAGACAGAGGAGAGGTTCATTCAACTTTGGGTTGCCCCGCAATATAATGGTAAAATGAAAATAAAAATAGGATTGAATGAGGAAGTGCCCTGGAGTACAATAATATATGGTTAAGGGGAGGTAGTTAATGTCTAATCTGCACAAGGGATGGACAGGTCCTGTGGGATCCATGCCTGGTTCATTTTTATGAACGTCAGCTTGTCCACATTGGCTGTAGACAGGCGGCTGCGTTTGTCTGTAATGACGCCCCCTGCCGTGCTGAATACACGTTCAGACAAAACGCTGGCCGCCGGGCAGGCCAGCACCTCCAAGGCATAAAAGGCTAGCTCTGGCCACGTGGACAATTTGGAGACCCAGAAGTTGAATGGGTCCGAACCATCAGTCAGTACGTGGAGGGGTGTGCACAGGTACTGTTCCACCATGTTAGGGAAATGTTGCCTCCTGCTAACATGTTCCGTATCAGGTGGTGGTGCAGTTAGCTGTGGCGTGGTGACAAAACTTTTCCACATCTCTGCCATGCTAACCCTGCCCTCAGAGGAGTTGGCCGTGACACAGCTGCGTTGGCGACCTCTTGCTCCTCCTCTGCCTTCGCCTTTGGCTTCCACTGGTTCCCCTATGACATTTGGGAATGCTCTCAGTAGCGCGTCTACCAACGTGCGCTTGTACTCGCGCATCTTCCTATCACGCTCCAGTGTAGGAAGTAAGGTGGGCACATTGTCTTTGTACCGGGCATCCAGCAGGGTGGCAACCCAGTATTCCGCACACGTTAAAATGTGGGCAACTCTGCTGTCGTTGCGCAGGCACTGCAGCATGTAGTCGCTCATGTGTGCCAGGCTGCCCAGAGGTAAGGACAAGCTGTCCTCTGTGGGAGGCGTATCGTCATCGTCCTGTGTTTCCCCCCAGCCATGCACCAGTGATGGGCCCGAGCTGCTTTGGGTACCACCCCGCTGTGAACATGCTTCATCCTCATCCTCCTCCACCTCCTCCTCATCCTCGTCCTCCTCGTCCTCCAGTAGTGGGCCCTGTCTGGCCACATTTGTACCTGGCCTCTGGTGTTGCAAAAAACCTCCCTCTGAGTCACTTCGAAGAGACTGGCCTGAAAGTGCTAAAAATGACCCCTCTTCCTCCTCTTCCTCCTGGGCCACCTCCTCTTCCATCATCGCCCTAAGTGTTTTCTCAAGGAGACATAGAAGTGGTATTGTAACGCTGATAACAGCGTCATCGCCACTGGCCATGTTGGTGGAGTACTCGAAACAGCGCAACAGGGCACACAGGTCTCGCATGGAGGCCCAGTCATTGGTGGTGAAGTGTGTCTGATCCGCAGTGCGACTGACCCGTGAGTGCTGCAGCTGAAACTCCACTATGGCCTGCTGCTGCTCGCACAGTCTGTCCAGCATATGCAAGGTGGAGTTCCACCTGGTGGGTACGTCGCATATGAGGCGGTGAGCGGTAAGGCCGAAGTTACGCTGTAGCGCAGACAGGCGAGCAGCGGCAGGGTGTGAACGCCGGAAGCGCGAACAGACGGCCCGCACTTTATGCAGCAGCTCTGACATGTCGGGGTAGTTGCGAATGAACTTCTGCACCACCAAATTCAGCACATGCGCCAGGCAAGGGATGTGCGTCAAACCGGCTAGTCCCAGAGCTGCAACGAGATTTCGCCCATTATCGCACACCACCAGGCCGGGCTTGAGGCTCACCGGCAGCAACCACTCGTCGGTCTGTTGTTCTATACCCCGCCACAACTCCTGTGCGGTGTGGGGCCTGTCCCCCAAACATATGAGTTTCAGAATGGCCTGCTGACGTTTACCCCGGGCTGTGCTGAAGTTGGTGGTGAAGGTGTGTGGCTGACTGGATGAGCAGGTGGAAGAAGAGGAGGAGGAAGCTGAGTAGGAGGAGGAGGAGACAGGAGGCAAAGAATGTTGCCCTGCGATCCTTGGCGGCGGAAGGACGTGCGCCAAACAGCTCTCCGCCTGGGGCCCAGCCGCCACTACATTTACCCAGTGTGCAGTTAGGGAGATATAGCGTCCCTGGCCGTGCTTACTGGTCCACGTATCTGTGGTTAGGTGGACCTTGCCACAGATGGCGTTGCGCAGTGCACACTTGATTTTATCGGACACTTGTTTGTGCAGGGAAGGCACGGCTCTCTTGAAGAAGTAGTGGCGGCTGGGAACAACATACTGTGGGACAGCAAGTGACATGAGCTGTTTGAAGCTGTGTGTGTCCACCAGCCTAAATGACAGCATTTCATAGGCCAGTAGTTTAGAAATGCTGGCATTCAGGGCCAGGGATCGAGGGTGGCTAGGTGGGAATTTACGCTTTCTCTCAAATGTTTGTGAGATGGAGAGCTGAACGCTGCCGTGTGACATGGTTGAGATGCTTGGTGACGCAGGTGGTGGTGTTTGTGGTACATCCCATGTTTGCTGGGCGGCAGGTGCCAACATTCCTCCAGAGGCAGAGGAAGAGGCGGAGGCGGCGGCAGCAGCAGCAGAAGAGGCCGAGGCGGCGGCAGCCGCAGAAGAGGCCGAGGCGGCAGCAGCAGAAGAGGCAGCAGGGGGAGCCTGAGTGACTTCCTTGTTTTTAAGGTGTTTACTGCACTGCAGTTCATGTTTTGCATGCAGGTGCCTGGTCATGCAGGTTGTGCTAAGGTTCAGAACGTTAATGCCTCGCTTAAGGCTCTGACAGCGTGCAAACCACTCGGGTCTTGTCGTCAGCACATTGTTTGAAGAAGTGCCATGCCAGGGAACTCCTTGAAGCTGCCTTTGGGGTGCTCGGTCCCAGATGGCGGCGGTCAGTAGCAGGCGGAGTCTCTTGGCGGCGGGTGTTCTGATTTTGCCCACTGCTCCCTCTTTTGCTACGCTGTTGGCTCGGTCTCACCACTGCCTCTTCCTCCGAACTGTGAAAGTCAGTGGCACGACCTTCATTCCATGTGGGGTCTAGGACCTCATCGTCCCCTGCATCGTCTTCCACCCAGTCTTGATCCCTGACCTCCTGTTCAGTCTGCACACTGCAGAAAGACGCAGCAGTTGGCACCTGTGTTTCGTCATCATCAGAGACGTGCTGAGGTGGTATTCCCATGTCCTCATCATCAGGAAAAATAAGTGGTTGTGCGTTAGTGCATTCTATCTCTTCCACCCCTGGGGAAGGGCTAGGTGGATGCCCTTGGGAAACCCTGGCAGCAGAGTCTTCAAACAGCATAAGAGACTGCTGCATAACTTGAGGCTCAGACAGTTTCCCTTATATGCATGGGGGTGATGTGACAGACCGATGGGCTTGGTTTTCATGCGCCATCTGTGCGCTTTCTGCAGAAGACTGGGTGGGAGATAATGTGAACGTGCTGGATCCACTGTCGGCCACCCAATTGACTAATGCCTGCACCTGCTCAGGCCTTACCATCCTTAGAACGGCATTGGGCCCCACCAAATATCGCAGTAAATTCTGCTGGCTACTGGGACCTGAGGTAGTTGGTTCACTAGGACGTGTGGCTGTGGCAGAACGGCCACGTCCTCTCCCAGCACCAGAGGGTCCACTAACACCACCACGACCATGTCCACGTCCGCGTCCCTTATTAGATGTTTTCCTCATTGTTCCCGTTCACCACAATTTTGAGAATGGCAAATTTGGGAATGCTTTTTCAACCCAGAACAAAAAGTCTGCTTTTACGGTCACTACAAATAACTTGACCAGCTAAAACACTGCAGATTTGGTTGAATAGAGATGTGAGACCTGTTTTTTTTTGCGCTGTGTGACAGGTATAGGTTTAATCACAGAATCACACTTCTATCAGCACGCTAGCGTGTGTCTTAGGTTTTTCTGAATGACACTATCAATACCTTCAATGTAAGATTTTCTTTTTCGGATAGATTTCAAGTAGGCCTCAAATACCAGAAACTAGTTATTTTGAGAATGGCAAATTTGGGAATAGTTTTTCAACCCAGAACAAAAAGTCTGCTTTTACGGTCACTACAAATAACTTGACCAGCTAAAACACTGCAGATTTGGTTGAATAGAGATGTGAGACCTGTTTTTTTTTGCGCTGTGTGACAGGTATAGGTTTAATCACAGAATCACACTTCTATCAGCACGCTAGCGTGTGTCTTATGTTTTTCTGAATGACACTATCAATGCCTTCAATGTAAGATTTTCTTTTTGGGATAGATTTCAAGTAGGCCTCAAATACCAGAAACTAGTTATTTTGAGAATGGCAAATTTGGGAATGCTTTTTTAACCCAGAACAAAAAGTCTGCTTTTACGGTCACTACAAATAACTTGACCAGCTAAAACACTGCAGATTTGGTTGAATAGAGATGTGAGACCTGTTTTTTTTTTGCGCTGTGTGACAGGTATAGGTTTAATCACAGAATCACACTTCTATAAGCACGCTAGCGTGTGTCTTAGGTTTTTCTGAATTACACTATTAATACCTTCAATGTAAGATTTTCTTTTTGGGATAGATTTCAAGTAGGCCTCAAATACCAGAAACTAGTTATTTTGAGAATGGCAAATTTGGGAATGCTTTTTCAACCCAGAACAAAAAGTCTGCTTTTACGGTCACTACAAATAACTTGACCAGATAAAACACTGCAGATTTGGTTGAATAGAGATGTGAGACCTGGTTTTTTTTGCGCTGTGTGACAGGTATAGGTTTAATCACAGAATCACACTTCTATCAGCACGCTAGCGTGTGTCTTAGGTTTTTCTGAATGACACTATCAATACCTTCAATGTAAGATTTTCTTTTTGGGATAGATTTCAGGTAGGCCTCAAATACCAGAAACTAGTTATTTTGAGAATGGCAAATTTGGGAATGCTTTTTCAACCCAGAACAAAAAGTCTGCTTTTACGGTCACTACAAATAACTTGACCAGCTAAAACACTGCAGATTTGGTTGAATAGAGATGTGAGACCTGTTTTTTTTTGCGCTGTGTGACAGGTATAGGTTTAATCACAGAATCACACTTCTATCAGCACGCTAGCGTGTGTCTTAGGTTTTTCTGAATGACACTATCAATACCTTCAATGTAAGATTTTCTTTTTGGGATAGATTTCAAGTAGGCCTCAAATACCAGAAACTAGTTATTTTGAGAATGGCAAATTTGGGAATGCTTTTTCAACCCAGAACAAAAAGTCTGCTTTTACGGTCACTACAAATAACTTGACCAGCTAAAACACTGCAGATTTGGTTGAATAGAGATGTGAGACCTGGTTTTTTTTGCGCTGTGTGACAGGTATAGGTTTAATCACAGAATCACACTTCTATCAGCACGCTAGCGTGTGTCTTAGATTTTTCTGAATGACACTATCAATGCCTTCAATGTAAGATTTTCTTTTTGGGATAGATTTCAAGTAGGCCTCAAATACCAGAAACTAGTTATTTTGAGAATGGCAAATTTGGGAATGCTTTTTCAACCCAGAACAAAAAGTCTGCTTTTACGGTCACTACAAATAACTTGACCAGCTAAAACACTGCAGATTTGGTTGAATAGAGATGTGAGACTTGTTTTTTTTTGCGCTGTGTGACAGGTATAGGTTTAATCACAGAATCACACTTCTATCAGCACGCTAGCGTGTGTCTTAGGTTTTTCTGAATGACACTATCAATACCTTCAATGTAAGATTTTCTTTTTGGGATAGATTTCAAGTAGGCCTCAAATACCAGAAACTAGTTATTTTGAGAATGGCAAATTTGGGAATGCTTTTTCAACCCAGAACAAAAAGTCTGCTTTTACGGTCACTACAAATAACTTGACCAGATAAAACACTGCAGATTTGGTTGAATAGAGATGTGAGACCTGTTTTTTTTTGCGCTGTGTGACAGGTATAGGTTTAATCACAGAATCACACTTCTATCAGCACGCTAGCGTGTGTCTTAGGTTTTTCGGAATGACACTATCAATACCTTCAATGTAAGATTTTATTTTTGGGATAGATTTCAAGTAGGCCTCAAATACCAGAAACTAGTTATTTTGAGAATGGCAAATTTGGGAATGCTTTTTCAACCCAGAACAAAAAGTCTGCTTTTACGGTCACTACAAATAACTTGACCAGCTAAAACACTGCAGATTTGGTTGAATAGAGATGTGAGACCTGTTTTTTTTTGCGCTGTGTGACAGATATAGGTTTAATCACAGAATCACACTTCTATCAGCACGCTAGCGTGTGTCTTAGGTTTTTCTGAATGACACTATCAATACCTTCAATGTAAGATTTTCTTTTTCAGATAGATTTCAAGTAGGCCTCAAATACCAGAAACTAGTTATTTTGAGAATGGCAAATTTGGGAATGCTTTTTCAACCCAGAACAAAAAGTCTGCTTTTACGGTCACTACAAATAACTTGACCAGATAAAACACTGCAGATTTGGTTGAATAGAGATGTGAGACCTGTTTTTTTTTTGCGATGTGTGACAGGTATAGGTTTAATCACAGAATCACACTTCTATCAGCACGCTAGCGTGTGTCTTAGGTTTTTCTGAATGACACTATCAATACCTTCAATGTAAGATTTTCTTTTTGGGATAGATTTCAAGTAGGCCTCAAATACCAGAAACTAGTTATTTTGAGAATGGCAAATTTGGGAATGCTTTTTCAACCCAGAAAAAAAATTGTGCTTTTACGGTCAATACAAATAACTTGACCAGCTAAAACAGTACAGATTTGGTTGAATAGAAATGTCAGGTCTATTTTTTAGGCGCTGGGTGACAGGCTCAACTTGCCCCTGATGTAATATATGGCCAAAAAATAACCACACTGTTGATGGTTAAATGCACTTGGGTGACACAGGCTCAGCCTGCAGCTGATGTAGGATATAGCACAAAATAACCACACTATCGATGGTTAAATACACTTGGGTGACACAGGCTCAGCCTGCAGCTGATGTAGTGTATGGCCCAAAAATAATCAGACTGTTGATGGTTAAATGCACTTGGATGACACAGGCTCAGCCTGCAGCTGATGTAGTATATGGCCAAAAAATAACCAGACTGTTGATGGTTAAATGCACTTCGGTGACACAGGCTCAGCCTGCAGCTGATGTAGGATATAGCACAAAATAACCACACTATCGATGGTTAAATACACTTGGTGATAGCTTGTGCTGGCGCACCACAAGTCACAAAATGGCCGCCGATCACCCCAGAAAAAAAGTGATCTAAAAACGCTCTGGGCAGCCTCAAAAAAGTGAGCAAGTCAATAATAGCACTTCAATGATCCACAGCTGCAGATCGATCACAGAATGAAGTCTTTTGGAGGCGTTAATCTGCCTAATCTCGCCCTAACGTCGCAGCTGCAACCTCTCCCTATACTGATCATAGCAGAGTGACGTGCGGCGCTACGTGACTCCAGCTTAAATAGAGGCTGGGTCATATGGTGCACTGGCCAATCACAGCCATGCCAATAGTAGGCATGGCTGTGATGGCCTCTTGGGCCAAGTAGTATGACGCTTGTTGATTGGCTGCTTTGCAGCCTTTCAAAAAGCGCCAAGAAAGCGCCGAACACCGAACCCGAACCCGGACTTTTACGAAAATGTTCGGGTTCGGGTCCGTGTCACGGACACCCCAAAATTCGGTACGAACCCGAACTATACAGTTCGGGTTCGCTCATCCCTACAGACGATCCCAGAGATTGTTGAGATCCCAAGCAAAAACTGAAAGTGCAGCGAAGCAAACGAATTTCCAGTTGCAAGGAATCTGTGGGAAGAATTTTTTTTTTTTAAATATATTATATTTTTTAAGCACATTAAGAAATTTACATTTTTATTAGTTTTTACCTCAACGTGACTATAAGCCTTTGCTCTGCAGAGATACTGCGCCTCATACTTGTGTCCACAAAGTTCAAGTCCGGAAATGGAGACACAGGCAGATTATCAAACGCCTCTATGGACATACGGCAGTAACTTTAAGGGGTCCTGACGCAGGTCGCTGTATATTGTGTGGAATTGTCCCTTCAGATGATGCTGAGCGACAATAGGATGAACCCAATGTCGCCTCCTCCTCTCCGGTTCTTCGTCCAGCATTGCTGCTTGCTGTCCAAATCACCGTGAAAGGAGCTAACGGAAGAGAACTACATTTATATCTTTCGGCATGATATAGTTTCAGAGAATGCAAGAAAAAATGCCTATATCAAGCAAAGTTTTCACACAGAGCTCTTAATGACACGATGAACCAAACAAAATGGCACCTGAGGTAAAACCAATCATTACTTTTATTAAAAAAAAATTATATAAACCATTACAACTTTATTAGCATTTTTGATTTACATCATGTTTCCGTTTTTGCAGATCCGCAAAAAACGGATAACATACGGATGACATACGGAAACATTTTTGCGGAACAACGGATCCGCAAAAAACGGACCGCAATTCCGGATATAAAAATGATTACGGATTAACTGGTCCAAATCTGCTCTGTTCCAGCTATACTCATTTGAAGAGACGTGTTACACAGGAGTCTTGCCTGTAGTCCCCAATTTTAAATATCTGGGCATGTTTATCACAAAGGATGCTGCATCCTTCCATGCCCTAAACATACAACCTCTCCTTGATTATAGTAGAGACAAATTTCGGGTGTGGGGAGGTCTTTCACTATCAGTATCGGGCCGAATTAACTTAATCAAGTTAATTATATTACCTAAATGCTTAAATGTGCTAGAACATGCACCCTATATAGTACCCAATGCAATATTTCAACAGTTCACCTCAATAATGTCTCTGTTTATATGGGGAACTAATAGACCTAAATCTCCTAGGAGAGAGGGGGGAATGTCTCTACCTGATCTTCATTTATATTATTTGTGGTCAAGGCTCCGGGGGGAGTGCTGAAACGAAGGTGGAGAAACTGGACACAGTAGGACCTAACTTGGCTAGTGGTGTGCCTTTAGCCATGTAACGCGGGTAGCCAATAAAGGGGGCTAACCCAGGGAGTCTGAGCTAGAAGTGAAACTGGAAATGAGGGAGGGTAGGGTGGGGCACCGCGCGATGCCGACACCTTGGGGAGGCCGTGCGGCCGGCTAAATACCCTATGCCCCTCCCACAAATGCAGGCTGGGAATCCATCCTGCTGTACTTGTGGTCAAGGCTCCGGGAAAAGTGCTGAAACGAAGGTGGAGAAACTGGACACAGTAGGACCTAACTTGGCTAGTGGTGTGCCTTTAGCCATGTAACGCGGGTAGCCAAAAAAGGGGGCAAAACATGGATTTAGGCAGTTTATTGCTTGAGAAATTACAAAACCAAACTGGAAAAAGCTTTGGCAATCTCGACCCGTGGATGTGGGATGTAACGGGAAAAACATGAAGATTGCCACCGTCCCATCTTTCGTATGACGTGAGCGGGGACGCCATGTTTGGAAGCTGCAGACGCGGCCCCGATTCGGAAAGAGTGTCCGGATATGGAGGCAGCGTGGAACCCCAGACCCGAAGCTATGGAACGAATGTGTCTGATGAACTGCGCGGAAGTCAGTGAGAGCACGGGAAAAGGCAGTAAGGGGCTATCGGGAGTTCTGTCATGGAGAGTGGAGAGCAGCTGGTTGAACACTGTCACTGGGCACCAAGGGTTGAATGAGTTGAAGTACTCAATCTGTACCGGTGGACCGACTTGGGAGGCTTTGGAGGAAGGTAGAGAGAAGATGAAGTGGTCTAAACTACTGTGGAGCTGACTGATTGCTGGCCCTGAATTCTGGGCTGAGGTGCAGCAGAACTCCCCAGGCCTGAGGAACCCATAGAAGCTGAGGTAAAGGGCAGCTTTGAGGATCAAACTTTTGAATGGGCCAAAAGGACTACCATCTAGGGCTGCAGAAATTCTTTGAAATAAATCCCCTGTAACTGGTTGTCTGGTGGGAGTGGAAGGAGAAGAGAGCTTCTGAATGCCTCTCAAGACTGCCTTGACTGCCTGGGAGGAAAAGAAAGAGGTATGACAGGGATGACTGATCATGGTGGTGCTGGATGCCCGCTAAATAAAGTCTGATGGTGTTGTGGGACAACCGGAGCTCCTTGTGGCAGTACGCCAGGAAGGCCAGGACGAAAGAGACTTTGTCCCTGTCCCCCCTGGGGTGAAGGCGTGAAAACCGTCTGAAGGTGTTCCACCCCGTTAGATAGTTCCAGGCAGAATTAGCCGAGAGTGACTTGTGGATGAGACCGTGGGCTGCGGAAATGTACTCATCTAGTCCATGATCAGGGCTTCGAACCCCGGAGGGTTGATTCCGACTCTCCGCGCTCCCGGCATGACCTGGAAAAACAAATTAAAGTTTAAACGGGACAGGGCATCGGCTGCGATATTTTTCTTGCCCTCTATGTGCCTGCAGATGACACGGAAGTTGTCTTGGAGAGACAGCCAGGCGAGCTTGCGAACCAGACGCATGACCCTGGGGGAGCTGGACCTACCCCTGGTGAGGATGTCGACAACTGCTTGGTTGTCTGTCATGAAGCATACTGGCCTGTTACTCCATGACTGCCCCCAGACAAGAGCGGCTGCGACGATGGGGTAGACTTCGAGCAGGGGGAAGGACCTGGAGAATTTAATCGAAGCTAAATTAAATGCGTAAAGGGTAGTTGTACATAGAGAAGCGAATCACAGGAGCCAACTACCTAAAATATAACTTTTAATATCACGTTTAAAATATTACACAATCCCTCACCTGGGGACTAATAAACATACAACACTCACAAACAGACACTGGAGGCCAGATGAAAGTGACAGACAAGGTGGCTCGTATTGATAGTACAACCACACGACAAACCATCTGGGTCTCTGGTGTATCCCTAAGGTGTCCCTGGACTTCTCTCAGCCCGGAGATGCACCCTGATGGTGGGAACACTCCGTCCCCGTGCCTAGTCTGTCTGTCCTTAGTAGGCCCTTGTAGCAAAAAGACCCATATGGATGTCCGGGTCATGCATCAAAAGTAGTTTAAAGATAAACGAGCAAACATAACGGTTATTCTACAGCGGTCAAGGTAAAGATATTTCTCACAGCATGTAAGTATCCAGATCATACATCGGCATTAGTTAAACAAGAAACTGAGGGATACGGTTATTCCAAGGCAAGAGCGACGACCAAACAGCAATCAGTGGATAAAAATCACACCAGGGCTGATTGTCGCTTCAATTGCCGAAAATCAATGTACGCACACTTTATCAAAATGGATGGCAATACATTTACATTGATGGAGAAAGACATGTAGTAACAACGGTTATTCTTCAGCAGTCAATTTCAAAATCTCAGAAATGATAGTCACAGTGGTGTAATTTGATAATTCACCATGTCAGAAAATGCTGAATGTGCAATAGAATGGTAAAGACGTTTTATACCAATGGGTAACTCTCTGCCAAAAATTGTTTGCTACATTCAGTCAAAAATCTCATGACATGGAGTATAACACTCCGTACAAAGTCTCAACGCGTTTTCCTTAAATCAAAAGGTTCACCAGGAGACTGTATTAAGAGGTAAAAAGAAGAAAATAGGTTGCTGCTAGAATGAAGCGGCTACATGGCCCTTTTCATAAAAAGATGAAAGAAAAGAACCAAAATAGCTGGAGCACCCCGAGGCGGTGTTCCACTTTAGTAGACCATAACAATAGTACAGGAATGGACAGAGTAATGACGATAGAACTCATATATATGTTGTACTTATCCCATCCTGAGATCTCTCCATATAGTGGTCCGCAGTCAGGGGTGCTCCAGGGGGCAGAAAAAATGATGCTCCAAATTGCAGATTCACAGACTGACTATTTATACCCTGCAGGTGAGGGCGGTCCCCCCAAGATCCAGGACCAATCACATCATCCCCATTACCCCATGTGATGCAGACATCCAGGTAAATTAAACAGGATTAGATGGTACCACTCTTTAGGTGGTGGTGTATTACATGTGACCCCAATCATCATACTCAACTCACTGCCGGTATCTGGATCATGCTCCCCAACTCTCTTCTCTCATAGCTGTGTATCTCTGATCGCTGCTGGAATGCACGCCGAGATTGCCAATATGGCCGTGCGTTCCACCTCCAGCATCCAATCAGACGCCGCCTGCATCATCAGTATGCAGCCGGCTCCGACTCATGCGTTCCACAGCGATTCAAAAAAGGGGCGTGGTTATGCGTTCCACCATCCGCGTCCAATCATAAGCCGCCTGTGTCATCGATAAACGCAGGTAAAAGCTCATGCGTTCCACAACGATAAAAAAGGGGGCGTGGTTATGCGTTCCACTGTCCGATCATTTCCACTACTGCCCCAAATCGACTGTATTTTATTCATTCTTTATAGATGGATCAAGGAATGGGTACAGGGAGACCAGGACAGCCCTCTGTGGGAGGGGGGAACCCAGATGGAGACAATAGGGAAGACATTAGGAGATGGCCAGATAACGAGTAGAGGTTGAATTGACAGGTGTAAAAACACCGATGGAGACTTTGGAGCCAATGTTCAACTAGATACGTCAGTTGTGAAACCACATACAATTTGCAAATGAAATATGGTTTATAAAATGTATATTTTCTAAATAGATACAATACTTATAAATGATAAGGGGGCCTTACTGATGTAAAAAGGACCTACATACGAAATGACACTTCATGTGTCGATAGGCTTTTAGTCAATTATCAAATGAGGATGAAGTGACGGGTCAAACAGAGACAGGAATACCAGGAACCTAAACTCACAAAAAACAAGTAAAGGTAAGCTGTTCATTCAAACCCGCTGGAGATTGCGACTGGAACCGGAAGATCCACCCAGACTCCTTCTGGAGGATCCTGCGGTCCCAGTCGCCCCTCCTGGGTGAGGGTCTGACCAATTCCAAACCGGAGAAGCGAAGTAATCTCGAATCTCCGTGATGTGCTTCCCACATATGATTCGCAAGAGGGGTGTCTTTTTTGTTTTTTATATCATTCAGATGTTCCAATATGCGCTTACAAAATTCTCAGAAAGTTTTGCCCACATAGTCCTTAGGGCAAGCACATTAAGCTAAATAGACCACCCCCTCGCTACGACAGTTAATAAAGTCGCGAATGTCATATGTTTTGCCCGTCACTGAGCATACGTTCATTTTGGTGTTATTGATATTTTTGCACGCCAGACAGGATCCACAACGGAAGGTACCAAGTGGTTTCCGGTCCAGCCATGTTCCCTTGGGGGCAGGCCCCAGATAGTGACTATGCACCAATCTATCGCGGAGGCATCTGCCTCTCCTGAACGTAATGCTGGGACGGGAAGGAAGTTTATCCGATACATCAGGATCCATTAATAGAATGGGCCAGTACTTGGTGATAATATCCCTCACCTCCTGGCTCATGGTATCAAACGTCGAGATAATTCTAATGATCTCGTCGCTCCCCCTTGACTGCCTTGGTATCAAGAGGGTATTGCGCTCACAGAGAGATGCGTTTTGAAAGGCCGTCCCAAGAATGTGTTGGGGGTAGCCCCTAGTGGAAAATCTCTTTTGTAATTTTTTAGACTCATAATAGAAGCTCTCACGGTCAGAACCATTCCTTCTCATCCGCAGATACTGTCTGCGGGGGATACCCTTTTTGAGACTCACTGGATGGTGACTGTCCCAATGTAACAGGCTATTGGTGGCCGTGGATTTCCTGAACGTGGAGGTGCAAGACCGTCCCCGGTTTTGGTGACCCTTACATCAAGGAAAGTCAACGATTCTGGGCTAAACTCAGATGTAAAAGATAATCCCACATCGTTGACATTCAGGGCCTTGATGAACAGGTCAAATTCATCCGAGCTGCCATTCCAGATGATAAATACATCGTCGATGTACCTGGTCCAGAAGACGATCTTGTCACCCCACCAAGATGGTGTATCAGGGAAAACCACTTGGTCCTCCCACCAGCCCAGGAGGAGATTCGCGTAAGTAGGGGCACAGGGACTGCCCATCGCGGTCCCCCTGAGCTGGTGGAAGAACTGCCCATCAAAAAGAAAAAAATTGTGTGTAAGCACAAACTCAAGAAGGGTTATCACAAAGGAATTGTGTGCCCCATGGCTCACTGCCCTTGTCCTGAGATACGCAGATGTAGCCATGAGGCCCTTCTCATGGGGAATCGAACTATAAAGCGACTCCACATCCACACTACCAAGAGACCACGATGGATCGATGCTCAATGCCTCAATTTTACGCAGGAAATCCATCGTGTCTCTTGTGTAGGATGGAAGGGAAGACACAAAGCTTTTGAGTACACTATCAATATATATACCACTGTTCTGAATAATAGAGTCAACCCCCGACACGATGGGGCGGCCTTTGAGGGGGGATGTTCCTTTGTGAATTTTCGGTAACCCATAAAACGTGGCAGTCTGGGGTTTCGTTGGGAGTAAAAAACGATATTCGGCATCACTGATCACCCGATTTGTTAAACCGTCCTGAAGAATAAGTGACAGATCTCCCAGGAAGGATTCCGTTGGGTCAGAGGGTAATACCCGGTAACAACTCTTATCATTCAACAGTTGTTTACACATAAGTTTATATTGTATGTGTCCCATCACTACCATATTTCCCCCCGCCGGTTTGACTATAATTGAGGTATCCTTTTCAAGATTACGCAATGCTTCCATCTCTTCCCCAGACAGGTTATGGAAATGGGGTTTCTTAGGGGGTAATCTATTGATTTCATCAGTGGTCATCTGTAAAAAAAAATTCATATGATCGTAATTCATGGGAGGGGGTTGTCTCTTACTCTTAGGACGGAGATCAGTGAATGGACCAAAACCCGGTGTACGTGAACCCTCTTCCTGGAGATCACAGAGTGTTCTCAGGTCTGCAAAGTCACTCACCTGCAAGCCCAACTGTTCACAAGTCCTGCGATCGTTGTTTTTCATAAACTTGTGCCATTTAAGTTTCCTGGCGAATAGATGAAGATCCTTGGTCCAGACAAAAGGGTCAAACCTCGTGGTGGGAACAAAGGAAAGACCCCGCCGAAGTAACGATTCTTCTACTGCACTAAAGACTCGAGGAGAAAGATTTACAATCTGTAATTGGTCGTGGGTCCCCGGGTGTGTCCGAATTACGGACGATCCCGCAGCTGATACGGGCCACCCTTTCCTAAAAAACTGCCCTGTGTGGCTGGTGCCGGAATAGATGAAGAGGATGAAGAGGAGGGTCCAGATGGTGGGGGATACTCTCCCTCTCTGACCACTGGTTTTTGGCCATTTTTTATTCTTATTGGAATATCCTCGACCCCTTCCCCTCTGTCCCTGTCTTGTGTTATATCTCCCCCTATTACTTGGTACCTCACTGTCCGAGAACTCCTGTTCGGAAGACGATATGTCAGTTTCAAGTTGATTCTGCGGTTTTTCAAACTGATAAGCTCTATTTTCCCTGAATTCTCTCAGGTCCCTATTAAACTGTCTGTGCTTTCTCTCCTTAATCTGCCCTTGGAATCTCTCCACCGCCGTCTGTAGGGAGGACTCCCGTCGATTAAATTCCGGGTCAGTCTTAAGAGTCACAGCCAGTTCAATAGAGCCCCTGAGTTTCTCTGATGATTTTTCAAAATAGATGCGTTCCTCGGACAGGAGTAAGTTCATAAGTCTTAGTGAGCTACTGGTTAACTCATGTTCCCATTGGGACAGGAGACCAGGGGAGCGTATACGTTCGGCGGGGGTGATTCCAATGCGTAATCCCCGCGGTATGATTTTATGTTCAAGGTAACTCTCAAGGGACTTCATTTCCCACCAGGATTTAATATTATTTTTGTACTCTTCATAGAGATCAGTGAAAGTGAGCTTACAGGTGAGCGAGTTTGAGATGCCTGGAAGTTCCTTGTCTGAAAAGATATCCCTTGCTTCCTTAATGAGATCCTCAGTGAACAGTGTTCCTGACAAAAAACTAGCCATAAGGACAATTTAATCGAAGCTAAATTAAATGCGTAAAGGGTAGTTGTACATAGAGAAGCGAATCACAGGAGCCAACTACCTAAAATATAACTTTTAATATCACGTTTAAAATATTACACAATCCCTCACCTGGGGACTAATAAACATACAACACTCACAAACAGACACTGGAGGCCAGATGAAAGTGACAGACAAGGTGGCTCGTATTGATAGTACAACCACACGACAAACCATCTGGGTCTCTGGTGTATCCCTAAGGTGTCCCTGGACTTCTCTCAGCCCGGAGATGCACCCTGATGGTGGGAACACTCCGTCCCCATGCCTAGTCTGTCTGTCCTTAGTAGGCCCTTGTAGCAAAAAGACCCATATGAATGTCCGGGTCATGCATCAAAAGTAGTTTAAAGATAAACGAGCAAACATAACGGTTATTCTACAGCGGTCAAGGTAAAGATATTTCTCACAGCATGTAAGTATCCAGATCATACATCGACATTAGTTAAACAAGAAACTGAGGGATACGGTTATTCCAAGGCAAGAGCGACGACCAAACAGCAATCAGTGGATAAAAATCACACCAGGGCTGATTGTCGCTTCAATTGCCGAAAATCAATGTACGCACACTTTTTCAAAATGGATGGCAATACATTTACATTGATGGAGAAAGACATGTAGTAACAACTGTTATTCTTCAGCAGTCAATTTCAAAATCTCAGAAATGATAGTCACAGTGGTGTAATTTGATAATTCACCATGTCAGAAAATGCTGAATGTGCAATAGAATGGTAAAGACGTTTTATACCAATGGGTAACTCTCTGCCAAAAATTGTTTGCTACATTCAGTCAAAAATCTCATGACATGGAGTATAACACTCCGTACAAAGTCTCAACGCGTTTCCCCTTAAATCAAAAGGTTCATCAGGAGACTGTATTAAGAGGTAAAAAGAAGAAAATAGGTTGCTGCTAGAATGAAGCGGCTACATGGCCCTTTTCATAAAAAGATGAAAGAAAAGAACCAAAATAGCTGGAGCACCCCGAGGCGGTGTTCCACTTTAGTAGACCATAACAATAGTACAGGAATGGACAGAGTAATGACGATAGAACTCATGTATATGTTGTACTTATCCCATCCTGAGATCTCTCCATATAGTGGTCCGCAGTCAGGGGTGCTCCAGAGGGCAGAAAAAATGATGCTCCAAATTGGGGATGATGTGATTGGTCCCCCCAAGATCCAGGACCAATCACATCATCCCCATTACCCCATGTGATGCAGACATCCAGGTAAATTAAACAGGATTAGATGGTACCACTCTTTAGGTGGTGGTGTATTACATGTGATACACAGCTATGAGAGAAGAGAGTTGGGGAGCATGATCCAGATACCGGCAGTGAGTTGAGTATGATGATTGGGGTCACATGTAATACACCACCACCTAAAGAGTGGTACCATCTAATCCTGTTTAATTTACCTGGATGTCTGCATCACATGGGGTAATGGGGATGATGTGATTGGTCCTGGATCTTGGGGGGACCGCCCTCACCTGCAGGGTATAAATAGTCAGTCTGTGAATCTGCAATTTGGAGCATCATTTTTTCTGCCCCCTGGAGCACCCCTGACTGCGGACCACTATATGGAGAGATCTCAGGATGGGATAAGTACAACATATACATGAGTTCTATCGTCATTACTCTGTCCATTCCTGTACTATTGTTATGGTCTACTAAAGTGGAACACCGCCTCGGGGTGCTCCAGCTATTTTGGTTCTTTTCTTTCATCTTTTTATGAAAAGGGCCATGTAGCCGCTTCATTCTAGCAGCAACCTATTTTCTTCTTTTTACCTCTTAATACAGTCTCCTGATGAACCTTTTGATTTAAGGGGAAACGCGTTGAGACTTTGTACGGAGTGTTATACTCCATGTCATGAGATTTTTGACTGAATGTAGCAAACAATTTTTGGCAGAGAGTTACCCATTGGTATAAAACGTCTTTACCATTCTATTGCACATTCAGCATTTTCTGACATGGTGAATTATCAAATTACACCACTGTGACTATCATTTCTGAGATTTTGAAATTGACTGCTGAAAAATAACCGTTGTTACTACATGTCTTTCTCCATCAATGTAAATGTATTGCCATCCATTTTGATAAAGTGTGCGTACATTGATTTTCGGCAATTGAAGCGACAATCAGCCCTGGTGTGATTTTTATCCACTGATTGCTGTTTGGTCGTCGCTCTTGCCTTGGAATAACCGTATCCCTTAGTTTCTTGTTTAACTAATGTCGATGTATGATCTGGATACTTACATGCTGTGAGAAATATCTTTACCTTGACCGCTGTAGAATAACCGTTATGTTTGCTCGTTTATCTTTAAACTACTTTTGATGCATGACCCGGACATCCATATGGGTCTTTTTGCTACAAGGGCCTACTAAGGACAGACAGACTAGGCACGGGGACGGAGTGTTCCCACCATCAGGGTGCATCTCCGGGCTGAGAGAAGTCCAGGGACACCTTAGGGATACACCAGAGACCCAGATGGTTTGTCGTGTGGTTGTACTATCAATACGAGCCACCTTGTCTGTCACTTTCATCTGGCCTCCAGTGTCTGTTTGTGAGTGTTGTATGTTTATTAGTCCCCAGGTGAGGGATTGTGTAATATTTTAAACGTGATATTAAAAGTTATATTTTAGGGAGGACCTGGAGGCCTCCTGGTCTGAAGAGACCTGCGCGGGCCAAGGACCCGCAAACCATTGGTCCCCGCAGATGGCCCCGAAACCGAGGGAAGCAGCAGCATCGGAAAACACCAAGGTGATGCCAACACCGAGATGCCATTCCAACTGGACAAAAAAACTGACCACATGGCCAGATCCGCCAACGCATCGCGTCCGAGGTGGATGAGGGCATGCTGATCTGAGGTTGTTGGGAGGAGTCTGAGCAGGCCGGAGGTGAACGATCTGCCCTGGGGCATGATCCTGGCGGCAAAGTTGAAAGACACCAATAAAGACTGGAGTTCCAACTTTGACACCGTGCGGGTACCCACGAGCCTGGCCACTGAGTCCTTTAATCTGCTTAATTTGTCCAGGGGAAGGCTGGCCTCCATTTTGACTGTGTTTAGGGTGATACCCAGAAAGGTGATTACCCTGGAGGGGCCCTCGACCTTTGCTGAAGCCACTGGAACGTTCAGGCGACTGAACAGGCTGAGGAGGCTGTCCAGCCTATCCGGGGCGTGTTCGGCCTGCTCGATGAGCAAGAAGTCGTCCAAATAATGGATAACCCTCGGACAATGGGTATGGTTGACCAGAACCCAGTGAAGTGCTTGGGCGAACTGGTCAAAGAGCCAGGGACTGCTCTTTGACCCGAACGTCAAGCGGGTGGCAAAATAATATTTTGCCCTCCATTTGATTCCGTAGAACTTCCACAGGTGAGGCAGAATCGCCAGCAACTTGAAGGCATCAGAAATGTCCGCTTTTGACAACCAAGCTCCTGCCCCGACCTGTAAGATGAGTTCTATGGCCTCGTCCAGGGAAGAGTACTGCATGGAGAACTCGTCCGACGGGACCAGGGAATTTAGGCTGGGGGTGCTGGATGCATGAGGAGCAGACAGGTCATAGATTAATCTTTTTTTATTTGAGGATTTTTTGGACACCAAACCTATGGGGCTGACCCGGTACACAAGGAAAGGGGATACGGCAAATGGACCAATCATGAAGCCCTTTTGCAACTCCGCCTCCAACAATTCATCCACCGCCACGGGATCCGCAAGAGAAGACAGAAGGTTGGGACATTCATGAGTGACCTGCGGAAGGGTGACTAGCCCTGTATGGAAACCCTCCGAAAAACCCTGTTTGAGAAACAGGACAAAACTGGGGTCATGATGTTTTTGGAGGAGGGAGAGTAACAGGTCAATGTTGACCCCGCCTAGTCAGGAGCGTTTGGCCGTGCGTTGGGAACAGGAGGACTGAGGATGGGCCCTAAAGCAGATGGAGAAAATGTGCAAGGCTTTGCACTTATCATAACTGCAGAAGCCTAGATTGAAATTGTTGCATATCTGATTCTTTCCTAAGAAAGTGATGGGACGACCGAGTTTGTCCGTGGCGGGGTTAGGTTTCTGCGCACCGGAGCTGAACATTGGCCTGGCAGGGGGTGGGTTGGTGACATGGGGGCACCAATCAGAAGAATAGAGGACTGATTGGCAACCGGCACAGGCTGGGGATTTTTGCCCGGCAAAATGCCTGCAAAAAAGCTCCATGTCCAAAACCGCCCAGTTGGTGACATGCTGGTACTGGAGGAACGCTGCTGCAGCTTTTGCGGAGAATGACCGGTGGTATTCGTAAAAGGCGAAACCGCCATATTTGTATCCTAACTCGGTGACCCTGTAAAGGTATGTATCCAGTTCTTCCCTGCGGTGGGGATGAATGGAGCACACGATGTCACGGTACAGGCTGAAGGTCAGCATAAATTCGGGGATGGTCAGCTTCTTATTGAGGCGGACGTCTTTAGACCTCAGCACCACCAATACATCACCGCAGGCGATTGTCCGGTTTTCGACCGTGTCATGGGTGGAGATCAGGATGGCGGCCAAGTTGATGTCCTTTCCTGCCAGGATATCCCGCCTGATGTTCTCTGGTACGAAGAACGCGGGGGCGATGTCGGGAGAGGCAAGACTTGTACCTGGGATGTTGGCCCGGGAAGTTGAAGGAACAGCTTCGGGCTCTGCAGGAGGAGGAGGCGTGGAAATCTTGTTCTCGACGGCCTGGAGCCTGGAATCGATGTGCGACATTGAAGACGCTAGGTTATTAATGGTTGCGTGGAGTTGAGAAATTTTATCTGGTACCTGCGTGAAGAGGTACACCAAAATATACTGACAAAACGAAACTTACGTGATGATGATCAGGAAGAAACGAGACCTGAACGTGTCAGGCCAAAAAAACGTAGGAAAACCCTGAACGATATCAGGCAGTGGAAGGACAAAACCTGAAAGAAAACATGAAAAACAAAGTGGCCTGAGCGTATCAGGTAGTGAAAGAAACATGACCTGGCGTAACAAGTGACTTAAAAAACGTCGGGCCCTGTAAACAAGACCGAGAGCCGAGACGCGTCTGGAGACGAGGCCCCAACTGGATGCCAGCGTGGAATTTACCAGTGTGGCAGGCAGTGAGGTGACATGACCCGTGCGTGATGGCAATGGCGAGCAACAGGCCCCACAGGTGAAGAAGCATGAACTGACCGTGATAGGTACACTTATGAGGCAGAAGACAAAAGTGTAACAGGACAGTAGGAGAGGAGTTCGACGTGAAGTGGTGTAAGCAGACAAATGAAAGATTTAGGAAAGATGAACGAAAAACAAGCAGATCAGGCAAGACGGGACACGAAAAAACCGAACGTAACAGGAGGGAGGACATGATGAAGACTGAATATAAGCAAGAGGACATGACGAAAACCTGAACGTATCAGGCAGAAGGACACGAAGAAAACCCTGAACGTATCAGGCAGAAAGACACGAAGAAAATCCTGAACGTATCAGGCAGAAGGACACGACGAAAACCCTGAACGTATCAGGCAACAGGACACGAAGAGAACCTGAACGTATCAGGCAACCGGACACGAAGAGAACCTGAACGTATCAGGCAACCGGACACGAAGAGAACCTGAACGTATCAGGTGACAGGACACGAAGAGAACTTGAACGCATCAGGCGACAGGACACGAAGAGACCCTGAACCGTATCAGTGCAAAACAGGAAATGAAGACAACCTGGACGTACCTGGAAGGAGAAAACCATGACGGGCCAGGTAATAGAATACAAAAAATATCTAAGCGGACAGGAAGGAGTTTTTTTTTTTTGCAGTGCAAGTGTTTGCTTGATGAGACGCAGCATGGTGAAACGGGGGGGGGCTCTCCGCCGGCTGGACCCGCCGATCTTTTGGGCTGGACCGGGAAGGGGGGGCCCTGGCGTGGAAGGGGGACCCAGGCCACCCGAGGATGCTGCGACTCATGAAACGAGGGAGTATATGATGAAGATAGTGTGGCAGATGAACACGAACGCAGCAAACACAGGGCAGTAGGGAATACACACGGAGGATGCCTGGCAAACACTGGGAAGTTGGGGAGCGCGGTAAGCCTTGCTCTGTTTGCAATGCTTCGTGTATGATGCCTACTGTACCCAGACTATGAATTTGTATTATGGGCTCTGTACCTTTTTTTTTTTTTTTTCATTTAAACCTGGGGACACCGAAAACACAGGGGGGGAGGCTGCTAGTTACTTAAAGTAACATCCCTCAGACAACAAGCTGCCATCCATAACCCAGTAATGGGGCCCGACCTGCTCCACAGACTGTGTGTGATATGACACTAACCACCTTACTGAATTTGGGAGGGACGCCTGACCGCATACTGATGTTTTCCAAAAACATGCACGTTTGACAGGGCAGGCCATTGTTTGGAGGAATGACGCAGGGGAAGTTAGGCAAAGTGAACGGGCGTCCCAGGATTTATCAGGGGACCAACATGAGTGAGGAATATGCAGATGCTAACGAGCGGCCTGTCTCTGGAGAGAAGGGTGCCTCAGCAGGCCCTGACCCCGCAGGTGACCGCTG
Source organism: Bufo bufo (assembly GCF_905171765.1). NCBI lineage: Eukaryota > Metazoa > Chordata > Amphibia > Anura > Bufonidae > Bufo > Bufo bufo. The sequence continues at coordinate 585,026,795 of NC_053389.1, read as the reverse complement.
GCAGACTACGGCACTGCGCCTACACTGAGGCAGAAGAACCCATCCACAGGGGAAGCGCAGCTTCTCCGCGTCCCCGTCTGCCGCTCCCCCAGGCTCTGACACTGGTGATGCAGTACGCCTGAGGGAGGAGGAGACGCGCGGCGCCCCCCGCAGAAGCGTCGGCTGTGAGAAGCGGCGTGCTGCTGGTTGAAAACTTTGCTGCGCTCCGAAGGCAGGGACCCCGCTGCAGCCGCCCGCAGCCCCTGAATGCTCACCTATGGTCGCGGCCGTGGAAGTATGTGAGGCCGATCGGGAATCAGACGGTGCGGCTATGCACGCGTGCGGAAAAGCGCGGTAAGCGGAGACGTACTGGGGGGGAAGTGGAGCTGGCGGTGGGCGCTTGGACATGCAGAGGGGCAACGGTGTGACTCGGGGTAGCTTACCACAATAACCGCCGCACAGGAGAAGAGTACCGCCACCGCAGCTTCTGCTCGTCGATGTAGCCGGAACCGGAAGTCGCACTCGGATGACGTCACCATGATACGAGAGGCACCACCCGATGCCGACACCTTGGGGAGGCCGTGCGGCCTGCTAAATACCCTATGCCCCTCCCACAAATGCAGGCTGGGAATCCAGCCTGCTGTACTTAGCGGGACAGTTGCGACACCTGAGGACATGGGTAGCTGATACCGAACAATTAACTAATTCAGAGGCTCACTTGGCCACATACTTAAACCTTAAATCCTTGTGGTCGGTGTTGGAAAAGCCTCAGCTATTTTCACGAATGCTTTTGCCGATACACAAACTAGCGATACAGGTATGGGAGGTGTAAGGAATATCTTATTCTCTTCCCTAACGGTGTGTCCCTTAACACATGATTTCAGTGGCCAGCTTGAATTAAGCCTTACCGGTACCGGGAGAATGAAGAAGATAGACCACATGAACACATGTCTATTTCCAATCCATTCTGGTTTATTCACAGCTGGCAAACAGTTTTAATAGAGGGGGTTGAGCTTCCTTTACATCCAATCATATGTTAGCATTAGTATTTGACCAATAGTATGGTCACACATAAGCTCTGCATTAACATCATAGCTGACTCCTAGTAACAGCATTTGACCAATCAGGTATATACACATAGGCTAGCAAGTACTTGAGTCAGATGTCCTTTTATGGCTAGAAGGCTGTTCATACTTTCAACATGTATGGATTTCATGAAACAGTTTAAGGAAGTGTCTCACATTCCATAGGGGGGAGGGAGGTTTTGTAGTGCACTAACCAAATGTAATACACGTGGCTAAATGAGACAAAATGGAGTCACATATATCCCATCAAATCCCCTCTTAGAACCTTATATATATACCTTATACTATATGGTTCTTTCTCTGCTCTTCCTTGGTTTGCTTATAAGCCTTTAGGTATTCCATATACCCTTCAGCAGTATAATCCTCAGGCTTTGTTGAGGTTGGGTTTGCCTCTTCTACCTCTACCGGAGTATAGAGGAATGTCGAGTGTACCCCTCTTTCGGCCACCTTTTGACATATGGCTAGAAGGGAGGGCGCACACTACAGACAACAGCAGAGACCCACTATTGCAGCGACCACGGCGAGTACCACTCCTAAAACATATCTTATTTGACCAAAGTCAGGTATTCAGCCAAAAAGCCAGTCCCACCAACCTTGGTCAACATCCTGTTTTATATGTTTCCTCATCTCCTCTAATTGGCCTATTTTATCTTTTATTCCACGGGAGTGATCTGATAGATTGAAACACCACATCCCTGCGAACGCTGAGCATCCTACACCATGTTGGAGCAATAAATAGTCAATAGTTGCCCTATTCTGCAAGATAGTCTTTTCATACGATTGTATATCCAGCAGCATATCTTGCAGAACTGCACTAGTGACATTTATCTGTTTTACCATAAAACAGGCAAGTTTTGATATTGTCCTGTGGTTATATATGGCCAACCCTGGTACTCCTATCAAAGATACCCCTAAACTCATATATTCTGATCTAGAGAGGAGATTCACATTATAATCACAATTTTCCGGTAACTGTAGGGAAGTGTCTCTCGTGTGTCGTGTCTGCATTGCTGGGAATAGTGGTATCATTGCTAATGTCAGCCTGGCTATTGTACAGGGTCCCTCTGTAATATTGGCCGGTATGTATGTGTAACTAGTATTCCCACAGGCCAATACCCATCCTGCTGGTAGAGGTACATGTTTGTCTAGGGATGGTACTGTTTTTGTAATATTACATTGCATATTCTTTCCTGATATTATCTTTTTACAACTATCTATATCTCTATCACAAATATTTGGCTTAATCTTATTCTGCATTTTTGCTTGTATGCAGGGAGGCAATAGTGTCTCATCACAGGTGAAGTTATAACATATTTCTGCTGCTGTGACAAGACCTGTAATTACTTCTATCATATTACTCTGCAGATTCTCATATGTAGGACAGTCATAACAAGCATGATAAGGATTTACATATCCATATTTAACATCATGATCCTCCAAGTCTGTGTCGTTCCATTGGGAACGTAGGAGCTCCGTCCATACGTCTAGTGGGGTGGGGACTGCTACCAGACATGTCTCCAAAATGTTAGATGCCGATAAAGTGGTTTGGAGACAAAAGTCAGTTAAGTTCAGAGTTTTGGCCAGGTACAGCCATAAGTTCTCCTTTGTCTTGCATAGACTGTCTTCCCCTCTGCATTCTGTTTCCAGGTATATCTGTCTGTTCCACAGCCATGGGACAGTAAGTAGGAGACACAAAATTACAATTATTAAGGCACTACATCTCAGCCATCTCGAGGAATTTCCCGACTGCGTCATCTCGTTGGGGGTCAAGGCTGTCTGCCTCCGTTAGTACCCCTTCTGTATCTTCTTCGAGGTCAAGGCTGTCTGCCTCCGTTAGTACCTCTGGGCCTCGTTGGAGGTCAGGGCTGTCTGCCCCCGTTAGTACCTCTCTTTTCTTCACCAACTTAATCCTTGTGGCGTGGATCCACGTGGGCGATTGTTCAGTGAGGACCGCTGTTCTGGTGATCGCGACTACCTCGGTGGGTTGTCCGTAGGTGAAACTTCCTGGTTCCTTTCCCTTCTTTAAGATCTTGATCATCACCTGGTTGCCTATCCGGAATGGACGGGTTGATTCCTGTGAAAGAGAAGGAGACTTACAAGCCACTTTTTCTTCAGTTTTACTGAGGACTTTGATCAGATTAGTACTTCTCTCTGATCAGGTCCAAGTCCCCTTCCTGCACCACCAGGGGGCGTCTTGCCCATGGTGTGGGGAAAGGCCTACCCATGAGTATCTCAATGCTGTTTATGTCCTACTCTGTGGAATGTCCTACTCTGTGGAAATGTGCTACTTAAAATGGAAGCACTGTGTTGGGGTGTTGGGGAATGCATAACTTCCCCTCTTCGCAGACTAATCCTATCTCAGGATTTTTCTGCAATACTGGATAACACCAGTCCTGCTGTTCCTGTTCAGTGACATACCACTGAAGATCAGTAAGTATTTGCAGCATCTCAGGGGTTGGAGATGCCAAACATGGCATCTCCCAATGGTTATACAAACCTGTGAGGTTGCTTTTGGCAACTCATTTCGCCATCTTAACTGCCAGCGCATTGCCCTGTGAGACATGATCCTTACCATCTGCTGCCGTAAATCCTCTCCTCTGCCAGATCATACCATGGTCCCACACTACCCCATGTGTGTACCTACTCTCAGTATGAATGGTGACAGGTCTATCAGCATGTAGAATACATGTCCTAGTGAGTGCAATAAGCTCAGCTGCCTGCTGTGTTGAGTGCGGATGTCCTTGAGTAGGCCTACAACATCATGAGTGGTGTGCAAAATGGTGTAATGTCACATTGTGAAAGAATTTGCCGACTCTACCATCATAGCACAGGCTGCAAGAGAACGCAGACATGCCGGCATCCCCTGGACAGAGGTGGGCATTACCTTTGAGAAAAACACACAAGGACGCAACTTGCCTCCGTTTTCTTGTGTCAGTACACCCGCCATGGTTTTACAATTTTGGCGTGCAAACATGTGGAAGGGCATATTATAGTCAGGGAGGCCCAGCCCTGGACTCGACATGAGCGAACATTTCAGACAATCAAATGCATTGTACATTTCAGAAGACCATTTTATCAGATCTGGATTTTCTTCCAGAGTGGCTTGCCTCAAAACATTGTCAATAGTAAAAGCAATCAAGAATCCATTGTCTACAGTAATTTATCATACCAAGGAAAGATAACATTTCTTTCTTGGTGTGCGGGGCGACCAAACCCGCAATAGACTGGACTCTTTCTGCGCTGATTCTCCGTTCACCTTTTGTGAGGACAAAGCCCAAATATTCAACCTGCATTTTACACCATTGCATTTGCTTAAGTGTCACTTTGTGACCACATCCTGACAACCATTATAACAGTGATAAACCATCCTGAATGCTGGCCTCCGCTGACATGCTACACAGTAATAAATCATCGACATATTGCAGCAGCACAGAACCTTGGGGGGATGTACCATGACTCTAACATCGCTCGGAGGACTATGCTGTACACTACAGGTGAATCAGCATATCCCTGGGACATCTCTGCACCAGGTCAGTTGGCGTCTGTCAAAGGAAAAAGCAAAAAGTAGTCTGGTTATCTTATCAACTGGGATAGAAAAGAAAGCATTTTTCAGATCTATCACACTGAACCAAACAGCGTCTGCTGGAATGGCAGATAATAATTAAGTGACATCAGGTACAACAGGGGCTATAGGCACAATGATGTTGTTGATGGCCCTTAAATCCTGTACAAAGCGGGCAGCACCATCTGCCTTTGTCACTGGATTCACGGGCGTGCTGTAGGGTGAAATCACCTCTTCCAGGATTCCCTTTTGTAGGAATTCTTCTATCATTGGCCTAAGCCCATCAAGTTTCTCTTTTAACAGCAGGTATTGTTTCTGGAACACTGAGATGACACCTGGTTTCACAGTAGCTGTGTAATGTGTGCAATCTATGAATCCTGTGTCATATTCATTTGAGGACCATAATGCAGGGTTAATGTTATTCTGGGTGGTCCTGTATGTTTGCAAGAATCAGTGGCACTGGTGTAGAGACTGGAATGAGACCTGAGTGTACTCTTATGTCCTGATTCTTTGCTGATACCTGCAAGTTAAGCCTAATGAACAAATCTCTCCCTAATAGGCTGACTGGGCAATCTAGTATAATGCTAAATACATGACATGATGTATTCCCTGTCCATGGTTTCTACTGGTAAGGAATCTGTTCTGTATGTCCTTGTCAGTACCCCATTTATTCCCATAGAGGGCTCACATTTCCTTCCTGACACTCTGAGTCACCTAAGTCCGCCCCTTTTGGTGGACGCTTTGGTCTTTCTTCTGTTCTGCCATTAGTATCTTAGCTGTCCATACGAGCAGAGCTCTGATGTTAAGCACAACACTGAACATGTAACATGTAACTGCAAACATTGAAACAAACAGATCTGACAATACAGACATGAACACACAAAGGGCCCATAAAAACTTTTCATTGAAATAAAAATGTACAGCTTGATCAATGCTGTTGGTACCAATAAAAAACCCAAAAACTTCCAATAAAATAAAATAAAATTCTTAATGCGCATATTTAAAAACAAATACCGTATTCCATACGCATTCATATACATTTTCATGTACTCATCTTCACAAACCAGCTCATACCACGCCCTTATACATAAAATATGAATTACACACACAGCTCTGCTACGTACATATAACTCAGAGCCACACCCATTCACATTCCACTGAATCATGTATCTTTCACCCAATCACACAATCTCTTTGTTACATCCCAAAACTTGCAGCACAGGCAAACACAGCAATTGCTGATGGTCTGTCGCTGTAAAACAATATACATGTTAATCATACAGTACTCACATCTGAATAAGAACTTATTGGGTGCAACCTTAGATTGATACGAGTGGACACTTCTAATTAGCATCATCACTGCAGGCACATTTTAAACCATCGGAACATACAATTTGGAAAGATACAATCAATACTGGAGCCCTGTCTGGAATATCTTATAGATAACACAGGTTAGTATCTTCACATTCTGCTTATGCATTACCAATTAGCAGCCCCCCTCCCCCCTCAACCCCCATATGAAATTCCTGAGCAGAGGAGAGGGGTGAGATGGGAGGGGGCTCTCTCTGAAAACACATCTCAAACAGGACAGGAAGAAGTTTTTTTGTAGTACTACAAGTGACATTTTGGAATGTGGTGGGGGGGAGGGATGCCTCATGGCAACCTTTGTTCTCTATAGGATTCAAAATCCTCCATCTTGAAATAAGAAATGCTGCTCATTTCATTTCTCTAACTTCAAGTTCTCTCAGTCACTTCCATATACACTTTTTCACCATTACTCAGCTTGCACCAGGCTATTATTATCCTTTAACAACTTCTCTCTTCAACTATCAATACACTTATGCATTAACTGTCCATCTTTTAGTGCTGTAATCTCTAATTCCAGGGACTATAAATCGTCACTATTTAAACACACACAGATCATTAGGGCAACAAAACTTAACCAGTTCATTTCTGAACGTTTAACACAAGCCCTTTCTAATTGCAAACACTGAGACACTTTTTCCCTTGCCATGAATTAACTTCCTGACTCTGCTGTGTCTTGTCACTCACTATAGCCCCCCTTCACAATCACAGGAGCTCTGATGTACACTGTCTGTAAGCTTCTAACAGATTTTTTTTGCAGCTTTTCAATCCTGCCAGCCTAGCATAACATTCTGTTTCACATTTTAACTGTCAATTCTCAAATCTTGCCCAATTGTCTACTCATGTGTTAACTAGAAAATAATTTGTGGGACTAGACCGTGCAACAAAGTTTACATGTTGGCAGTGATAGAAACAGAATGATTTCAAAGCGGGATGCGACCGTAAACTTACCACCCGGCCAACATCTCACTCAGACAGATAATCTTAATACTTCTAAAATACTTATACTATATATACATAAGAGTTAATTCAAGCTTGTATCCTTCTGTTCCCGGAACAGATATCCTTATATAGTGCACTATCTCTTAACGATATGGACTTACTAAGCCTCTTATAATCAACATTTTTACCTAACGATATGGACCCTATGATATGAGCCGCTTAAAATCAACAAGCTCCCTGAGCTTTTGCGCGTGTCCCAGACATCGCAATCCACTGAAATCATAAATAGATGGTTCGACTTACTTGAATGGGATTTTTGGTCATTGCTCCCAGGTCCAAGGCGGACAAAAATTGATGTCTTTCACGGTAGACCAGAAGAGTTGACCCTCCCAATCCCGGACTGAGTCCCCAGATCTGTAAGGAATATCTTATTCTCTTCCCTAACGGTGTGTCCCTTAACACATGATTTCAGTGGCCAGCTTGAATTAAGCCTTACCGGTACCGGGAGAATGAAGAAGATAGACCACATGAACACATGTCTATTTCCAATCCATTCTGGTTTATTCACAGCTGGCAAACAGTTTTAATAGAGGGGGTTGAGCTTCCTTTACATCCAATCATATGTTAGCATTAGTATTTGACCAATAGTATGGTCACACATAAGCTCTGCATTAACATCATAGCTGACTCCTAGTAACAGCATTTGACCAATCAGGTATATACACATAGGCTAGCAAGTACTTGAGTCAGATGTCCTTTTATGGCTAGAAGGCTGTTCATACTTTCAACATGTATGGATTTCATGAAACAGTTTAAGGAAGTGTCTCACATTCCATAGGGGGGAGGGAGGTTTTGTAGTGCACTAACCAAATGTAATACACGTGGCTAAATGAGACAAAATGGAGTCACATATATCCCATCAGGAGGCTTGTAAGAGGCTACAGACTTGTCAGGGAAATATGGCCAAAACTCCCTTATGGGATAACCTGATGTTCCCTTCTTTGCTGTCTTTACCGGGGAGTCAAATGTGGAAAGAACACGGTGTCTGCACTTTAGGGGATGTCTACAGTGACAATGTTTTTAACACTTTTGACTTCTTGAGTAATAAACACGATTTACCCAGAACAACATTCTACAGGTACTTACAATGAAGGCACGCTCTGCATTCCCATTTCAGTGGCGCCCAAATAGATATATCCACCTACCCAATGATTGGAGTGATTCGCTCACAGGGTCCTCGCGGATTCATATCAACATTATATACCTACCTTCTAGGCACTAAGCTACAATCTACGCAGATCCCAGCCATTTCTAAATGGAAAAACATGACGAAGATATAGGTAAAGTTTTGGAATCACCTACTTTAGATTCTCCTGCTATAAACAATAGGTTTATTCAATGTGTATTGTACATCAATGCTACTTAACTCCTTTGCGGCTATGTAGAATGGGCAGGATATCACATTCGAGGTGTCTCAGATGCGCTGAGGATGGGGCCAACTTCTGGCATCTCATATGGGCCTGCACATATATACAAGCATTTTGGAAAGAAATTACAGATTTTTTGTCTGATTTGATGATGTGTCTATTTGGTATTGTGGATGAGGCTACGTATACACATCATATCAGGATATTTTTAAGAGAAGTGTTATTTTTGGCACGAAAAGCCATAGCGATTAGGTGGATGGGGGACAGAAATCCCACAATGAGTCAATGGAGAGCATTGGTAAACATGATAATTCCTTATGAAAATATAGTCTTCAAAAACCGGGGATGTTCCACCAAGTTCCTGAAAGTCTGGGGATCGTGGTGCTCTTCTCTGCAAACTCTGTATTCAGCTCAAATGTTCACTGATATCCTTGCTGCTGCATCTAGATAAAAACCTGTATTATTTGAAGTATATGTGCGCTGATGTATATGACCAGCTCTATATTTTATTATGTCTATACTGTATACGATGTGAATGTAAAAATATGGTGCTGTACAAGTTTTTGGAATGCTTTTAGAATTATACAGATGATTTGTATATTCTAGCAATTTATACTTGTTCAATAAAACGAATAATAATTTTATTTTTTTTGTATATTGTGTATTTTTATGTAGGTATGTGTGTGTCTATGTACAGTGTATATATATATATATATATATATATATATATACACAGTACAGACCAAAAGTTTGGACACACCTTCTCATTCAAAGAGTTTTCTTTATTTTCATGACTATCTAGATTCACACTGAAGGCATCAAAACTATGAATTAACACATGTGGAATTATATACATAACAAACAAGTGTGAAACAACTAAAAATATGTAATATTCTAGGTTCTTCAAAGTAGCCACCTTTTGCTTTGATTACTGCTTTGCACACTCTTGGCATTCTCTTGATGAGCTTCAAGAGGTAGTCCCCTGAAATGGTTTTCACTTCACAGGTGTGCCCTGTCAGGTTTAATAAGTGGGATTTCTTGCCTTATAAATGGGGTTGGGACCATCAGTTGCGTTGAGGAGAAGTCAGGTGGATACACAGCTGATAGTCCTACTGAATAGACTGTTAGAATTTGTATTATGGGAAGAAAAAAGCAGCTAAGTAAAGAAAAACGAGTGGCCATCATTACTTTAAGAAATGAAGGTCAGTCAGTCAGCCGAAAAATTGGGAAAACTTTGAAAGTAAGGGCTATTTGACCATGAAGGAGAGTGATGGGGTGCTGCGCCAGATGACCTGGCCTCCACAGTCACCGGACCTGAACCCAATCGAGATGGTTTGGGGTGAGCTGGAACTTCAGAGTGAAGGCAAAAGGGCCAGCAAGTGCTAAGCATCTCTGAGAACTCCTTCAAGACTGTTGGAAGACCATTTCAGGGGACTACCTCTTGAAGCTCATCAAGAGAATGCCAAGAGTGTGCAAAGCAGTGATCAAAGCAAAAGGTGGCTACTTTGAAGAACCTAGAATATGACATATTTTCAGTTGTTTCACACTTGTTTGTTATGTATATAATTCCACATGTGTTAATTCATAGTTTTGATGCTTTCATAGTCATGAAAATAAAGAAAACTCTTTGAATGAGAAGGTGTGTCCAAACTTTTGGTCTGTACTGTATATATATATATGCACACACACTGTATGTATATTCTTATATTTCAACTAGATTAACACAGCCTGTTATCAACAGGGATATACCATATAAATATATATCAACTTAAAGGAGAAGCGGTACTCTATATTATCCATTAAAATAATTTGTTATTTTTATTAAATGACATAAAAGACGTGTACATAAAACACATTAACACAAACATGAAATGCAGAGACCATACAGAGTGCCATAAAACCTGTCCTCATGAACATCACTAAAATAGCTGCTATTATTAAATATCTAGCTGTATGAGAGCTGTGTGAAAACAAGTTTAAAAAAAATAAATACAATTTTCTGATCATAGAAGTAATGAAAAATAAGCTTCCTTACCTCTGTACCTGAGATATGGTTATGTTATAATATAAGTGCCTGCATATGATATACATAACCACATACTGTATATCAACATGTATCAGGAAGATACTTCAGTACTAGAACTAATGTCTAGCCTGATTATTATCAGTAATTAATATAAATATTAATTACCTGTCTTGTGATTCTTTTCTTGTAGTTGACCAGTGAATATGTCGGGTTCACCATTTCACTAGACATCAGTCACCTATAAAAAGAAAGAGGTGTGATAATATGTTCCTGCTACATGCTACAGACACTAATGGCTAGGGGCCTCACTATATATCTCAGGGTTCATGTAAAAATAGGGGGTGAGAGAGCGACAAATTGAGAAGGAAAGAAGAAAGGTGGAATAAAATGGGAGAGGGGGATTACACCCTTCACCTATAATTACGTAGATGTACGTTATTATGTGTAAAGGGTCGTATAGAGTAGGCTGCTGCACTGAGCTCGCGCCATAAACGACATGTGCTTGCTGTATAAAACAGCCCAGCCAAAGTGGCAATAATTGGCGATAACACCAAACCCGGTCATTTAACTGCTTAGATGGCGTGCATATGTTGGCTTAGTCAGAAAAAGGGGGGCTCCCTCTACCTTCCGATCCAAGCTCCTGCTGAGAAATCATGTAGCTGTATGGAGCAGGTTGCTGCACTTACTCACTCCAAAAACTAAGGGTGCTGGTGATATTAAACAGCCCAGCCAAAATAACAAGGATTAGCGATAACACCAAATATAATAATAATAATATATAATAATTATAATATAATAATTTAACCACTTAGATTGCGTGTACGATAGAAATAGCGACATATGTTGGCTTAGTCAGAGAGAGGGGGCTCTCTGATCCAAGCTCCTGCTGGGAAATCACAGAGCTGTATGGAGCAGGTTGCTGCACTGAGCCCGCTCCATAAATGACGGCTGCTGGCTGTATAATACAGTCCAGCCAAAATGACCAGGATTGATGATGACGTCAAACTCGGTCAATTAACCGCTCAGATACTGTATTCAGGGCCGGACTGGCCTGCCGGGATAACGGGAAATTTCCTGGTAGGCCGGCAGGCCTGAGTGCCGCAAGGCCGCGGCCCTAGTGACAAGTGGGGGCAGCCGCGGCCGGCGGCAGGGCAGAGCAGGAGATGACCGCCTCCATTGTGGAAGCGCTCATCTCCATAGTCATCTGTATTGCCGTCCTCAGGACGGCAATACAGATGCCTGTGCTGCGGCAGAGGAGGGAGAGGTGTATCCCCTCCTGTTCCTCTGATAGGCTGCCGGCCTAGTGCTGGCAGCCTATCAGAGGCCGGTGCAGGCGGTGCGATGATGTCATCGCGTCGCCTGAGCCGTATAGCGAGGGACACAGGCCGGAAGAGGCGGCCTGCATCGCATCACATCGCTGGAGGTAAGTATAAGTGTTTTCTTTTTTTTTTAATATAGGTACAATACTGGGCAGGCACATGATAAGGGGGGACTACTGGCTGGGCTGGCACATGATAAGGGGGGCTACTGGGCTGGCACATGATAAGGGGGGCTACTGGGCTGACACATGATAAGGGGGGACTACTGGGCTGGCACATGCTAAGGGTGGACTACTGGGCTGGCACATGATAAGGGGGGACTACTGGGCTGGCACATGATAAGGGGGGACTACTGGGCTGGCACATGATAAGGGGGACCACTGGGCTGGGCTGGCACATGATAAGGGGGGCTATGATAAGGGGGGCTACTGGGCTGGCACATGATAAGGGGGGACTACTGGGCTGGCACATGATAAGGGGGGACTACTGGGCTGGCACATGATAAGGGGGGACTACTGGGCTGGCACATGATAAGGGGGGACTACTGGGCTGGCACATGATAGGGGTGACTACTGGGCTGGCACATGATAAGGGGGGACTACTGGGCTGGCACATGATAAGGGGGGACTACTGGGCTGGCACATAATAAGGGGGAACTACTGGGCTGGCACATGATAAGGGTGGCTACTGGCCCATAAGGGGGGCTACTGGCCCATATGGGGGCTACTGGCACATAAGGGGGCTACTGGCACATAAGGGGGGCTACTGGCACATGATAAGGGGGCTACTGGCACATGATAAGGGGGGCTATTGGCACATAAGGGGGGCTATTGGCACATAAGGGGGGCTACTGGCACATGATAAAGGGGGCTACTGGCACATAAGGGGGGCTACTGGCACATGATAAGGGGGGCTACTGGCACATGATAAAGAGGGCTACTGGCACATGATAAGGGGGGCTATTGGCACCTGATAAGGGGGCTACTGGCACATAAGGGGGGCTACTGGGCCATAAGGGGGGGGCTATTGGCACATAAGGGGGGCTACTGGAACAAGATATGGGGGCTACTGGCACATGATAAGGGGGGCTACTGGCACATGATAAGGGGGCTACTGGCACATAAGGGGGGCTACTGGCCCATAAGGGGGGCTACTGGCACATGATAAGGGGGGCTACTGGCACATAAGGGGGCTATTGGCACATAAGGGGGGCTATTGGCACATAAGGGGGGCTACTGGCACATGATAAGGGGGCTACTGGCACATGATAAGGGGGCTACTGGCACATAAGGGGGGCTACTGGCCCATAAGGGGGGCTACTGGCACATGATAAGGGGGTCTACTGGCACATTATAAGAGGGCTACTGGCACATGATAAGGGGGGCTACTGGCACATAAGGGGGACTACTGGCACATAAGGGGGGCTATTGGCACATAAGGGGGGCTACTGGCACATGATAAGGGGGGCTACTGGCACATGATATGGGGGGCTACTGGCACATTATAAGGGGGGGCTACTGGCACATGATATGGGGGGGCTACTGGCACATGATATGGGGGCACTCTGGCTACTGGCACATGATATGGGGGGCTCTGGCTACTGGCACATGATGGTGGGGGGGCTCTTATTACTGGTTGGGGGCATCTATGGGGGCACATCTTACTGGCAGATTATTGGGGGGGCTCTATGGGGCATCTACTGAGGCTAAAAAGAAGGGGTATTTTATATGGGGGCTCTGTATAGGGGCATTTTATACTGGGACACATTATGGTGGATACTATGGGGAAGGGGGGGAGGAGCACTATGGGGGTCATCTACGGGGGCACTGAGAAGGGGTATTTTATATTGGCACATTATGGGAACATTAGCTCAACTGGGGGCATTACAAAGGGGTATGTTTTGCACATTATAAGGAGAATTATTACTACTGGGGGGGCATTATGGCTTTATTACTCCCCCATGGTATGACCCCCTAGTAGCAGCACCAGCCTCTCCCTGCTCTGCTATCCCTCTCCCCTTTCTCTAAATCCTTATTATGAAATCTTTCTGATTAGGATAAAGCACAACACCAGCTCCGCCGAGCCCCCCAGTCAAAGTGTTGAAGTGGCGTCCGAGATCCCCAAGGGCCAAGTCAAGTAATTTTAAGTTTTTATGGGGGTTCTACAAAAGACCTATTGTGGGGCAAAGTTCATATTCGTGTTTACACACGTGTTTTAAAATGAATGCTTTCTCCTATTATAAACAAGTAAATAATGACGCAATGCTGTGGGGCTGGTGTGCAACTTTTTCCAGGGCTGGTTTTTATCCCCAGTCCGGCCCTGACTGTATTTGACATAGATAGATGCATATGTGGTGTTAGTCAGAAGCAGGCTACCTCTTACTTCCAATCAAAGCCCCTGCAGTGAAATTACGGATCTCAAATCAGTTACCATAACAGCCTTTGGCCTTCTGAAAGGTCTTCAGACTGTCATAGTTAACTGCCTTTATAACTGTGCAAGAGGCACAGCTCAGCAGGTAGATTGTCACAATATAATGGACCACATTAATGGGAGAGGGGTATTAGAGAGGGAGGATTAATCTCTTTTATGCATAGTCAAGTTCATGTGATTTATTTGCATGAGGGGTTGCATGGAGCAGGCTGCTACTTTGAGCTAGGTCCATGCACATTGGGAGCTGACTGTATTGTATAGCTCAGACACAAATACGAGGATCAGCGATTGTGCCATACCCGGTCATTTAACTGCTCAAGTGCCATGTTTAATTGAGATAGCAGCATATGTGGGGTTAGGCAGAGAGAGGGAGCTCCTTCTACCTTCTGATTCAAGCTACAGCCAGCAAAATAATGGTGCTCTAATCAGTTACCATGACAGGCTTGGGCCTTCTTAAGATTATTCAGGCTGTCATAGTTAACCAGCTATAAAGCTTGTCACAAGGCACAGCTCAGCAGTGAGCATGTCAGAATCCCATAGACCTCAAACCTGCTCTATTAGGGTGTATAAGACAAGCAATCAAAAGGTTGCAGGTTTTAGCTCTGTACGGGGGCTAACATTTTTTGTGCAAAAATACAAAAAATTCTAATCACCACCCTTTCCCATTTTTAAATATAAAAAATGTATAAAATGTAAAAGAATAAACATAACAGGTCTTCATGTCCAAATAAGTTTGAACTATCAAAATGCAAAATGTAAAAATAAATAAAAAAGTAAAATTTTCCATTTTTGGTCACCTTGTGATACATAGCCCAAAAATAAAAAAAATATAGAGTTCTTCCTTCAAAAAACAAGCCCTCACACATAGGGTGTTTGGCACCCGGGGCAGGTCCTTTCTCTGGCAAACCCCCCCCCCCATACTTAAAAAAAATTGTACCCCCTCACAGTAGTATTGCCCTCATTGTACAACCTTCACAGTAGTTTTGTACAGGTGTGTGCCCCCTCACAGTAGTTTTGCCCACATTGTGCCCCCTCACAGTAGTTATGCCTTTTCTGTGCCCCTTTCACAGTTGTAATGCCTTCTTTGTTCCCCTTTGATAGTAATAATCCCCATTGTGTCCCCTTTATAGTAATAATGCCCACTGTGCCCCCTTCATAGTAATAATACCCATTGTGCCCCCTTCATAGTAATAATGCCCATTGTGCCACTTTCATAGTAATAATCTCCATTGTGGCCCCTTCACGGTAATAATCCCCATTGAGCCCCCTTCATAGTAATAATCACCATTGTGTCCTCTTCATAGTAATAATCCCCATTGTGCCCCCTTCATAGTAATAATGTCCACTGTGCCCCCTTCATAGTAATAATGCCCATTGTGCCCTCTTAATAGTAATAATACCCATTGTGCCCCCTTAATAGTAGTAATGCCCACTGTGCTAGTAATGCCCTCTGTGCCCCCTCCATAGTGGAAATCCCCATTGTGCCTCTTCACAGTAATGCCCACTGTGCCCCTTCACAGTAATAATGCCCACTGTGCCCCCTTCACAGTTATAATGCCCTCTATAGTAGAAATGCCCATTGTGCTCCCTTCACATTAGTAATGCCCTCTGTGCCCCCTTCATAGTAGTAATGCTCTCTGTGCCCCCTCCATAGTAATAAAGTCCTCTGTGCCCCCTACATAGCCATAAAGTCCTCTGTGCTCCCTCCATAGTAATAAAGCCATCTTTATCTCCTCTGTATTAAAAAAACAACAACACAGTAACTTTTCACCTTGTCCCGTTCCTAAAGCTCACATACCTCTCTTCCCTGCAGGCACAGATCGCTCTGCAGCACTGGGTGGGCAGAGTTTATGCAGATTTCCAGCTGCAGGCTCCGCCCACACAGGCTGGCAGCACGATCTGTGTCTGCAGGCTGAATGGTGGAGCGGGGAGAAGTCTTCCTGCTTCACCATTCAGAGTGCCACCAGCCTGAATGAGGGGAGGAGCGCTGGGAGCTAAATGGTGAGTGACAGGACCGCAGCTCCCAGCGCTCTAGAAATGAGCACTTCCATCTGCATTGATGGAAGCACTCATTGCTTCTGGCACCCCCCCTGAGAGCCGGCACCTGGGGCGGACCACCCCCCACGCCTCCCCTTCCTTAATACGCCACTGCCTCACACAGCTTTGTACCAAACCACAGGGGAAAGCACATGAGGCTCACAGTGGGCCGATGGGTGCAATAGTTCATGTACTTACGGTTAGCAGATGCCTCCCTGGGCTGACGTACACTGAATGGGAAGACAGCACAAAATCCTCCAGGGAACTCTCGGTTGCAGGGAACACCAGCCAGATGGAAGTTGAGGTGCCCTTGATGGCAATTGGTGTTAGGTGCTTTTGCGGCTGGGCCCCTGGTTCGTGATGCCAGCACCATTAGGTGCAAATTTTGGTGGTAGTAGTTGAAATGATGATATAGAATAAGGGAGACTAGAGCTTTTAACAAACTCCCAGTACTTTACTGAAGCTGATCCACAGATCATCAAGGTAAGTAACAGTCATTTACATAAAGGCAGCGTTCACAGTGATTCACATTAGTTCCCAGAAGTTGCATAAGGAATCGTCTTTCTCTCTCTCATTTCTCCAGGTAGGAGGGATAAACTATCTCTGTTGTTCTGTATAATGCTGTGTATCTGTATCCTCTTCTAGGAATACTATACTCAATCAAATGGCCTTTTTGTCTTTAATTATGGTGGGTAGCTTGTAGCTTTGAATCTCTCCACCTGAAGCAAAGGAGTCTGGAATCTGATAAATCACAGTTACCTTCCTTCGTCAATATCCTCATTCCCTCTCTGGGTAGCCTGGAGGTACTGTAATCTTTTCC
The DNA here is from genome assembly GCF_905171765.1 of Bufo bufo. Lineage (NCBI taxonomy): Eukaryota > Metazoa > Chordata > Amphibia > Anura > Bufonidae > Bufo > Bufo bufo. The sequence continues at coordinate 585,009,803 of NC_053389.1, read as the reverse complement.
CTTCTATGGGCTGGTACATGGAACTAAGTATGGAGTTTGGATAACTCACAAAAATGGGTGCTGAGGTTCAGCTTGTCCTCAGACATGACACACTGATCTGCACTGTGCTGTGCGTAGGGCGGAGTTAGCCCTGGAAGGCCTGTTAGAACCTCCCTATGCAACTTTATGAGAACAAATTTACAAGTACAATTTACATGAAACACAATCACAACATTAAGCAGTGTGTTTCTTTAACGTAAGTCGTCCTCGACGCACTCTTGCCACGATGATGCATCACCTGAAAAACACAAAAAGAGCATGCATGCATATACACAATACCATTACCCCATTCTTGTGGTTTCTCTTTTCTTTGGCTGCAAGAGAATTGGGTAAGGCACATATATATCAGGAGCATCACAACATAGATTAGGTGACAAGGGCCGTAGTTTCTCTTGTAACTGGGAAACTGGGGGCGCTGACCTGGTACAGCAAAACAGTAAAGACCAGGATAGTCCATAATGTAAAACAAAAAGGAAAACTTCTCAGGAGGCTCACAGGGCATGAGTCCGTTCCCTGGGCACGAAGCATAAAAGTTGGAGAACATCATGGAGGGCTCTAGTGCGTCAAAGTCCATCTCCGGGCACATGACTTGAACGTTGCAAAAACATTAGCAAAGGAGTTTTTAGAGAGTCCCTAGGGCAAGACAAATAATTAAGGCAATAAGTCTCTTATTCTGGCTCTGCAGCTCCAAATTGTTGCAGGAATGTAACAAACAGTTAATCCCGGTATCGGGTAGGTAGTTTTCCCTTGGTTGGTCCTTCAGATGCTCAAAGTGGCTGTGACTCTACAGGCCTTGGTTCAGGGTCCTCCGGTACATCTTGAGTTTCTGAGGATCCTTCGCGAGATAGTTCTTCTGGCTGAAGTGGGGCTGCATTAGTCTTTGCAGGTACAAAAATGTTAAGCCATGGTGTAAAGAACCAGTGTAGAGGATTTGAGTCCAATAATAGTTTACCAATAGACTGTGTTGTTTCCTCTGGATCAGGTGACTTTTCCGACAATGGTTCTGTGGATGGAGTTTCGTCTTGGATTGAAGCTTTTTTTAAACACAGCTTGAGGCGGTTGCCATGCACTATTTGTGGTGCTCTGCTCTCTTTGGTGATTTCGTAGATATCAGTCTCAGCATTAGGAATAGCTCTGATGGTGTAGGGTTCTCTTTCCCATTTACTATCCAGTTTACTGGTGCGATGATTATTTTTCAACCACACATGGTTACCAATTTTTAAGGGTTCTGCTTTTGCAGACTAATCATAGTCTTTCTGTTGCTTTTGGCGTACATTCGCCATGCGAATCTGGACAATCTCTTGGGCATCAGCTAGGCGTTTTTGATGTTCATTGACCCAATCGGTTTGTGGTAAAGGATTGATGGAATCTGGAACTTGTACATCCAAGGTGATATCTGCAGGTAATCTTCCTTGATGGCCACACATAAGGTAATATGGAGTGTATCCAGTAGAACAATGGATGGTGTTGTTGTTGTAAATATACATCAATTGAGGTAGTAGAGTTGGCCAATCAGTTCTTTTAGCAGGTGGTTCAGCTCTCAACATCTCAATCAAGGTTTGGTTCATTTTTTGGCAAAGTCCATTACCTAGAGGGTGATAAGCTGTTGTTCTCATCTTCTGACAATAGTGGAGTGAACATAGTTCATGGAAGAGTTGGGATTCAAAGGCAGATCCTTGATCTGTGAGAATTTTTTCAGGGCATCCATAGGGCAACAGGAATTCTTCCAGAAAACGTTTGCGGTGGTTTTGGCTGTCAAGTCCTTAACAGGTACAGCTACTACAAATTTGGTGCAGTGATCATTTATTGTCATGGCGTAGGTATATCCTGAGCAACTTGGTTCTAGCTTTACATGATCAATTGCCACTATCTCTAGAGGTGTTTTGATTATGATGGGATGTAATGGTGATCTTTGATCATTTCTCTCACTTCTTCCAATGGCACAAGTGGAACATTCCTGGCACCAATTTTCAATATTCCCCGTTTTTACCTCCCCCCTTGAATATGTAGATGGTCATATATTTGTAATCATTTCATGATCATTTATATTACATGTTTTTCACAAAATTTGGTGATATACAAAATATTCTGAAGTGGATATGTGTCTAAAAACTCTACTTGATTTTGATTGGACTATGTCCAAAGTGATTATATTCATGTCAATAAAAGTATTTGAACATCAATTTTCAATATCTTCTCTCATTCCAACCCAATAAAATTTGTTTTTTGTACACCAAAGTGTCTTGACCTGTCGTGGCACATTTCGAGGACAATTCTAGCATCTCGGCGTGGTACGATAATTTGATACAGCTGATCATTGGTGATAGGATCTAGGGTTCTTCTCAACATTAGTCCCTTTTGTATGAAGAGTTGCTTTCTGTGACTCCATAGCTTGAGCAGTTCCAGATCAGCATTTTTCCTGCGGATTCCTTCTGGTCTTCTTCCACTAGTGAAGAAATCTTGGAGCTTACCTAATACTCTGCTCTCTGCTTGCAACTTGATCCACCTTTATTTCTCAACTTGGGGTTCTGGATTTCTCTGCTGTTGATAGTTGAGGACTTCTTTACCTTGGCCTTTGATGGTGATAACATCTTGTTGAGCAAAATGTTTATGGAAAGTCCGCATCTCTACTTCTTCCCATATGTCTTCCTGTTCAGTAGGTTCTTCTTTGATAGGCAGACGGGATAAGGCATCTGCATTTTCCTTTGACTTGCCTGTTCTGTACTTGACCACGAAGTTTTAGCTGGCAAGACGTGAGGCCCATCTTTGTTTTAAGGCTTCTAACTTGGATGTGTTGAGGTGCACCAGTGGGTTATTATCAGTATAGGCCACAAATGGGGTTGCTGCAAGGTAGTCTTTAAATTTTTCCATGACAGCCCACACAAGTGCGAGGAATTCCAGTTTGAAGGAACTGTAGTTCTGGTCATTTCTCTCTGCACCTCTAAGAGATCTGCTAGCATAAGCAATTACTCTCTTCTTACCTTCTTGCAGTTGAGACAGGACAGCTCCCAGGCCTTTCTTACTGGCATCAGTGTAGAGATAGAATGGCTGTTGGTAGTCTGGATATCCTAAGACAGGTGGTTCGGTCAACTTTTTCTTCAGGAGTTGGAAAGCAATATCTCTGTCTTCATTCCATTCGATTGGTATCTGGGCTTTCTGGTACTTCTTGGGATGTCCTCTCAGGAGTTCTTGTATCGGCTCAGCAATCTGGGCGAAGAGAGGTATAAAAGGTTTTTAGTATCCTGCAAAACTAAGAAAACTTCTCACCTCTTTTACTGTGGTAGGAGTAGGACAATTCCAGACTGGGGCTGTCTTTTCTGGATCTGGCTTGACACCTTCAGAACTGACAACATGTCCCAGGGACTTGACTTCTGGTTTCAGTAGGTAGCACTTAGAGGGTTTGATCTTGAATCCGCTTTGATAGCTAGTGTACACCCATACACATGACAGCTGCCCCAGCGCACTCAGCTCTGCTATATCTCTATATTTGATAGCTGCCCCAGCACACCCAGCTCTGCTACATCTATACACATTATGGACACGTTTCGGCTAGCATGCCTTTATCAACAGGTACAGGTATACAAAATTACCAAGTATATATAATGGGATAACTCCTCCCCTTGTGACATCATCACCAACTCCCATCACCTGCACAGGTGGTGGGAGGGGTAAGCAACAACCAAAAGTATCAATCAGTATGTCAGAAGCTGTAAAACAGGGTTCATGTCTCAGACTATGCTTCAAAAAATGCTTCAAAAAATATACATATAAATATACATATCCACCACAACTCATATTTCACATTTCCTGGTGTGTGAGATCCCTCAATGGATAATTGATGTCTGAAAAATAAAGGTTATAAATAAATAACACGACATCAGATATGCATGATCTCATAATCTCTGTTAAGGCCCTTAGGGTGCAGGGTGTCCAACATATGGATCCAATACGCCTCTCTACGTAATAACAGCTTCTTCAAATCCCCTCCTCTCCTAGGTCTTTCATTTCATGCCTCCTAAGATATACCACCCTATAGAGACTTATGTTGATCTAGTTAATAAAGATATACAGAGTCAGATGGATTCGATAAAAAATTGTATTATATGAAAATTATTTCATGTTTGAGGATGACTACTACCTTCAGCGGCGGTGAACCGCGATGGGGTCGAATGTGGCCCCGACCTATGCAAATGCATATATTTCAGAATTTGAGGATTTACATGTATACAATACCAGGTGGTTCCGAAACAATGTCCTCGTTTGGAAGCGATTTATTGATGACATTTTTTGCATATGGGCGGGGTCACAGGAGACCCTGTTGTTCTTTCTCGACCACCTGAATCATGCACATGAAGGGTTACGATTCACATTAGTCTATGACAATTATAAAGTGAGCTTCCTTGATACGATGGTGATAAAGGATCAATGAGGTATATTATCCACAGACCTGTTTAGAAAAGATACGGATAGGAACAGCATTCTTCATTTCTCAATTTCCCACCCACCAGCATTAAAGAGGGCTATTCCGAAATCCCAGTATCAGCGAGTGCAGCGAATTGTGTCTGATTCTGACACACAATTTATCAGGATTAATGAGATGACTCATAGATTTGAACAAAGGAGTTATCCCCATTCAATTTTGAGTAAGACTAGAAGAGAACTTACTAATCCTGATAAATCAGTAAAAACTAAATTATCTAGAGTGGCACTGGTACATGAGTTTCATCCCTATAACCAGAAATTGGATAATATCATACGTAGACACTGGCACTTGTTGGAGAAGGCTTATCCCACTATAGAAGAGTTTAAGCATCCTCCCTTGATATGTAACAAGAAGAATCCTAGTTATAGGGATAAACTTGTACACTCTGATATTGGGAGTACAAAAAAGATGTTAAAACAAATGGTGTTAGCAACTCAACGTAAGGGCACATTCCCATATTTGCACTGTTCTCAATGTTCCCATATTATTAGAGGTTCTACTTTTTACCATCCACATAGTGGGCGACCTTTTTCAATTGAAGGTTTTTTCACATGTGAATCCACTAATGTGATTTATTTGATAAAATGGCCCTGTGGTTTATTATACTGTACTATTAATACAGAGGGAGTCATTATATTAAATGTATAATGACCCCCTCTGTGTTAGTAGTATGTTGGCCCCCTCTGTATTAATAGTATAATGACCCCCTCTGTATATGAAGCATTGGCCCCTTCTGTATAATTATGGCCCTCTCTCTCTATATATATAAATATATATATATATATATATATATAGTAATCCTCCCCCGTCCTCCCCATCTCCATAGTGCCCACAGTACTGCCTGCCTTAGGATGCATACATTGGAAAAAATAAAAAAATACTCGCCTCTCTTCTTCACTTCGACACCGCTTGTGGCCTGTGTTCAGGTGTCCCGGCGCAGGCGGTCACGAACACACCACCGTGCCCTCCTTGGCCACGTCATCTCTCGAGACCCACCGCAGGAGGTCACAGTGGCATAACAGAGGAAAAGGGAACCATAGGCTTCCATCGCCCTCATTTTACTGCCTGCTGCCTGGTGCTCCCTGCAATTTGGAGCCCGGGGCAACAGCCCCCCTGACCCCCCCCCCCACGCTAAGCCAGTGGACATGTCCACCATGTCCCATTATAGTCCCTTGGCTCTGGCCAGGCTGAGGGAGTTTGGAGAAGATAACAGAAGATACCTAGCACAGACCAAAGTAAACTATGGATATAGAGCAAGCCTAGTGGAGATAGCAGCAGTGTTTAGCTTATGGACTCCACAGCACCGGTGACTGGGAGAAGCCTCAAAGCACCTGGACACAGCCTGACAACTAAGTGCAAAGTTGTGTGTTACCACATTTCTCTAAGGACAGTGTGGATCTGTTTTGATAGCAACGAGTTCAAAGAATGGAGCAGATGATGGATGCCGGCTGTTAGGGAGAACCGTTCTGTAGGCTGCAGAAAACAAAGTAATAATTATATTATATCCAGTACTTGGCTGTAAGCAAGTGGACTAGTTACCCAGTGAGCACAAATAAAGGACTTTGATACCAACACATGGAAGCCTGTTAGTGCCACAACCAGTGGCTACTCTAGGAACAATATATAGGGGGGCACATAAGATACCACAGTCGAAAAAATGGGGAGTGGGGCACTAATAATTTTCACCACTTAATCATACTACTGGAAAAAAAAATGAAATAAGTATATATAAATAAATGGTGCAGGGATTATAATGTACAGTACAGACCAAAAGTTTGGACACACCTTCTCATTCAAAGAGTTTTCTTTATTTTCATGACTATGAAAATTGTAGATTCACACTGAAGGCATCAAAACTATGAATTAACACATGTGGAATTATATACATAACAAACAAGTGTGAAACAACTGAAAATATGTCATATTCTAGGTTCTTCAAAGTAGCCACTTTTTGCTTTGATTACTGCTTTGCACACTCTTGGCATTCTCTTGATGAGCTTCAAGAGGTAGTCCCCTGAAATGGTTTTCACTTCACAGGTGTGTCCTGTCAGGTTTAATAAGTGGGATTTCTTGCCTTATAAATGGGTTTTGGACCATCAGTGGCGTTGAGGAGAAGGTTGATACACAGCTGATAGTCCTACTGAATAGACTGTTTGTATTATGGGAAGAAAAAAGCAGCTAAGTAAAGAAAAACGAGTGGCAATCATTACTTTAAGAAATGAAGGTCAGTCAGTCAGCCGAAAAATTGGGAAAACTTTGAAAGTAAGGGCTATTTGACCATGAAGGAGAGTGATGGGGTGCTGCGCCAGATGACCTGGCCTCCACAGTCACCAGACCTGAACCCAATATAGATGGTTTGGGGTGAGCTGGACCGCAGAGTGAAGGCAAAAGGGCCAGCAAGTGCTAAGCATCTCTGGGAACTCCTTCAAGAAGCTCATCAAGAGAATGCCAAGAGTGTGCAAAGCAGTAATCAAAGCAAAAGGTGGCTACTTTGAAGAACCTAGAATATGACATATTTTCAGTTGTTTCACACTTGTTTGTTATGTATATAATTCCACATGTGTTAATTCATAGTTCTGATGCCTTCATAGTCATGAAAATAAAGAAAACTCTTTGAATGAGAAGGTGTGTCCAAACTTTTGGTCTGTACTGTATATTGTATGGCATGGTGTATGAAATATAATTAATATTGTACAGCAAATGTATGGAGGTTACACCATGCCAGACAATATAACCCCTGCGCCATGCTGTACAATATACAGTATAACCCCTACACATTGTAGAGGTATACTGTATATTGTGCGGCACAGTCTATACATACTCCCCATGACAATTACTTGGTGTTGCAGTTACACTCTGGCTGATACTTTGTTGCAACAATGTATTTCGGTTATTTAAGATTTGAACAGTGATACCCCAGATTGCTATGCCATGGAGCTCATTCGGATAACGAAAGACTATGTGAAAGTAAAGACTTTGGCTCCATGGCGATTCTACTGTATTCGTGTAGTCTGAGTGCCATTTACCTAATAATATGCACTCAGATCTGAACTATCTGTGGATGTGTTACATGTCTATGTTTACTGTAATGGTTGTGACATTGTATGTTTGAGTAGTGATTTCTGTCCTGTTGTCCCTACATGTATAGTGGCGATTTCCCTTTGTCCTGAGAGATAATGGAATTACTCCTCGGTTGTCTCCAGGGTACGTGTCTATGTTTACTGCAAGGGTTGTGACATTATATGTTTGAATGGTGATTTCTGTCCTGTTGTCCCCACGTGTATAGTGGCGATCTCCCTTTGTCCTGAGAGATAATTGAATTACTCCCCGGTTGTCTCCGGAGCAGAGAAGAGGAAACCAGGATGCATTGTGGGGATGTATTGTGTCTGTGTGTCCTGAATTGTTGTTTATCTGTCCTGTGTCACAGTCTTCCGTCTGGTCCCCCTAGGGGAGTGTCCACCAGATGGGGACCTGCATAAATATGGGCGGGTAGCCCTCAGTAAAGAGAGATTCTGCCTCTTACCCTCAATTCGTGCTTTGACTCGTTTTGTAGAGCATCACTAATCACTAGCCCTTGTAAGAGCTCTCTGGATTTCCTCTACACTTACAGGAGCATGGATGACTGCTAAAAGGAACCTAACAGTTCTCTCTAGAATTCAGGGACAAGGACATCTAAGCAGTCCAACCCTCAGCCAGCCTGAGGAAACCGAAACACTTGGCTTGGCTTTGTGGATTTCATGCCAACACTTCAACACTTCGGAGGCCTGGAGGGGGCTGGGAGTTAGGTACAAGAAGATACCATCCTCTCTCTTCTTTTCTCCTCTTTTGCAGCGATGTAAAATCTATACAACCACCTACTAGCTGGTCTGCTGAAGTTTCATTATCGTCTCCCAATGATCCATGAAGTGAGTGCCCATCAACAACCCAGTGAAACCGTCTAGAAAACGAAACAATGTCTACATGCAAAGTTTGAGAAATTTAGTACATCTATTCTTAGACCACCTCGATGTATCATAAAAAAGTTTGAAATGAAGTAAGAAAATGAAGCACTAGGAAGAAATTATTGGGAGAGATTTGCTACGTGCCATTATCAAGTAGAGAACAATTCGGCCAGTTTTGATAGCTAGTATGAAAATACAATAGGGGTCATTCATGATGGCGATGTTGTGCTGCTTGTTTTTGGCATAAATAAAATCACTAGACCCTATTTTGAGACTTTTTGGAGAGGCCATAGCAGTGGGTCCAGTGACATCCGGCCCGCCACATTTACTATATTTTATGCCTGAAAACATGCATAAAAGCAGAGTAAAAACTACTCCAGTCAGGGGCTGGAGTAGTTTTTACTCCAGTTGCAATGTCTGCATGCGACACAAAAAAAAAAACATTTCTGTTTTGACCTGAACCCAACCTGATCCAGTGTTCTTTTTACTGGGCAGCCCATGATGCTGCACTAACTTCTTCTCTTCCAGGACCAGCAGCGCGGCATAAGAAAGGAGGCGGGGCCAACGGGTAACGTCACGTCAGGACGCTGTGGGCAGTATAGTGGCCTGTTGGGTGCCTGTTCCGAGCCCACCACAGCAATGCACACAGTGAAAATGCTGTGCATTGCGAGGATGGGCTTTACGGGGAACAGGCACACACCACATGAAGTCCGGGCTGCGGCCGTGAACGGGCCTGCGTAGAGGCCCTGAGCAGAGGCACTGGCAGTAAGTAATTACGGGGAACATAGCCCCCGGCTCCCCCATGCTACGCCACTGCCCCCCCTTGCCCCCTTGTAGCGACGCCTATGGCCACAACTAAGCCTATTACCAGGAATTCCAGTAGAAGTAAGATTTGAAGTGAATTTGCTTTATCTGGATTACAACTACCTCTGCCATTCCAATGATCTGTACATCTACATCAAGGCAATTGATTTATCAGTAAAAGTTCCCGTTGTTTATAAGAACTGACTCCTATTCATTTCTACACCTCTTTTGCACCCAAGGGTGCTGGCGTCACGAGCACCAGGGACCCTGCCTTCCCTGCAGCTAAAACCCATACCACCAAGGGCACCTCAATCACCATCTGTCAGGAGATCCATCAACACCAGAGTGTGCCCCGAAGGAATCCGGTGCCTTCCTTCCCGTCACTGCATGCCAGCCAAGGGAGCTTCAGAAATGTGAGTACCTACTACTACACTCATCGGCCCACCGCACTGACACTTTGCACCCCCGGTCCTGGTCGCTGCACGTGCCCTATGAGTTACTTCTCAACTCCCCCACTATCAGGACAGGACCTCTCACGTCCTCTCCCTGCCTTGCACTCTCCTCTAAACAACATTGACAACTCTCCCGACAGGAAATCAGACCAGTCCTCTTTACCAGGAGGGGTAGAACAGGGCGGTTAAGCCTCGTTACAACCAGCCATTAACCCATTACCTCTCCTGCTGATTCAAATAACATGGTACATCTCACATTACATAGCATTTCATTGAAATACATGTAAGAATGCAGCAATTAAAGAAGCCAATAGTAGTACCCCCAGGTCTGGGGTATTACAGGCGACATGTAGCTCCTTTATCTCTGGAAGCTTGAGCTACATTACTTAGCTCCTCCCTCAGATGGGACAGGTCCGTCCTTCCTCCTTCTGAGAGGGGCACACAAACTAAACGATGTTCCCATTTCAGCTCTTGAATAACAAACATCGCATTAACATTAAAGGAGTCCTCTGAGTTCAGGGCCAAACCCAGATATACAGTCAGGTCCATAAATATTGGGGGATCAACACAATTCTACCATTTTTGGCTCTATACACCACCACAATGGATTTGAAATTAAACAAACTAGATGTTCTTTAACTGCAGACTGTCAGCTTTAAATTGAGGGTATTTACATCAAAATCAGGTGAACAGTGTCGGAATAACAACAGTTTGCATCTGTGCCTCCTACTTGTTAAAAAAAAACAAAAGTAATGGGACAGAATAATAATCATAAATCAAACTTTCACTTTTTAATATTTGGTTGCAAATCCTTTGCAGTCAATTACAGCCTGAAGTCTAGAACGCATATACATCACCAGACGCTGGGTTTCATCCCTGGAGCTGCTCTGGTAGGCTTCTACTGCAACTGTCTTCAGTTCCTGCTTGTTCTTGGGGCATTTTCCCTTCAGTTTTGTCTTCAGCAAGTGAAATGCATGCTCAATCGAATTCAAGTCAGGTGATTAACTTGGCCATTGCATAACATTCCACTTCTTTCCCTTAAAAAACTCTTTGGTTGCTTTTGCAGTATGCTTTGGGTCATTGTCCATCTGCAGTGTGAAGCGCCGTTCAATGAGTTCTGAAGCATTTGGCTGAATATGAGCAGATAATATTGCCAGAAACACTTCAGAATTCATCCTGCTGCTTTTGTCAGCAGTCACATCATCAATAAATACAAGAGAACCAGTTCCATTGATAGCCGCCATGACACTACCACCACCATGCTTCACTGATGAGGTGGTATGCTTAGGATCATAAGCAGTTCCTTTCCTTCTTCATACTCTTCTCTTCCCATCACTCTGGTACAAGTTGATCTTGGTCTGTCCATAGGATGTTGTTCCAGAACTGTGAAGGCTTTTTTAGATGTCGTTTGGCAAACTCTAATCTGGCCTTCCTGTTTTTGAGGCTCACCAATGGTGCAAAGTACTCCAAAGAGAACTCTCCTTTAAAGGGAACCTGTCATGTGGATATTTGATTATAATCTAACTAATTATATACAATCATTAACTACTAAAAAGTACCTAAGATGTATTCACTTACTGGTGTGACAGATGGTTACCTCATAATATACACACAAAGATGCCGCATGCTAATTAGCTGATTTGAGTCCAGCGTGATGTCAGTGAGTCCAGCGTTTTTTTTAATTCAGAGCTATAGCCACTCCCCTGCTGATTCATATGGAAAAAAACTGTCACTCAGCAGCAGGTAGGCTGGGAGACTCAGGAGCTCATGAATATTTAGGACTCATCATTATCAGCTGGAGCTTTTCAATACAAGATGTTGGCCTGCCATTTTCTGGCACATATGCTTATCCTCCGGAGGGAGGGTGAAAGGTGAGACGCTGTTAGCAGTGCAGTTCCCTGTGACAGTTGGTTGCAGTTGGTGTAAACCGTCACTGGTGGTTGCATTTCTCCTCGTCCATTTCTCAGTGGTTCAGGTGCTTGTGTTGTTTGCTGGATGCATTCCTTGGTGTACTGGCTGTGTGCTGGTTGGGAATGCATGCTCGCAGCGACCTGGTGTGAACTGTGTCTGAGGTGGACGCAGCATTCAGTGAGGTTTCTCTGGGCTGTTTGGTGGCTGGTGCCCTGGTTCCTAGGGGCTGGCGGCAGTCTTAGAGAGACATCCTTGCTCTGACGCTGAACCTTGTCCATGTCTCAGTGGCTTTGTCACTTGTGTTGTGTGCTGGCTGCATTCCTGTGGTGTACTGGCTGTGTGCTGGTTGGGAATGCTTGCTGGCAGCGACCTTGTGTGAACTGGGTCTGAGGTGGACACAGTGTTCAGTGCGGTCTCTCTGAACTGTATTGTGGCTGGCTGCCTGGTTTCTAGGTGGTTCCGGGGGCTGGCAGCAGTCTTTTAGAGACTTCCTTGCACTGACGCTGATCCTGTTACTTTCCCCTACCCCCCCGCCCTGTTGTTTTTTTTGGGTTTTCTGTTTAGTTCACCATTTTTGTTGGGGGGGCTTTGAGGGGTGGGAGTGTCACGGCCTTTGGTTTGCGCTGTGACACTGTTGCCACACTTGCAGTTGCCCGCAGCAATGTGTTGCTGTGAGAGCATGCGGTGGCAGTGTCTCGGCCTTCTGGGTGATTGCCACGCATGCTGTTGCCGGTGGGAACGTGTGGTTTGGCATGCTTGTGTGTGCACTTCCCCTTTAAGTGGCTTTATTCCCCTGTCTCATGTTTATTGCAGCTATGGGTATTCTGGGTTCCTGTGTGGTTTTGTGGTGTGTGCTGTGTCCTTTAATGTTGGTGTGGACAGTAGCACTAGTGCACAGGTTCCAGTCAGTTTGTCTGTGGCAGGTAAGTGTGTTATGGGTGTCGCTTACCTGCCATCTCCTTAAGCTGTATGTGTTCCCCTCTCCTTGCAGCCTGGCCTCAGATAGTGACTCCTGTTCCTCCATTACTGGGAAGAACAGGTCGTCTCTTTCCTGCTCCTTGGTGAGGGATTACCAGGGCGACTTAGGATCTCTAGGAATCCAGAGTATGAGTTGTCCTTCCATCGGGGTCCGCTCATACGGTGAGGAGTCAGGGAGAGGATTAGGGACGCGGTAGGAGATGACCTGCTCCCTTATTACTCCTTTTGGCCAGGCTGATCCCCTTTTACCCTTTGACAACGCACGGTGGGGGGTGTCCCCCACTCCCCGCCGTGACAGATGAATCAGGCGTGGATCAGACAGGATTTCCACAAGCCAGTGCCTGATGCATCAGACTAGATAATTCTGGCGACAACACCAAAAGATTTTAAAAATGGCCCCTTACTTCTGGCTATGTCCATCAGCCACTGTTCTGATGCTGCCACCCGCCTGATGCTACACTCCTGCTGTTTCTGCTGCCATCTTCTCCTACTGCCACTTTCTTGTGCTGTTACTGCCACTGCTGTTGCCCCCAACCTCCTCACTCTGTGACTGGGCCACTATTTAGACTCCTCATGCTGCTCACACCCTCACAAGTCTGTGACTGGGCAACTCTGTTGCCTCCTCTCGCTGTTGCCACCCTTACCACTGTGATGGGGTCACTAGTGTCCCTGTTTGGCCCTGTTGACATCACTGTTTATTTTACCCTTCTTCTGATCTGTCAGAAGAACAGAAAAATTAAAAACACGTCGGATCCTGTCTTTAGAGCAGCCATAAGACCTCTATCACATGGTCAGGATGTTGTATCAGAATTTGCTCATGATTTGGAAGCTAAAAGGAGGAGTGGGTCCAAAACACAGAAGACATGCAAATATTTCCATCACATCTCTGTTTTGGACTCACTCCTGTTTTTGACTTACCAATACTGATCAAATACTGATGCAAAAAACTGACCAAAAGCTGATCGTGTGAATGCTGGTCTTTTTTTTCCATCTGAATACAACTGATTTCAGAGGCAAATAGCCAAAACTCATGCAAATTGAGCATGATGCCTCTATCACACTGTCAGTATTTTGCATCAGGATTTGCTCATGATTTGGAAGCCAAATGCTGGAGGGAGTACAAAAGGAGTGAGTACAAAACACAGAATGCATGCAAATATTGATGTGTCATCTCTGTTTTGGACCCACTCTTAGAAACACTGATCAATTACTGAACAAATGCTGACTGTGTTTTTTTGGGGATGTTCTTGTGACGGATCAGACACTCTCTCCACTCTGTCATTGGCCCACTACTTGTATCTCCTGCCTGTCATAGTGATGCACAGTTTCACTACCACAGCGAACTAGCTATGCATGTTTTTGCAATGCACAGTGATGTACACTGAGATACATGCGTCCAAATAGAATTTTGGGAAACTTTGCTCATCTCTAATGATCAGGCAGTTATTGGGAACAGTTTGTTCTTGATAATAGCCTTGTAAGGCTGGTGGTGCACAAGAAACAGTATCAACAAAAAGTAACAGCATAGGGGGAGATTTATCAAACTGGTGTAAAGTAGAACTGGCCTAGTTGCCAATAATAACCAATCAGATTCCAACTTTCATTTCCAAAGGAACTGTGAAAAATGTAAGGTGGAATCTAATTGGAATCAGCTACATTCAATCATATAAAGCATGGATTGCAAGGAACCAAACAATGCTGTTTAACTGTGAGCATAGAAATAACTCTGTAACAAAAGGGGAAAAAACAACATAAGTTATGTCATTTTTTTCCTCCATTATGTTGCTGTCTAAGACATGTTGGAATAAGGCATGCTCATAATCTTGTTACTAATCTTCAAAATAGCAATCAGTTCTCCAAATATCATTGAAGTGAGCATGATCGTAGCCATAATTTTATAGCATTCCATTACAGTGTCATTGATTATAACAGCACACACATCAGGTTGGTAACATAATATATTATTTATTGATGTCTTTGAGAATAAATCTAAATACATACCGAGAAGAGACGAATGCAGTTATATACATGCGATAATAGAATGTGGCGCCTGTAAATTTTCTGCCTCTAATCTCAGTCTAAACAATGGATAATATTGTTAGAATGCAAAGTAGTTCACTGGGTAATTGCTTGGCGGTATAGTCTTGTGAAATGATTCAGTTTGCAGATGGGGTCTTGTGAGGAAGAATGAAGATTAATGCTTTTGTTATATGCAATATGTATGTAAATATGTAGTTCTTAATCAAAGTCTACAGTTTAAATAATAGCATTGAAATATGTTTCTGCAGGTAAAATGAATTTAGAAGAAAGACTTGCTGTTTGCCCATGCCAGGAAGCAAGGTGATATATAACACACAGAAAATATCAATGTATCAATAGCAACATGTATACTGTGAACATAATTCATAATATATTTACATATTCATGAGACTGAGACATATTCATGTTGTGATTGTGAACTGTAGGTTTATCCATTCCACAAAATGCTCATTATAAAGAAATGATTTTGTTTAAATATACAGGGTGGGCCATTTATATGGATACACCTTAATAAAATGGGAATGGTTGGTGATATTAACTTCCTGTTTGTGGCACATTAGTATATGTGAGGGGGTAAACTTTTCAAGATGGGTGGTGACCATGGCGGCCATTTTGAAGTTGGCCATTTTGAATCCAACTTTTGTTTTTTCAATAGGAAGAGGGTCATGTGACACATCAAACTTATTGGGAATTTCACAAGAAAAACAATGGTGTGCTTGGTTTTAACGTAACTTTATTCTTTCATGAGTTATTTACAAGTTTCTGACCACTTATAAAATGTGTTCAATGTGCTGCCCATTGTGTTGGATTGTCAATGCAACCCTCTTCTCCCACTCTTCACACACTGATAGCAACACCGCAGGAGAAATGCTAGTACAGGCTTCCAGTATCTGTAGTTTCAGGTGCTGCACATCTCGTATCTTCACAGCATAGACAATTGCCTTCAGATGACCCCAAAGATAAAAGTCTAAGGGGGTCAGATCGGGAGACCTTGGGGGCCATTCAACTGGCCCACGATGACCAATCCACTTTCCAGGAAACTGTTCATCTAGGAATGCTCGGACCTGACACCCATAATGTGGTGGTGCACCATCTTGCTGGAAAACTAAGGGAACGTGCCAGCTTCACTGCATAAAGAGGGAAACACATTATCATGTAGCAATTTTGCATATCCAGTGGCATTGAGGTTTCCATTGATGAAGAATGGACCCACTATCTTTGTACCCCATATACCACACCATACCATCAATTTTTTTGTTCCAACAGTCTTGGAGGGATCTATTCAATGTGGGTTAGTGTCAGACCAATAGCGGTGGTTTTGTTTGTTAACTTCACCATTCACATAAATGTTTGCCTCATCACTGAACAAAATCTTCTGCGTAAACTGAGGGTCCTGTTCCAATTTTTGTTTTGCCCATTCTGCAAATTCAGTGCGCCGATCTGGGTCATCCTCATTGAGATGCTGCAGTAGCTGGAGTTTGTAAGGGTGCCATTTGTGAGTAGCTAATATCCGCCGAAGGGATGTTCGACTAATGCCACTCTCCAGTGACATGCGGCGAGTGCTACGCTGTGGGCTCTTGCTGAATGAAGCTAGGACAGCCACTGATGTTTCTTCATTAGAGACAGATTTCATGCGTCCACATTTTGGCAAATCCAACACTGAACCAGTTTCACGAAACTTAGCAAGCAGTTTGCTAACTGTAGCATGGGAGATGGGTGGTCTCGTAAAGCGTCTTGCATTGAAATCTGCTGCAATGACCCGGTTACTGTGTTCACCAGACATCAACACAATTTCAATCCGCTCCTCACGTGTTAACCTCGGCGACATGTCAATGGCTGTAAACAAAGAGAAACTTGTAAATAACTCATGAAAGAATAAAGTTACGTTAAAACCAAGCGCACCATTGTTTTTCGTGTGAAATTCTCAATAAGTTTGATGTGTCACATGACCCTCTTCCTATTGAAAAAACAAAAGATGGATTCAAAATGGCCGACTTCAAAATGGCCGCCATGGTCACCACCCATCTTAAAAAGTTTCCCCCTCACATATACTAATGTGCCACAAACAGGAAGTTAATATCACCAACCATTCCCATTTTATTAAGGTGTATCCATATAAATGGCCCTCCCTGTAAAATGATAGAGTTATATGCATATCATTTACCGTGAACAATAGTGAATGTATAGGGGCACACTCAAGCTCAAATGGGGGCACTAAATCCACCGGATTAATGTAATTTATTAAAACACACACATATAAAATGCTATAAAATGGCGACAATGCATAAATCCCATGGGCCCTAACAAACAAGTGCACAAGGAGCAAATGTCCTGTAATTGTCCTCTATGGTTCCCTCAAACAACATCACTCATATACATTCATTCCTCAAGAACCTCATAGGGAATGGAATGTCCTGGATCCCGGAGAGTTACATGTACTAGGGGAGCTATCTGATAGGGAGGGGAGATCGGAATGTCGATAAACGACCAGACTCCGATGTCCCATCACCACCAGACAACCCCCCAATTCTCACAGAAATCCAAAAACTTCCATTTCGGCGTTTAAGCCCCTTGGGATCATTGTGTCGAATTCAAAGATCCTTTGTGATTCTTGTCTAGACATGTGCGCTATGTGATTCCCACCTCTCCAAGACTGCCTGACTTTCTCAATCGCCATAAATCTTAGACCAGTGGGATCACAATTGTGCATCAATTTAAAATGTCTTGACAAAGAATGTGTATCCAAACCCTTCTTGATGTTTGAGATATGCTCAGCTACCCTCTTCTTGAGGGTTCTTTTAGTTCTCCCTATATACTGCTTTCTGCATTTGCATTCAAGCAAGTATATAATATCAGTAGAGTCACATATCAAACATTCCTGTAAAACCAACCTGAAGGAGTTGGATACAGACTCCGCTTGAGTAGTCTTCTTAGGGAAGGTAGTAATCCTACAATTGGCGCATCTACCGCACCTGAAGAAGCCTTTTATTGCCAACCAGTTATTTTTACTCTGAACCTCATTATTTCTTCTTTTCACGGTTGGGGCTACTTTACCCGCCAAATTTTCTGCTCTAGTATAGGTAATCTTTGGGGCCTCGCTTAAAAGAGGACCTATCAATTTATCATTTAGTAAGTGGCCCCAATGTCTCTTTATTATTTTTTCCATTGCCCTATACTGAGAGTTAAATGGTAAGACTATTCTCAGGGTTTCATCATGTTGTTGAGGGACCCTGTCGGAAAAAAAAAAATTTCCTTTCCATTTTTTTCACCTTATACAGTGAGTTGTCTATTACCTGCGCTGGATAGTCCCTTTCCAGAAACTGTTGTCTCAAACGCTCTGCTTCATTTTCAAACTTGATATCATCAGTACAATTCTGTTTCAGTTGCCGGAATTGACTGGTAGGGACATTAATATGCCAGTGCGGTAAGTGACAACTAGAAAATCTAATGAAACTATTCCTAGTGACTGGTTTGAAGAATGTGTTACAACATAATTTGTCTCCTTGAACACATATCTCCAAATCCAGAAATTCTACCCTTTCTTTACTTGTATTGGGGCTAAACACTACAGTCGTGGCCAAAAGTTTTGAGAATGACACAAATATTAGTTTTCACAAAGTTTGCTGCTAAACTGCTTTTAGATCTTTGTTTCAGTTGTTTCTGTGATGTAGTGAAATATAATTACACGCACTTCATACGTTTCAAAGGCTTTTATCGACAATTACATGACATTTATGCAAAGAGTCAGTATTTGCAGTGTTGCCCTTCTTTTTCAGGACCTCTGCTATTCGACTGGGCATGCTCTCAATCAACTTCTGGGCCAATTCCTGACTGATAGCAACCCATTCTTTCATAATCACTTCTTGGAGTTTGTCAGAATTAGTGGGTTTTTGTTTGTTTCCAGGCCATGGACCCAAAATGTCAACATTTTGGTCCCTGAGCCACTTAGTTATCACTTTTGCCTTATGGCACGGTGCTCCATCGTGCTGGAAATTGCATTGTTCTTCACCAAACTGTTGTTGGATTGTTGGAAGAAGTTGCTGTTGGAGGGTGTTTTGGTACCATTCTTTATTCATGGCTGTCTTTTTGGGCAAAATTGTGAGTGAGCCCACTCCTTTGGATGAGAAGCAACCCCACACATGAATGGTCTCAGGATGCTTTACTGTTGGCATGACACAGGACTGATGGTAGCGCTCACCTTTTCTTCTCCGGACAAACCTTTTTCCAGATGCCCCAAACAATCGGAAAGAGGCTTCATCGGAGAATATGACTTTGCCCCAGTCCTCAGCAGTCCATTCACCATACTTTCTGCAGAAGATCAATCTGTCCCTGATGTTTTTTTGAAGAGAAGTGGCTTCTTTGCTGCCCTTCTTGACACCAGGCCATCTTCCAAAAGTCTTCGCCTCACTGTGCGTACAGATGCGCTCACACCTGCCTGCTGCCATTCCTGAGCAAGCTCTGCACTGGTGGCACTCCGATACCACAGCTGAATCCTCTTTAGGAGACGATCCTGGTGCTTGCTGGACTTTCTTGGACGCACTGAAGCCTTCTTAACAAGAATTGAACCTCTTTCCTTGAAGTTCTTGATGATCCTATAAATTGTTGATAGAGGTGCAATCTTAGTAGCCACAATATCCTTGCCTGTGAAGCCATTTTTATGCAACGCAATGATGGCTGCACGCGTTTCTTTGCAGGTCACCATGGTTAACAATGGAAGAACAATGATTTCAAGCACCACCCTCCTTTTAACATGTCAAGTCTGCCATTTTAACCCAATCAGCCTAACATAATGATCTCCAGCCTTGTGCTCGTCAACATTCTCACCTGAGTTAACAAGACGATTACTGAAATGATCTCAGCAGGTCCTTTAATGACAGCAATGAAATGCAGTGGAAAGTTTTTTTGGGGATTAAGTTAATTTTCATGGCAAAGAAGGACTATGCAATTCATCTGATCACTCTTCATAACATTCTGGAGTATATGTAAATTGCTATTATAAAAACTTAAGCAGCAACTTTTCCAATTTACAATATTTATCTAATTCTCAAAACTTTTGGCCACGACTGTAGATTCCTATCATTAGTATTGATGTACTTCAAAAACAGATCCAACGACTCGGGTGTATCTCGCCAGACGAACAGAATGTTGTGGATGTACCTGCGCCATAGCACCAGACTCGTCCCCAGCTTGGGCATGATGACCTCTCTTTCCCACTGTGCCAAAAACAGATTGGCATAGCTGGGGCGAATGGCGGTACCAGTACGCTGAACATAAAATTCCTGCTCAAACGAAAAATAGTTATGAGTCAGTATGTATGTTACTCCTTCCAATAAAAACGACAACTGCTCTCTAGGTAGACTGTCATCTACCGATAGTTGTTCCTGCAACGCCTGCACTCCCTGCGTATGGTTAATCACTGTATACAGGGATCCGATGTCTGCAGGGAATGCAGGCATTGCAGGAACAACTATCGGTAGATGACAGTCTACCTAGAGAGCAGTTGTTGTTTTTATTGGAAGGAGTAACATACATACTGACTCATAACTATTTTTCATTTGAGAAGGAATTTTATGTTCAGCGTACTGGTACCGCCATGGGCACCAGATTCGCCCCCAGCTATGCCAATCTGTTTTTGGCACAGTGGGAAAGAGAGGTCATCATGCCCAAGCTGGGGACGAGTCTGGTGCTATGGCGCAGGTACATCGACGACATTCTGTTCGTCTGGTGAGATACACCCGATTCGTTGGATCTGTTTTTGAAGTACATCAATACTACCGCGCTGTCTTATTAATGTCCCTACCAGTCAATTCCGGCAACTGAAACGGAATTGTATTGAAGATATCAAGTTTGAAAATGAAGCAGAGCGTTTGAGACAACAGTTTCTGGAAAGGGACTATCCAGCGCAGGTAATAGACAACTCACTGTATAAGGTGAAAAAAATGGAAAGGAAAAAAAAAATTTCCGACAGGGTCCCTCAACAACATGATGAAACCCTGAGAATAGTCTTACCATTTAACTCTCAGTATAGGGCAATGGAAAAAATTATAAAGAGACATTGGGGCCACTTACTAAATGATAAATTGATAGGTCCTCTTTTAAGTGAGACCCCAAAGATTACCTATACTCGAGCAGGAAATTTGGCGGGTAAAGTAGCCCCAACCGTGAAAAGAAGAAATAATGAGGTTCAGAGTAAAAATAACTGGTTGGCAATAAAAGGCTTCTTTAGGTGCGGTAGATGCGCTAATTGTAGGATTACTACCTTCCCTAAGTAGACTACTCAAGCGGAGTCTGTATCCAACTCCTTCAGGTTGGTTTTATAGGAATGTTTGACATGTGACTCTACTGATATTATATACTTGCTTGAATGCAAATGCAGAAAGCAGTATATAGGGAGAACTAAAAGAACCCTCAAGAAGAGGGTAGCTGAGCATATCTTAAACATCAAGAAGGGTTTGGATACACATTCTTTGTCAAGACATTTTAAATTGATGCACAATTGTGATCCCACTGGTCTAAGATTTATGGCGATTGAGAAAGTCAGGCAGTCTTGGAGAGGTGGGAATCACATAGCGCACATGTCTAGACAAGAATCACGAAGGATCTTTGAATTCGACACAATGATCCCAAGGGGCTTAAACGCCGAAATGGAAGTTTTTGGATTCCTGTGAGAATTGGGGGGTTGTCTGGTGGTGATGGGACATCGGAGTCTGGTCGTTTATCGACATTCCGATCTCCCCTCCCTATCAGATAGCTCCCCTAGTACATGTACCTCTCCGGGATCCAGGACATTCCATTCCCTATGAGGTTCTTGAGGAATGAATGTATATAAGTGATGTTGTTTGAGGGAACCATAGAGGACAATTACAGGACATTTGCTCCTTGTCCACATTGTTGCTTCCCCTCCATCCTATAAGATTTATACCCTGTATATGATGTTGAGTATAACTCATTGATAGCGGTACCGCATGCGTTTTTCATATGTTTATGCTGCATTGCGGTATGACTTGTGCCAAATATTGTTGCGTAATTTGCACTATTTTCTTCAATTCCCATTATGAGTTTTATCATTTTATTGATTTTATTATATACTATATATTGTATATGACATGTGGTGTTTTATTCAATTGGGCAGTTTTAATATATAGGCCCACTATATTTTAGGGCTTGAATATGTATGCCAATGTGGAGATCCTACTCCATTCCGGAGTTTTTGTAATGCAGAATGAAGTGAAGCATTATGGGAATATTAGCCCCTTTATAAGAGTGTGGAAACGCTCACTCAGTTGGCCACTGAGGAAGAGGTACAGTACCTCGAAACGCATCTGGCGTAAGGAGTGAGTGTGTGTCTCATTAGTCCAGTAGAGACAACATATAAAGAAAGAATCGGGAACATTTGGATCCGGTGAAAGCCATCCCTTACCAGTGACGTCACTTTAGCCTCATCCGGTTTCCAGAGCAACCAGGTCACGTGGGACGCCACGCAAAGGTTCAGCACACCACGTTGGACGCCGCTGGTGTGCGGCCGCCTGGAACTAGCACTGCAGAGTCGCAGTGAAGATGGGTAAGACCCGGCTCCTGTCAGGAGTTTGTTCGATAGTTGTGCACACACTAAGCACTTTTGCTGAGGCCAATTCTGAGCTGCTACAAGTGACTGCTTATGAATATAATATAAGTGCATACTGGACTATGTCTGGAGTTTGAACCTATGCAGCGGGCCAGCTACTGATGTCAGTGGATGAATTGTGATATGTTCCTCTACAGCGCAACAGCTATCTACATATAGTGTATTGGCATGTGGAATTAACCATCAGGCTGATATTCACTTTATGCTGGACGATCTGAGGAGCAGTTATATACTGGTGCAAGAGACGGAACACTTGCTGCATAGTGATATACAGCCAGCATAAGATATATAGGGGTCTCGTTTGTTAGGGCCCATGTGATTTATGCATTGTCGCCATTTTATAGCATTTTATATGTGTGTGTTTTAATAAATTACATTCATCCGGTGTATTTAGTCCCCCCATTTGAGCTTGAGTGTGCCCCTATACATTCACTATTGTTCGCGTTCTAATTTGGGCCTGAGGGTGGGCCATTTTAGGTGAGCACCTTATCCATCCAAGGTGAGAGGTTGAGCCGCTGGTGTTTTTTATGCATATCATTTACCGTTGACATGTGAGCCATGCACCTACTATACCTAAACAAAATAACTTACACAATCATTACAACAGAAAAGACCTACACTAAATTAACATAGCTATATTGTAACATTGGATCCAGAAGTAGCTGGCAGTGACAGAATTTTCATTATTTAGCCTCTATACACCAGCACAATGGATTTGAAGCTAAGACATCAAGATATGATTGAAATATAGACCCTCATCTTTAAAGGGGTTGTGCCAGGTTTTCATCTGTGGGGGTCTGACTGCTGGGACGTCCATGGATCCTAAGAACGGGAGTCCCATTCCCCCGCCTTGATGGAGTAGCAGGCCGGGCATGTGCTATGTAGCTCTATTCATTCTCTATGGGACTGCTGCAAATAGCCAAGTGCTGTACTCAGTCATCTCCTGCAGTACTTTAGAGAATGAATACAGCAGTAGGGCGCATGTGGAATTAACCATCAGGCTGATATTCACTTTATGCTGGACGATCTGAGGAGCAGTTATATACTGGTGCAAGAGACGGAACACTTGCTGCATAGTGATATACAGCCAGCATAAGATATATAGGGGTCTCGTTTGTTAGGGCCCATGTGATTTATGCATTGTCGCCATTTTATAGCATTTTATATGTGTGTGTTTTAATAAATTACATTCATCCGGTGTATTTAGTCCCCCCATTTGAGCTTGAGTGTGCCCCTATACATTCACTATTGTTCGCGTTCTAATTTGGGCCTGAGGGTGGGCCATTTTAGGTGAGCACCTTATCCATCCAAGGTGAGAGGTTGAGCCGCTGGTGTTTTTTATGCATATCATTTACCGTTGACATGTGAGCCATGCACCTACTATACCTAAACAAAATAACTTACACAATCATTACAACAGAAAAGACCTACACTAAATTAACATAGCTATATTGTAACATTGGATCCAGAAGTAGCTGGCAGTGACAGAATTTTCATTATTTAGCCTCTATACACCAGCACAATGGATTTGAAGCTAAGACATCAAGATATGATTGAAATATAGACCCTCATCTTTAAAGGGGTTGTGCCAGGTTTTCATCTGTGGGGGTCTGACTGCTGGGACGTCCATGGATCCTAAGAACGGGAGTCCCATTCCCCCGCCTTGATGGAGTAGCAGGCCGGGCATGTGCTATGTAGCTCTATTCATTCTCTATGGGACTGCTGCAAATAGCCAAGTGCTGTACTCAGTCATCTCCTGCAGTACTTTAGAGAATGAATACAGCAGTAGGGCGCATGTGGAATTAACCATCAGGCTGATATTCACTTTATGCTGGACGATCTGAGGAGCAGTTATATACTGGTGCAAGAGACGGAACACTTGCTTCATAGTGATATACAGCCAGCATAAGATATATAGGGGTCTCGTTTGTTAGGGCCCATGTGATTTATGCATTGTCGCCATTTTATAGCATTTTATATGTGTGTGTTTTAATAAATTACATTCATCCGGTGTATTTAGTCCCCCCATTTGAGCTTGAGTGTGCCCCTATACATTCACTATTGTTCGCGTTCTAATTTGGGCCTGAGGGTGGGCCATTTTAGGTGAGCACCTTATCCATCCAAGGTGAGAGGTTGAGCCGCTGGTGTTTTTTATGCATATCATTTACCGTTGACATGTGAGCCATGCACCTACTATACCTAAACAAAATAACTTACACAATCATTACAACAGAAAAGACCTACACTAAATTAACATAGCTATATTGTAACATTGGATCCAGAAGTAGCTGGCAGTGACAGAATTTTCATTATTTAGCCTCTATACACCAGCACAATGGATTTGAAGCTAAGACATCAAGATATGATTGAAATATAGACCCTCATCTTTAAAGGGGTTGTGCCAGGTTTTCATCTGTGGGGGTCTGACTGCTGGGACGTCCATGGATCCTAAGAACGGGAGTCCCATTCCCCCGCCTTGATGGAGTAGCAGGCCGGGCATGTGCTATGTAGCTCTATTCATTCTCTATGGGACTGCTGCAAATAGCCTAGTGCTGTACTCAGTCATCTCCTGCAGTACTTTAGAGAATGAATACAGCAGTAGGGCGCATGCTTGGCATGCTACTCCCTTTAGGATGGGGTAATGGAACCCCATTCCTGGGATAAGTGGGGATAGAGGATACCTTAAGAACCTGCCACAACCTTTTTATTCAAGGGGTTTAACTAAAATATTGAGTTAACAGTTTAAGAATTACATTTTTCTACACCATTGGTCCATCACACGCTCAAAAAAAGTAACTGGACAAACGAATGCAATTATAAATATAAAAATTATGTTAATCCTTTGCAATCAATGTCTGAAGCAGGAAACCCTCCATGTTGGACAGATAATAAGCCCTTCCTTTTTTTCTTCATATTGTTCTTTTCCTGTCATTCTGGCTCAAGTTCATTTTGGTTTCACCTGCCCAAAGAATTTTGTTCCAGAACTGAGACGGCTTTTTTAGATGTTTTGTATCTTGAGATACCCTCTGTATTGCCTTTAAGGTATCTCTTGATTGTAGAATTTGACATACT
This sequence comes from Bufo bufo, assembly GCF_905171765.1. NCBI lineage: Eukaryota > Metazoa > Chordata > Amphibia > Anura > Bufonidae > Bufo > Bufo bufo. The sequence continues at coordinate 584,984,459 of NC_053389.1, read as the reverse complement.
TGTAGAATTGTAGAATTATACATACTGAAAGAGCATGAGTGGCTTTGCTAGATGCTGTGAGGAAGATTCACTTTGACTGTCTTCTGTGGTCTCACAGACATTTGAATGTTGGTGAACTTGTCCAGATCATTCCTTCTTTTTCATTTTCCAATTTTGCATTTTCATGTTTTACTCCTTATTAGGGATGAGCGAACCCATGGAAGTTTGATTTCGGGTTTGGCTGAACTTCAGGTCAAAGTTCAGATTCGGGACCCAAACTTGACCCCGAACCCCATTGAAGTCAATGGAGACCCGAACCTCACTATATTATTTTCCGTTATAACATGGTTATGTCGGAATATAATAGTATTCTTAAGACAGAATGAAAAACAATATGGCCATTTAGGAGTTAAAAATACTCACCTCATCCACTTGATCGCACTGCAGCAGCTTCTTCTATCTTCACTGAACAGGACCTGCCAAAGGACCTGCTTTATACGTGATGATGTCACCAGGTGGGAGAGCGCGGTGATGTCATGGCACACATCACAGGTCCTTTGGCAGGTCCTGTTCAGTGAGGTTAGAAGAAGCTGTTGCAGCGCAATCAAGTGGATGAGATCAGTTGTTTATTTTTCTTAACCCCTAATTGGCCATATTGTTTTGCATTCTGTCTTTAGAATGCTATTATTTTCTGACATAACCATGTTATAACAGAAAATAATAAAATCACCCGAACACCGAACCCAGACTTCAGTGAAAAAGTTTAGGCTTGGGTCCGGGTACCCAAACTCGCAAAGTTCGGTACAAACCCAAACTTTGCAGTTCGGTTTCGCTCATCCTTACTCCCTTTCTTTCAAAAGCCATAATTTTTATTTTTCTGATCACATAGTATAAGAGGTAGTTTTTGTTCCTAAAACAAGTTGTACTTTCTAAAGGTACTATTTAATATTCCATAGGCTGCATTGGATATTGGAAAAAAATTATTAATGAGCTTACATTGGATTTTGACAGTGTGCACTGTGCGGTAAAAATGAGACCACCTTTATTCTGCTGGGTATTATTAATTACAATTATACCAAATTTACATAGATTTTGTACAAGAAAGACTGAAAATAACCCCAAGAACCAATTTTTTGTATAGTTCCATCAATAGAACTGTATAAGGACTCTTTTTGTGAGGAAATCTTTAGTTTTTTCTAGATACTTTTTTTGTGGTGTGTATGACTTTTTGATCACTTTTTAGTCATTTTTTTGTGAGGCAATGCGACTAACAAGAGTATTTGGCTATTCCAAATTGTTTCCTATATGACATTCACCATACAAGATAAATGCTTTTATATTTTAATAATTCGTGCATTTTCACATGCATCGATACCAATTATGTTTATTTTTTGTTTATTTTTACCATAGAATGTAATCGTTTCCTATTGCAGTCTATGACCTAATCACTGTGTTCATATTAAGCCTGTCTGAGACAAGTTTATAGGGGTTGTCTTTGATAATTAAAAAATCTCAGACACACATTACAATAGCCTAAAATAAAAATTCATGTTATATTCACCCCTTTCTCCAGCATCTTTCTCTGTGCATCCGGTCTGGTCCTCCTGCTAATGCTTGCTTACAAACAGTGCGTGTCCTCAGTATAAGGGTGCATTCACACGACCGTAGGTGTTTTGCGGTCCGCAAATTGCGGATCCGCAAAACACAGACACCAGCCATGTGCGTTCCACAATTTGCGGACGCACATGGCCAGCGCTATATAGTTGGTTGCAGACAAGAATAGGACATTCTGTATCTTTTTTGCTGGGCCACGGAACAATGGATCCGGACAGCACACGCATCTTTTGTGGCCCCATTGAAATTAATGGGTCCGCACCCGTTCTGCAATTTTGCAGAACGGATGCAGATCCATTTACACGGTCGTGTGAATGCACCCTTAGACTGGCTGCAGTGGCCATGTGCCATATACCGGCATGTCACTGCTGCAGCTTGTAAGCAAGCAGCACCAGCAGGACAACCAGACCATCATGTTCTACTTTTTTTAGGCAATTGTAAAGCTTGTCTGAAATTTTAATTATCTCAGACAGCACCTTTAATAGGAACTTTACTATGGCAGCCATTAGAGATGAGCGAAGTATTGGAAAATTAGATTTTTAATTACTTTTACATTTCTTTGTAAGTAGTGGGTTCAATGACAGAAAATGGCAATTCATTGTACCCCTCAGATTCCGCATTCATAGCTGATCCGGCATCTGACATTAGTATTACAGTGTAAAAAGCTTGATTGAAGACACAGCGTGAAATCTCGCGTGGTCCGTCATTATGTCATCACATGGGATCTTCAATCAAGATAGTGGTGGCCAGCTCTTCGCGCAAAAAAAAAGGATGAGGTAAGAATGTTATTTTTTTTTTTTTACCGCCATTAAGGAAAAATCGGTTAGTTACCACAAAGCAGGAGGAAATTCGGCTTTGCAGTGAATTTGTGGACTTTGATTCCCTCGACACTAGCGTCATAGCAATCAAAAGATCCCACAATCTCATTCCAGGGGGTCATTCGGTGACCAGAAGGAGCCCGTTGCTGGCAAATTGGCACTCAGATGCCATGCTTGCAATTAACTTTACCAGAGCATCCAAGGTGTTAAAAATCCATGATCGGAGTTGTCTCATAGCTCTGATAGATTTGTTTTTGTTTTGTTTTCAGTGTAATGATGGCCTTCCATGAACAGCTACTGCATACAAAGTTAATACTTGGAATCAGCTCCAGACCTTATATTTCTTTAATTTGTCATGAAATAATAAGGGTATATGACAAACCTAGCCATGAAACTCTCCAATTACTTTTGAGTCTGTGAAAATGGAAGGACTATGTACCATGGGTTTCCATTCAGATTGTTTTATGCAGTTTCTGAAACCAATGTCAGAAATTAATCCTAAACAGAGGACATGTATTATTAAAAAACTTCTTATATTCTTTTTTGAATGTACTCCTTGCTTTGGCTGCAATAGCTGCATTCCAAAACCTGGAAGTGGAAACATACACTGCAGGCAAAAGGGTAACAATGTTTTTAACTTTTGACTTTCAGGCTCCATACCTCACCATTCACTACAGCTTCCAACATGAGACTACAAAGAAAAGAGAAATAGCATCATCCGGTTCATCGATAGAGGTATCTCAGCCAAGAAACTTGCTAAACTGCATCATGTGAGTGTCATGACAGTTGGAAGAATACAAGTCCGTCCATCCATTCCAAAGCCAAGAGGTGGATGTCCTGGCTAACTATCAGAGTCAACAATTCAGCTCATCACAAGGTCTATCAGTTCTGGCACAAAAAACACAGCAGTGGAGGTGGCTCATATGCTTTGTAATAGTCACAGATGTCCATGCAAGCACCATGCGACACGCATTAGACAAGTCTAAAATGGTGGCGCGAAAAAAGGTGAAGAAGCCTCGAATTCAATATTGTCATAAGAAGCATCAGCTCGAGTTTGCAAACAAAGTACAAACAGTGGACAGTAGAAGATTGGAAGTGGGTGATTTGGCACAATGAGACGAAAGTAAATAGACTGGGCTCTGATGGTTGCAAATGGGTCTGGAAGAAACAAGGGGAAAAGGGGCTAACGGATCGAGAAATTTAAAGAACTGTCAAGCCTGATGATATGGGGTTGTTTCATAGCCAAAGGCATTGGATACTTGACCAGGATCGATGGTGGTCTCAATGCGGAGCTATATGTGAGTATCCTACAAGACGAGTTACTTCGTACACTCGAGTACTATGGGTATGTAAAGCAGGACAATGACCCAAGGCATACGTCAAGATTGCTGAAGAAATGGTTCAATGACAATGAATTAGAGGTGCTGGATTGGCCGCCACAGTCCCCAGACCTCAATTTAATCGAACATTTGTGGATAGAGTTGAAGAAAAAGCTATATTCATACCCAAGTGAGTCGACTAGTATGCACCAACATTGGGAACGTGTAGAAGAGACCTGGGAACTAAAAAAATCTAGAAGTATTCAGACATTGTTGAAAGCCAAAAATGGATTTACAAAATACTAACAAAATAATAAAAATTTTAATTTAGAATTTTAGGAGCAAAACAGTAACAATGCAGTTACATGACAATAATCTGCATAACTAATCATATAGTAAATAGTTGCAAGTCCAATTAATATATGAGATACCCAAGATGATTGTCTATCAAATGATAGTAGTCTGAAATTCAAAGCTGTAATGGATGGTGAGATATGATGCCTGAAAGTCAAAAGTTCAAAATATTGTTACTTTTTTGTTCATCAGTTTACATAAAGCTGAAAGCCTACGCTTCAAACACATCCTGATGGCTTTGTTTTCAATCCACTGAGGTGGTATACAGATTGTATTTCCCTAATGTAACCCCTTCTATACACTGAGCTACTATACAGATTTAAAATGATATCTGAGTAGTCGAATAGGTTAAAAAGTAGTTGCTGAAAAATTATTAACCATAAGGCCTCATGCATATCGCTACACTGTACGTCAGATGGATAGAATATTCCAAAGAAGAGTACTTTCATCAACCCCTTGCTTGTTTTAACTGTAGAGTGTGCTAGAGGCTTACCTACTTTGGTGAGCAGAGGCTTCAGTTACACAAAAAAGCCCAAACCCCATTGAAGTCAATAGGGACCTGAACTTTTGAGCACTAAAATGGCTGTAAAAATGTCATGGAATGAGCTAGAGGGCTCCAAAAGGCAGCAAAATGTGCTTAAGAGCATGGCAAATGCTCTGCAAACAAATGTGGATAGGGAAATGAATTAAAGAAACATAAAAGACCTTAAAAAAATTAAAATTAGGAATGATGTAGGAGAAAGAGGTTGAGGAGGCGGTGAATGGGTGGATGTGGCCGTGTAGGCTCACGTGGCGGTCTAGGTGGAAGCGGCGGCGAAGGAGGAATAGGTAGCCAACACAGATGTGTGTTATTTTGCATTTTTACATAGGGATATCCCCCAAAATATTGGGACATATAAAAAAAAAAGGAATAAGTGCACTTGAGTACAAGGATGGATGGTTGAGGCTGTTAGAACTGTCTATTCTGCACAAGGTACAGACAAGTCCTGAGAGATCCAAGCCTGGTTCATTGTAATGACGCCTCCTGCCGTGCTAAATGCACGTTCAGAGAGTACACTGGCTGCAGGGCAGGCCAGCACCTCCAAGGCATACAGGGCAAGCTCTGGCCATGTGGACAATTTGGATACCCAGAAGTTGAATGGGGCAGAACCATCAGTCAGTACGTGTAGTCGTGTGCACAGGTACTGTTCCACCATGTTGTTCAAATGCTGCCTCCTGCTAACACGCTCCATATCAGCAGTTGGGGCCGGTTGTTGCGGCAAGGTGACAAAGCTTTTCCACATGTCGGCCATGCTAACCCTGCCTTCTGAGGTGCTGGCGCTGACACAGCTGCGTTGGCGACCTCTTCCTCCTCCCCTGCCTTCGCCTTGTGCTTCCACTTGTCCCCCGGCGTCAGTCGGGAATGCTCTCATGAGCGCGTCTACCAGCGTGCGCCTGTAGTCGCGCATCTTCCGATCACGCTCCAGTGAGGGAATTAAGGACGGCACATTGTCTTTGTAACGGGGATCCAGCAGGATGGCCACCCAGTATTCAGCACACGTTAAAATGTGGTCAAATCTGCTGTCGTTGCGCAGGCACTGCAGCATGTAGTCGCTTATGTGTGCCAGCCAGGCTGCCCAAAGGTAAGGACAAGCTGTCCTCTGTGGGAGGCGTATCGTCTGCGTCCTCCGTATCCCCCCAGCCACGCACCAGTGATGGGCCCGAGCTGCATTGGATGCCACCCCGCTGTGAACATGTTCATCCCCATCCTCCTCCTCCTCCTCATCATCCTCCTCGTCCTCCAGTAGTGGGCCCTAGCTGGCCAAATTTGTACCTGGCCTCTGCTGTTGCAAAAATCCTCTTTTTAAGCCACTTCTAAAAGACTGGCCTGAAAGTATTAGAGATGACCCCTCTTCCTCCTCCTCGTCCTGGGCCACATCCTCTTCCATCATCGCCCTAAGTGTTTTCTCAAGGAGACATAGAAGTGGTATTGTAACGGTGATAACGGCGTCATTGCCACTGGCCATGTTGGTGGAGTACTCAAAACAGCGCAACAGGGCACACAGGTCTCGCATGGAGGCCCTGTCATTGGTAGTGAAGTGGTGCTGTTCCGCAGTGCGACTCACCCGTGCGTGCTGCAGCTGAAACTCCACTATGGCCTGCTGCTGCTCGCACAGTCTCTCCAGCATGTGCAAGGTGGAGTTCCACCTGGTGGGCATGTCGCATATGAGGCGGTGAGCGGGAAGGCCGAAGTTACGCTGTAGAGCAGACAGCCGAGCGGCGGCAGGATGAGAACGCCGAAAGCGCGCTCAGACGGCCGGCACTTTACGCAGCAGCTCTGACATGTCGGGGTATTTCTGCACCACCAAATTTAGCACATGCGCCAGGCAAGGGATGTGCGTCAAACTGGCTAGTCCCAGAGCTGCAACGAGATTTCGCCCATTATCGCACACCACCAGGCCGAGCTTGAGGCTCACTGGCAGCAACCACTCGTCGGTCTGTTGTTCTATACCTCGCCACAACTCCTGCGCGGTGTAGGGCCTGTCCCCCAAACACATCAGTTTCAGAACGGCCTGCTGACGTTTACCCCTGGCTGTGCTGAAGTTGGTGGTGAAGGTCTGTCGCTGACCGGATGAGGAGGTGGTAGAAGAGAAGGAGGAAGCCAAGTAGGAAGAGAAGGCAACAGGAGGCAAAGAATGATGCCCTGCGATCCGTGGCGGTGGAAGGACGTGCGCCAAACAGTTCTCCGTCTGGGGCCCAGCCGCCACTACATTTACCCAGTGTGCAGTTAGGGAGATATAGCGTCCCTGGCCGTGCTTACTGGTCCACGTATCTGTGGTTAGGTGGAACTTTCCACGGATGGCGTTGCGCAGTGCACACTTGATTTTATCTGATACTTGGTTGTGCAGGGAGGGCACGGCTCTCCTGGAGAAGTAGTGGCGGCTGGGAACGACGTACTGTGGGACAGCAAGCGACATGAGCTGTTTGAAACTGTCCGTCTCCACCAGCCTGAATGACAGCATTTCAAAGGCCAGTAGTTTAGAAATGCTGGCATTCAGGGCCAGGGATCGAGGGTGGCTAGGTGGGAATTTACGCTTTCTATCAAAGGTTTGTGAGATGGAGAGCTGAACGCTTCCGTGTGACATGGTGGAGATGCTTGGTGACAGAGGTGGTGTTGTTGGTGGCACATCCTCTGTTTGCTGGGCGGCAGGTGCCAACATTCCTCCAGAGGCGGAGGAAGAGGCCGAAGAAGCAGCACAAGAAGAAGCAGTAGGAGCCAGAGACCTTTCTTGGTTTTGAAGGTGCTTACTCCACTGCAGCCCGTGTCTCGCATGTAGATGCCTGGTCATGCAGGTTATGCTAAGGTTCAGAACGTTAATGCCTCGCTTCAGGCTCTGATGGCACAGCGTGCAAACCACTCGGGTTTTGTCATCAGCACATTGTGTGAAGAAGTGCCATGCCAGGGAACTCCTTGAAGCTGCCTTTGATGTGCTCGGTCAATGGTGACGGTGGCCAGTAGCAGGCGAACTGTTTTGGCGACGGCTGCTCTGCTTTTGCACCTTGCTCCCGCTTTTGCTATGCTGTTGGCTCGGTCTCACCACTGCTTCTTCCTCCGAACTCTGAAAGTCAGTGGCACGACCTTCATTCCATGTGGGGTCTAGGACCTCATCGTCCCCTGCATCGTCTTCCACCCAGTCTTCCTCCCTGACCTCCTTTTCGGTCTACACACTGCAGAAAGACGCAGCAGTTGGCACCTGTGTTTCGTCATCATCATAGACAAGCTGAGGTGGTATTCCCATGTCCTCATCAGGAAACATAAGTGGTTGTGCGTCAGTGCATTCTATGTCTTCCACCACTGGGGAAGGGCTAGTGTCACGACGGACAGGATACCAGATACACAGAAAAATAAACAAACAAGTGTCTAGGCGAGAAGCTGGGGATCAAGGTCACCTCCTGACAAATCCCTACCAGCTCTCCCTATACTTCTATGCCCACGTTCAGACCCTGAAGGTGGGAATAACGTGTCCTCATGTCTGGGCTGAAAATTCCCTAAAATACCTAAGATTGGGAGAGGGGGATAGAGGCAGCCTGCTCCCTCAGAACCTGGAGGGGGCAGACATCTCTCTAACAGCCTAGACAGCCAACCACAAGAAAACAAAGACCAACTTATCTTTTCTGAGCAGGAACAGCAAATCCTTCCATCCTTCCTTTCACAGAGCCAGACAGAAGCTATAACCCGCACAGGACACTGGGAGTGGGTGTAATTTAAACTCAAACCAACGACCCCACCCAGTGCACCTGAAGGGAGGCGGATATAGCTCAACTCCAAAACAAAAGGCTACACACGTGCTGCTAATCTGGCAGGCCTCCGCACATAGCCTGAACAGGGCATGACAGTACCCCCCTTCTACGGGTGACCTCCGGACACCCCGGCCCAACCTCATCCGGGTGGGATCTGTGAAAAGCCCTCACCAGTCGGCTGGCACTAACATTTAGAGCCGGAACCCACATCCTTTCCTCAGGGCCGTATCCCCTCCAGTGTACCAGGTACTGAAGGGAACCCCAAAGAACTCTTGAGTCGAGAACCCTGGAGATCTCGAACTCCAAATTTCCATCAACCAGAACAGGGGGAGGAGGAAATGGCGATGATTTCACCGGTTTCACATATTTCTTCAGTAAAGACTTGTGGAACACATCATGGATCCTCCAAGTCTGCGGAAGATCCAGACGAAACGCTACTGGATTGACCACCGCAGATATTTTGTAAGGTCCAATAAATCTTGGACCCAGTTTCCAAGATGGTACTCTCAGTTTAATATTTTTAGTAGATAACCACACCAGATCACCCACACACAGGTCCGGACCAGTCATACGTCTCTTGTCAGCCATTCGCTTATACCTCTCACCCATCTTCTCCAAATTCACTTGGATCCTCCGCCAGAGAGAAGACAAGGCAGAAGAAAATCTCTCCTCCTCTGGCATCCCAGAGGAACTAGTCCCAGAAAAGGTACCAAACTGAGGATGAAAACCGTATGCGCCAAAAAATGGCGACTTACCCGTGGACTCCTGGCTACGGTTATTCAAAGCAAACTCTGCTAGGGACAAGAATGAGGACCAGTCCTCCTGATTCTCAGCCACAAAGCACCTTAAGTAGGTCTCCAGGCTTTGATTAGTACGCTCTGTCTGCCCATTCGACTGCGGATGAAAAGCCGAAGAGAAAGAAAGTTGAATGCCAAGCCGAGAGCAGAACGCCCTCCAAAACCTGCAGACAAACTGTGTGCCCCTATCAGAAACCACATCCGAAGGAATGCCATGCAATTTCACGATATTATCAACAAAAATCTGAGCAAAAGTTTTGGCATTGGGCAGACTGGCTAATGATACAAAATGAGCCATTTTACTAATACGGTCAACAACCACCAAAATGACTGTTTTCCCGGAGGAACTCAGCATATCTGTAATAAAGTCCATAGACAAGTGTGTCCAAGGAAGAGACGGAATAAACAAAGGAAGAAGTGAACCAGCAGGTCGAGTATGAGCAACCTTTGACCGTGCACAGGTTTCACAAGCTACTACGTAATCCTCAACACTCTTACGTAACCCGGGCCACCAGAACCTCTGGGACACAAGATCAAAGGTGGACTTACCACCAGGATGTCCAGCAAGGACAGTATTATGATGTTCCTTGAATACCTTGTATCGCAGTCCATCAGGAACAAACAACCTCCCAGGGGGACAAGAACCAGGAGCCCCCTCCTGGGCTCCCAACACCTCCATCTACAATTCGGGGTACAGAGCGGAGACCACAACCCCATCAGCCAAAATCGGAGCAGGATCCTCTGAATCACATCCCCCAGGAAAACTGCGAGACAACGCATCTGCCTTGACATTTTTAACCCCCGGGCAAAAAGTAACCACAAAATTTAACCTGGTAAAGAACAGTGACCATCTGGCCTGTCTAGGATTCAGACGCTTGGCAGATTGCAGGTAAGCCAAATTCTTATGATCCGTATATACTGTAACAGGGTGAGACGCCCCCTCCAACCAGTGACGCCATTCCTCAAAGGCCAATTTGATGGCTAGCAATTCCCTATCTCCTAAATCATAATTCCTCTCGGCGACCGAGAGCTTTTTGAAAAAAAAGCACACGGAACCCATTTGCCAGGAGATGAACCCTGCGACAGCACTGCTCCAACCCCACTTCTGATGCATCAACCTCCACCACGAATGGCTGAGACACATCGGGCTGCACCAGAATTGGAGGAGACGCAAAACATTCCTTAATAGCCAAAAAGGCCTGCAATGCCTCATCCGTCCAGACAGAGACGTTGGCGCCCTTCTTAGTCATATCGGTCAGAGGTTTTACAATACATAGTAACATAGTACATAAGGCCGAAAAAAGACATTTGTCCATCCAGTTTGGCCTGTTATCCTGCAAGTTGATCCAGAGGAAGGCAAAAACCCTGTGAGGTAGAAGCCAATTTTCTCCACTTTAGGGGAATAAAAAATTCCTTCCCGACTCCAATCATGCAATCAGAATAACTCCCTGGATCAACGACCCCTCTCTAGTAGCTATAGCCTGTAATATTATTAAGCTCCAGAAATACGTCCAGGCCCCTCTTGAATTCCTTTATTGTACTCACCATCACCACCTCCTCAGGCAGAGAGTTCCATAGTCTCAATGCTCTTACCGTAAAGAATCCTCTTCTATGTTTGTGTACAAACCTTCTTTCCTCCAGACGCAGAGGATGTCCCCTCGTCACAGTCACAGTCCTGGGGATAAATAGCTGATGGGATAGATCTCTGTACTGACCCCTGATATATTTATACATATTAATTAGATCTCCCCTCAGTCGCCTTTTTTCTAAAGTGAATAACCCTAATTTTGATAATCTTTCAGGGTACTGTAGTTGCCCCATTCCAGTTATTACTTTAGTTGCCCTCCTCTGAACCCTCTCCAGCTCTGCTATGTCTGCCTTGTTTACAGGAGCCCAGAACTGTACACAGTACTCCATGTGTGGTCTGACTAGCGATTTGTAAAGTGGTAGGACTATGTTCCTATCACGGGAATCTATGCCCCTTCTGATGCAACCCATTATCTTGTTGGCCTTGGCAGCAGCTGCCTGACACTGGTTTTTGCTGCTTAGTTTGCTGTTTATTAAAATTCCTAGATCCTTTTCCATGTCAGTGTTACCGAGTGTTTTACCATTTAGTATGTACGGGTGACTTGCATTTTTCCTTCTCATGTGCATAACTTTACATTTATCAGTGTTAAACCTCATCTGCCACTTATCTGCCCAAGCCTCCAATCTATCCAGATCCCTCTGTAGTAGTATACTGTCCACATCAGTGTAAATTACTTTACACAGTTTAGTGTCATCTGCGAAAATTAATACTTTACTATGCAAGCCTTCTACAAGATCATTAATAAATATATTGAAGAGAATAGGGCCCAAGACTGACCCCTGAGGTACTCCACTAGTGACAGTGACCCAATCTGAGTGTGTACCGTTAATAACCACCCTCTGTTTTCTATCACTCAGCCAGTTACTTACCCACATACAGATGTTTTCTCCCAGTCCGAGCATTCTCATTTTATATACTAACCTTTTATGTGGTACAGTGTCAAATGCTTTGGAGAAGTCCAGATATACGACATCCATTGATTCGCCCGCTGTCAAGTCTAGAACTTACCTCCTCATAGAAACTGATTAAATTAGTCTGACATGACCGATCCCTCACGAAGCCATGCTGATATGGCGTTATTTGCTTATTTCCGTTGAGATGCTCTAATATAGCATCTCTCAGAAAACCTTCAAACAGTTTACCCACAACAGATGTTAAACTTACCGGCCTATAGTTTCCAGGCTCTGTTTTTGGCCCCTTTTTGAATATTGGCACCACATATGCCACGCGCCAATCCTGTGGGACATTCCCTGTCAGTATAGAGTCTGCAAATATCAGAAATAAGGGTCTGGCTATGACATTACTTAATTCCTTTAGGATACGGGGGTGTATGTCATCCGGTCCTGGCGATTTGTCTATTTTAATCTTTTTAAGTCGCTGATGTACTTCTTCCTGGGACAGGACACTTTTAATGGGGAATTTATTTTTGCATTCTGCATGTCATCTGACAGTTTATTTTCCTCAGTGAATACATTGGAGAAAAAAATATTTAACAGCTTTGCTTTCTCCTCGTCGCTCTCTGCGACTCCCCCCTCATTACTCTTTAAAGGGCCAACACCTTCAGATTTATACTTTTTAACATTTATATAATTGAAGAACATTTTATGGTTAGTTTTACTCTCTTTGGCAATCTCTCGGTCTCTAGTTTGGCCGCTTTTATTTGTTTTTTACATGTTCTATTTTTTTCCTTATAGTTTTTCAGTGCTTCCGTGCTACCCTCCTGTTTTAGTGTTTTATATGCTTTCTTTTTGTCATTTATTGCTTTCTTTACAGTTCTATTTATCCACATTGGTTTCTTTTTGTTCCTTAACCTTTTATTCCCATACGGTATGTACCTCTCACAATGAGTTTTTAGGATGTTTTTAAAGATATCCCATTTTGTGTCTGTATTTGTGAGGACTTTGTCCCAGTTAGTTTGGCCTATGGCCTCTCTTAGTTGGCTAAATTTAGCTTTTTTGAAGTTTGTTATTTTTGTTCCTCCCTGTAGAAACGCTCTTTTGAATGATAATTGGAAGGTTATTACTTTATGGTCACTATTTCCCAGGTGTCCCCCAACCTGCACGTCTGTTGTTCTGTCAGGTCTATTGGTTAATACTAAGTCCAGTATGGCCGTCCCTCTAGTCGGGTCCTGAACCAGTTGGGAGAGGTAATTGTCTTTGGTTATTACCACGAACCTGTTTCCCTTATGAGATATACAAGTTTCAGTTTCCCAGTCTATATCTGGGTAGTTGAAGTCCCCCATAATAACCACCTCATTATGATTTGCCGCCTCGTCTATCTCGTTTAGTAGTAGATTTTCTGTGGACTCTGGTATATTCGGTGGTTTATAGTAAACTCCTATTAGTAATTTATTGTTGTTTTTAGCTCCATGTATCTCTACCCACAGTGACTCCACATGTTCATGTCCCTCACTTATATTTTCTCGGACTGTGGGCTTTAGACAGGACTTTATATAAAGGCAGACCCCTCCCCCTCTCCGGTTTTGACGATCCTTTCTAAACAGACTGTAACCTTGTACATTAACTGCCCAGTCATAGCTTTCATCCAGCCATGTCTCAGTTATTCCCACTATGTCATAGTCCTCCTCACACATCACTAATTCCAGTTCACCAGTTTTATTAGTCAGGCTTCTGGCATTAGTATACATACATTTGAGAGGTTTATGTATATTTTTTACCCTACACCTTTCCTTCTGAACTGTTCTAGTCCCTCCTTCCATTCCTCCCCCATTCTTATTACCTTGCCCCCGGTCTCTATCTGCACTATCTTCCCCTCCTATAACGTAATTACCCTCCCCCCCAGTCCCTAGTTTAAACACTCCTCCAACCTTCTAGCCATCTTTCTCCCCAGCACAGCTGCCCCTTCCCCATTGAGGTGCAGCCCGTCCCTACGATAGAGCCTGTAGCCGATAGAAAAATCGGCCCAGTTCTCCAGGAACCCAAACCCCTCCTTCCTACACCAGTTTTTGAGCCACTTGTTAATCTTCCTAATCTCCCATTGCCTTTCTTGTGTGGCTCGTGGAACAGGCAGTATTTCGGAAAATACTACCTTTGAGGTCCTTGCCCTCAGCTTTTGACCTAAATCCCTGAAATCATTTTTAAGGACTCTCCACCTACCTCTAACTTTGTCATTGGTTCCGATATGGACCATGACCGCTGGATCATCTCCAGCCCCTCCCAGTAATCTGTCAACCCGATCCGCGATGTGTCGAACTCTAGCGCCAGGAAGACAGCACACTGTTCGGCGATCACGGTCTTTGTGACAGATTTCCCTATCTGTTCCCCTAATAATGGAGTCTCCCACTACCAGCACCTGTCTGGCCTGCCCTGCTCTCCTGGTTCCCTGCTTACTGGAGCTGACATTCCCCTGACTGGCAGAGGAAGTGTCTGGCTGCAGCAGTGCCGTCCCCGGACTGACATCCCCCTCATCTGCCAAACGTGCAAACTTGTTGGGGTGTGTCAGATCAGGGCTAGCCTCCCTGGCACTCTTCCCTCTACCCCGCTTTCTAACTTTTACCCAGCTAGCTACCTCACTTTCCTCAGCCTCCTCTCTGTCACCCTCCCCCTCATCTACCCCAAAGAGTGCTTGCTCGGTGAGAAGCAAACTCTTTTGCAAATTATCAATGCCTCTCAGTGTTGCAACTTGCCCATTTAGAGACTCGATCTGCGATTCCAAACGGGTAATTTGCTCACATCTAGAACAAAGATATACACCCTTGAACTCCTGTTCCAGGACTGCATACATCATGCAAGATGTGCACTGGACTGCGTTGTAAATTGTGCAACACATACTAAATGGGGATTACAACAGTAAAAAAGTAAAACAGTATAAATGATTTAGATCCTGTCTGCTGTAGTCGAAGGACCACGTAAAATTAAGCCAACAACACACAAGGAAATTATATCCAACCTTAGTTCCCAAACTCCTTTTCTTAAACTCCTGGTTTTTTAACTCCACTTAATAAGAAGCCACTTAGTAGCCTCAGAAAGAGCAGGCTCTGAAGAGTGTAAGTGGTTCAATTTATAGCACCTGGTTGCCCCAGGCACTCGCCTTAATTAGGCAGAGAGAAAAAAAGAAAAAAAAAATCAATTTTAAATGCAAGTACTAGAATACAAACACTTAACTTTCAATGATCTCTGCTGCAATCCACACTCAGCCACCTGCAATCACTCCCACAAAACCACACACAGCTCTAGAACTCCTGGTTTTTTAACTCCACTTAATAAGAAGCCACTTAGTAGAGCAAGCCTCAGAAAGAGCAGGCTCTGAAGAGTGTAAGTGGTTCCATTTATAGCACCTGGTTGCCCCAGGCACTCGCCTTAATTAGGCAGAGAGAAAAAAAGAAAAAAAAAATCAATTTTAAATGCAAGTACTAGAATACAAACACTTAACTTTCAATGATCTCTGCTGCAATCCACACTCAGCCACCTGCAATCACTCCCACAAAACCACACACAGCTCTAGAACTCCTGGTTTTTTAACTCCACTTAATAAGAAGCCACTTAGTAGAGCAAGCCTCAGAAAGAGCAGGCTCTGAAGAGTGTAAGTGGTTCAATTTATAGCACCTGGTTGCCCCAGGCACTCGCCTTAATTAAGCAGAGAGAAAAAAAGAAAAAAAAAATCAATTTTAAATGCAAGTACTAGAATACAAACACTTAACTTTCAATGATCTCTGCTGCAATCCACACTCAGCCACCTGCAATCACTCCCACAAAACCACACACAGCTCTAGAACTCCTGGTTTTTTAACTCCACTTAATAAGAAGCCACTTAGTAGAGCAAGCCTCAGAAAGAGCAGGCTCTGAAGAGTGTAAGTGGTTCAATTTATAGCACCTGGTTGCCCCAGGCACTCGCCTTATTAAGCAGAGAGAAAAAAAAAAAAAAAAATCAATTTTAAATGCAAGTACTAGAATACAAACACTTAACTTTCAATGATCTCTGCTGCAATCCACACTCAGCCACCTGCAATCACTCCCACAAAACCACACACAGCTCTAGAACTCCTGGTTTTTTAACTCCACTTAATAAGAAGCCACTTAGTAGAGCAAGCCTCAGAAAGAGCAGGCTCTGAAGAGTGTAAGTGGTTCAATTTATAGCACCTGGTTGCCCCAGGCACTCGTCTTAATTAAGCAGAGAGAAAAAAATAAAATCAATTTTAAATGCAAGTACTAGAATACAAACACTTAACTTTCAATGATCTCTGCTGCAATGGTAGAATAGTTCAAGATACATTTTCTATAATAATTAGTAAACCCCAAAAACCGCATCAAAGCTCTCTGATTCTCCGGTCGGTCCCATTCCAGAACCGCCCGGACCTTTTCGGGGTCCATACGAAAACCAGAGTCTGAAAGCAGATATCCCAGAAACGGAAGCTCCTGCACAGAAAACACACATTTCTCCAATTTGGCATATAATTTATTCTCCCGAAGGATCGTCAAAACCTGTCTCACGTGATCCTGATGGGTCTTCAGATCAGGAGAGTAAATTATAATGTCATCCAAGTAAACTACCACGAACCTCCCCACAAAATGATGGAAAATGTCATTGACGAATCGCTGAAATACCACTGGCGCGTTAGTTAACCCAAAAGGCATAACCAGATTCTCAAAATGACCCTCGTGCGTGTTGAAGGCCGTTTTCCACTCATCCCCTTCCTTGATTCTGATCATATTGTAGGCCCCTCCTAAATCCAACTTGGAGAACCCCTTGGCTCCAACAATCTGATCAAAAAGATCGGAGATCAAAGGAAGGGGATACGGATCCCGCACCGTAATACGGTTCCATTCCCGGAAATCCAAACAAGGTCTCAGCGATCCATCCTTTTTCTTTACAAAGAATAAACCCACAGCCACTGGAGACTTAGATGGCCTAATATGACCTTTTGCCAAACTCTCGGCAATATACTTCTGCATGACCTCTCTTTCAGGTTGAGAAAGATTGTAAAGCCGAGACTTTGGCAACTTAGCCCCTGGGATGAGATTAACTGGACAATCATAGTCACGATGAGGGGGCAATTCCTGAGCCCCACCCTCCGAAAATACATCAGCAAAATCTGAGAGATACTGAGGTAGAGCCGTAGTAGACACACCAGAGATAGATGTGCCAAGACAATTATCCGAACAAAATTCCCTCCAACCAATGATCTGTCTTGCTTGCCAATCTATAATTGGGTTATGTTTTGTCAACCACGGTAACCCTAAGACTATAGGAGCGGGCAAGTCCTTCATGACAAAACAAGACATAATCTCAACATGTGAATCACCCACCCTTAACTGAATATCATGAGCAATATGAGTGAGACTCCTTTGAGAAAGAGGGGAAGAATCAATTGCGAAAACCGGAATCTCTCTTTCTAAAGTGCAAGTACTTAGACCCAGATTTTGAAGAAAAAGAAAATCAATAAGGTTTACCCCAGCACCACAGTCAATAAATACTTCAACAAAAAAAATTATTGAGTCTAGCGCCACCATAGCTGGAAGGAGAAAACAAGTATTACAGGGAGCTTGCATACCTGCTTGCTCCACCACTCTATTCACTCTACCAAGAGTCAGGGATGTTATTTCTTTTTCTTTAAGTAAACCTTTTTGTGATTCTTTCTCATCAACATGCGGTTTAACAAAAGGACAAGCAAAAATAAATTGACCACTTTTTCCACAGTAATAACATAGTTTATGCAACCTCCTACAGTTCCTACTACCAGAACGGAAAGATATCTGTCCCAGCTGCATGGGTTCCTCCCCTACCCCAGAGTTACATGTCATATCACCCTGGGGAGCAGGTGAGACGAAACCACTCACCGAAGGGATCCCTTGCGCGGAGGGAACCTTACACCTCTCTCAAATACATCTATATAACCGTACTGCCAAAGACATCACATTCTCCAATGTATCCGGGTACTCATGAAAAGCAAGGGCATCTTTCAATCTCTCAGATAACCCCTCACAAAACTGACTACATAACGCGGGGTAATTCCACTCTGACTCGGTAGCCCATCTCCTAAACTCAACGCAGTAAGCCTCTGCAGTAGGTTAACCTTAAAATAAATTACGCAATTTAGATTCCGCCATCGAGACCCGATCTGGGTCATCATAAATGAATCCCAAGGCTTTAAAAAATTCCTCCACCGACCGGAGGGCCAGAGAACCGGACGGCAGAAAAAAGGCCCAGGATTGCGCATTCCCTTTAAGCAGAGAAATGATTATCCTCTGACTCTCATCACCAGACGAAGATGGACGCAGCCGAAAATACAACTTGCATGACTCTTTAAAGCGGATAAAGTCATCCACACCCCCTGCAAATCTATCAGGGAGAGTGACTTTAGGCTCCCCATAAATTTGACTTCCTCCTATTGCACCTGATGCCAGAGCATTCTGACACCGTGTGACCAAATTACGCAGATTCGCAATCTCTAGGGATAATCCCTGCATGCGATCAACTAGAGCATCAATTGACTCCATCTCAAAGCCACTGAGCAATGGCAGTCAAAGGATTGGCGGGTTATAATGTCACGGCGGACAGGATACCAGATACACAGAAAAATAAACAAACAAGTGTCTAGGCGAGAAGCAAATGCCTCCTGACAAAGCACCTCCTGACAAATCCCTACTAGCTCTCCCTATACTTCTATGCCCACATTCAGACCCTGAAGGTGGAAATAACGTGTCCTCATGCCTGGGCTGAAAATTCCCTAAAATCCCTAAGATGGTGAGAGGGGGATAGAGTCAGCCTGCTCCCTCAGAACCTGGAGGGGGCAGGCGTCTCTCTAACAGCCTAGACAGCCAACCACAAGAAAACAAAGACCAACTTATCTTTTCTGAGCAGGAACAGCAAATCCTTCCATCCTTCCTTTCATAGAGCCAGACAGAAGCTATAACCCGCACAGGACACTGGGAGTGGGTGTAATTTAAAGTCAAACCAACGACCCCACCCAGTGCACCTGAAGGGAGGCGGATATAGGTCAACTCCAAAACAAAACAAAAGGCTACACATGTGCTGCTAATCTGGCAGACCTCCGCACATAGCCTGAGCAGGGCATGACAGCTAGGTGGATGCCCTTGGGAAACCCTGCCAGCAGAGTCTTCAAACAGCATAAGAGACTGCTGCATGACTTGAGGCTCAGACAGGTTCCCCGATATGCACGGGGGTGATGTGACAGACTGATGGGCATGGGTTTCAGGCGCCACCTGTGCACTTTCTGCAGAAGATTAGGTGGGAGATAATGTGAACGTGCTGGATCCACTGTCGGCCACCCAATTGACTAGCGCCTGTACTTGCTCAGGCCTTACCATCCTTAGAACGGCATTAGGCCCAACCAAATATCGCTGTAGATACTGGGACCTGAGGTAGTAGGTTCAGTATGACGTGTAGCGGTGGAAGAACGGCCTCATCCTCTCCCTGCACCAGAGGCTCCACCAACACCACCACCACGACCATGACCGCGTCCCATATTAGATGTTTGCCTCATAGCTAGCGTTCACAAAGCAAAGTAAAAAGTGGTTAAGTCTGTTAAAAATAATTAACCACCAATAAAAACCCTGATGTAGGGTATTGCACTAAAAAAAATAATTTCTAACTCTATATGACAGCGGTATTTGTGGCCTAAATTTCACAGTAATTTATGCACGTCTAATACCAGATGTGCAGTATATCAGAGGTTTTTTTCACCCCAGTAACCAAAAAGCCGTATTTCTGGCCTAAATGTGACAGTCACTTATGCACGTCTTAGGCCTCTTTCACACTTGCGTTGTCCGGATCCGGCGTGTACTCCACTTGCCGGAATTACACGCCGGATCCGGAAAAACGCAAGTGTACTGAAAGCATTTGAAGACGGAACCGTCTTCCAAATGCGTTCAGTGTTACTATGGCACCCAGGACGCTATTAAAGTCCTGGTTGCCATAGTAGTAGTGGGGAGCGGGGGAGCAGTATACTTACAGTCCGTGCGGCTCCCGGGGCGCTCCAGAATGACGTCAGAGCGCCCCATGCGCATGGATGACGTGATCCATGTGATCACATGATCCATGCGCTTGGGGCGCCCTGACGTCACTCTGGAGCGCCCGGGGAGCCGCACGGACGGTAAGTATGCTGCTCCCCCGCTCCCCGCTACACTTTACCATGGCTGCCAGGACTTTAGCGTCCCGGCAGCCATGGTAACCACTCTGAAAAAGCTAAATGTCGGCTCCGGCAATGCGCCGAAACGACGTTTAGCTTAAGGCCGGATCCGGATCAATGCCTTTCAATGGGCATTAATTCCGGATCCGGCCTTGCGGCAAGTGTTCCGGATTTTTGGCCGCAGCAAAAAGCGCAGCATGCTGCGGTATTTTCTCCGGCCAAAAAACGTTCCGTTGCGGAACTGAAGACATCCTGATGCATCCTGAACGGATTTCTCTCCATTCAGAATGCATTAGGATAATCCTGATCAGGATTCTTCCGGCATAGAGCCCCGACGACGGAACTCTATGCCGGAAGACAAGAACGCAGGTGTGAAAGAGCCCTTATCCCAGATGTGCAGTATATATTAGAGGTTTTTTTCACCACAGTAACCAAAAAGCAGTATTTCTGGCCTAAATGTGACAGTCACTTATGCACGTCGAATCCCAGATATGCAGTATATTAGAGGGTTTTTTCACCCCAGTAAGCAAAAAGCCATATCTCTGACCGAAATGTGACAGTTACTTATGCACGTCTAATCCAAGATGTGCAGTATATTAGAGGGTTTTTTCACCCCAGTAAGCAAAAAGATGTATTTCTGGCCTAAATGTGACACTCACTTATGCACGTCTTATCCAAGATGTGCAGTATATTAGAGGGTTTTTTTTTAACCCCAGTAAGCAAAAAGCTGTTTTTCTGGCCTAAATGTGACACTGACTTATGCATGTCTTATCCCAGATGTGCAGTATATCAGAGGGTTTTTTCACCCCAGTAAGCAAAAAGATTTATTTCAGGCCTAAATGTGACAGTCACTTATGCACGTCTTATCCCAGATGTGCAGTATATATTAGAGGGTTTTTTCACCACAGTAACCAAAAAGCTGTATTTCTGGCCTAAATGTGACAGTCACTTATGCACGTCTTATCCCAGATGTGCAGTATATCAGAGGGTTTTTTCATCCCAGTAACCAAAAAGACATATTTCTGGCCTAAATGTGACAGTCACTTATGCACGTCTAATCCCAGATGTGCAGTATATTAGAGGGTTTTTTCACCCCAGTAACCAAAAAGCCGTATTTCTGGCCTAAATGTGACAGTCACTTGTGCACGTCTTATCCCAGATGTGCAGGATATATTAGAGGGTTTTTTCACCCCAGTAAGCAAAAAGATGTATTTCTGGCCTAAATGTGACACTCACTTATGCACGTCTTATCCCAGATGTGCAGTATATCAAAAGGTTTTTTTCACCCCAGTAACCAAAAAGCCGTATTTCTGGCCTAAATGTGACAGTCACTTATGCACGTCTAATCCCAGATGTGCAGTATATCAGAGGGTTTTTTCACCCCAGTAACCAAAAAGCCGTATTTCTGGCCTAAATGTGACAGTGACTTATGCACGTCTTATCCCAGATGTGCAGTATATATTAGAGGGTTTTTTCACCACAGTAACCAAAAAGCTGTATTTCTGGCCTAAATGTGACAGTCACTGTTGAGGAAGGGTTGAGACGTATGCATATATGCATGCAAACACATGCTTGCATGTATAACATATATGCATGCATTGACTGCCACATCATAGAATGATGTGCGCAGATGTGCCCTGCATCTGCGCACATCTTCCCTTGGTGGCCCCTGTGGGAAATATGTAGCCCCTGTGGGGAATATGTGCCCCCTTATATGTGTCCCCTTCAAGTGGGGACATATGTATGTCCCCTGTATGTGAGTGTGGGTGTATATATGGATATGTGTGTATGTATTTGCACACCTGTCTATGTATATACACTTATGTATAGCATGACAGTATGTATGTGGGCTTATTGCTGCCCATTCATACCCCCGGTTTTGTATGTGTATGTGTTTATAGATGTGCCCCAAGCATCTGTGGATATATATATGTATTATGTACTCCCAACTCTTATCAACAGTTCATCCCCCATGTTTAGAGAAAAACTCCTCTTTTGCCCCAAACAATCAGACTCTCTGGCACCGTTTGTCAGGGGCTTTCTAACCAGAGACATCATAAACCTGTTTTCCACACCTCTGCCCCATGGCTAAACTCCATGCCCCTACTCCCAGCATTTTTGGGACTAGGGGGGGGGACTATTTGCACATGCCTGAGGAGGGGCGAGGTGGGCTGTTTCTGAGGCTGATATAGGAGCCTCAAGCCAGGAAGAGGGGGCTTTTGGAACAGGACTACAGAGAGAGCACACATGGGAACAGGTCCCTGAAGGAAGAGAGGCCAATATGCCCCTGGAGATAGCTGAGTATGCGCTGGCATGGCATTGTATCTCTGCCCTTGTAGTGCCAACCACATTTACCCCTTCCCGACCCAGCAGCATCAACCCCTGTTGGTGAAACCCCCTGCAAATACCCTGGCACTGCATTGTATCTCTGCCCTTGCAGTACCAACCACATTCCCCCTTTCCCTACACCCCTCATATACACCCCATACCCCAATCTACCCCCACCATCATCCCTACTATCCCTCTCCCTGTTATTCACCCCTACCATTCCCCTGTACCCCAGCATTCACTTGCAGGGTATTAACCCTTGAATTGCTGGATCCCTACCCTTCAGTTCCCCTTCACCCTAATCTTACCAGAGTCACTAGCAAGGTATTAACCCTTGTATTGCTGGATTCCTACCCAATGTCTGTGGCCTGCATTCTCCCCCCTGCAGTGCCACCGTTAACCCTCGTCGTACCCCATAGGGACAGTAAGTAGAACTAGGTGGGTGGGCTACTAATGTATACGTGTGAGTGTATTGTATTAGATAGTTTGTGGGTGGAATTTGGGAACCGTGTAGTGTAGTTTAGTACTGTGTTTATAGTGCCGTATTGTTAGTGTATTGCGTGCTTAAGTGTATTAGGTATTAATAAATACTGTTTTATTTAGAACTATCTGTGTAATGTGTGGTTATTAGCGTTAGTTTAGTAAGGCGCATGCAGCTAGCTTAGTGATTAGCGTAAAGTATAGTGAAAGTACTGTATGTTTATATAAAGGTATAAATAGGCGGAGTCATCGATAGACGGCTCCTCCTATTTATGAATATTAATTATCGATATTTGCATAAATATTGGTGATTAATATTCCCCCTTTACAGTCACTTATGCACGTGTAATCCCAGATGTGTAGTATATCAGAGGGTTTTTTCACCCCAGTAACCAAAAAGCCGTATTTCTGGCCTAAATGTGACAGTACTTATGCACGACTAATCCCAGATGTGCAGTATATTAGAGGGTTTTTTCACCCCAGTAACCAACAAGCCGTATTTCTGGCCTAAATGTGACAGTCACTTATGCACATCTTATCCCAGATGTGCAGTATAAATTAGAGGGTTTTTTCACCACAGTAACCAAAAAGCCATATTTCTGGGCTAAATGTAACAGTCAGTTATGTACGTCTAATCCCAGATGTGCTGTATATTAGAGGTTTTTTTCACTCCAGTAAGCAAAAAGATGTATTTCTGGCCTAAATGTGACACTCACTTATGCACGTCTTATCCCAGATGTGCAATATATTAGAGGGTTTTTTCACCCCAGTAAGCAAAAAGCCATATCTCTGACCGAAATGTGACAGTTACTTATGCACGTCTAATCCAAGATGTGCAGTATATTCGAGGGTTTTTTCACCCCAGTAAGCAAAAAGATGTATTTCTGGCCTAAATGTGACACTCACTTATGCACGTCTTATCCGAGATGTGCAGTATATTAGAGGTTTTTTTTTTAACCCCAGTAAGCAAAAAGCTGTTTTTCTGGCCTAAATGTGACACTCACTTATGCACGTCTTATCCCAGATGTGCACTATATGAAAAAAAGTTTTTTTTTAACCCCAGTAAGCAAAAAACTGTATTTGTGGTGCACTATCGTTGTGGTGCACTATCGTTGCATAAAATGGCTGCCGATTAAGTATTGATATTGACTAACTGAAGTAAAAATAGTTCGTTTTCAGCAGTAGTTGGCTCAGGGCAGGCTTGAAAAAAATTGTGCACTGCACCCACAAAACACATTTGCTGTAGATCGCTGAGTAAAAAAAGCAGTTCTTGATAAGATTTCTCCCTGATCTCTCCCTCATAGCAGCTGCAGCCTCTCCCTACACTAATCCGAGCAGAGTGACGGGCGGCGCTACGTGACTCCAGCTTAAATAGAGGCTGGGTCACATGCTGCAGTTGGCCAATCACAGCCATGTCAATAGTAGGCATGGCTGTGATGGCCTTTTGGGGCAAGTAGTATGATGCTTGTTGATTGGCTGCTGTGCAGCCTTTCAAAAAGCACCAAGAAAGCACCGAGCCCGAACTTTTACGTAAATGTTCAGGTTCGGGTCCGGGTGCCGAAAAACCTAAAGTTTGGTACGAACCCGAACTTTACAGTTTGGGTTCGCTCATCTCTACCTGTCAACTCTCCTGTTAAACACATATGATATTTTTAGACTTTTTCTCAAGTCCAATTTGGCTAAAAAGTGCCTGTATCTTATGTACTGCAGTCAGGGGTCCCAGCAGTACCAGACTCACCTGACTTCATCCTTAATGATCAGGGAAAACTTTCATAAAGTGTTCTGCATGATAATTAAGTGACCTGTGTGGCCGTTCTTAGCCACACTGTTCTCTTTCCTTACCCAGCACTGATCTTTATAATCCGTGCAGGCTATCAGGAGAGGGTGAACCCCTATGCGCATATCATGCTCAGCTTTTTGTTATGGAGAGAACTTTGCAACAATTTATAGCTTCACATCTCTCCTTCTCTGTGCCTAATGAGCGAATCGACTTCACATGAAACATCCAAAGTCGATTTGCATAAAACTTTGTTCTAATACTGTACGGAGCTGGAGCTCCGTACAGTATTAGAATGTATTGGCTCCAATGAGCCGAAGTTATTGCTTCGCGAAGTCTCGCAAGACTTCGTTCAATGACTTCATAAATTAATTTGCACTGAAAAAAAACATTTTCTGAACTCGGGTTGGTACCTTGGAACCGAACCCGAGTTCGGGAAATGTTTTTTTTTACAGTACAAATTAATTTATGAAGTCATTGCACAAAGTCTTGCGAGACTTCGCGAAGCAATAACTTCGGCTCATCGGAGCCAATACATTCTAATACTGTACGGAGCTCATGCTCCATACAGTATTAGAACAAAGTTTATGCAAATTGACATTGGATTCACTCATCCCTAGTGCCTAACAATGATCTTTAATCAGTACAGATCCAACATGTCACTGGAGCCAAAAGAGATAAACTCTAACTACTCTTACTAAACAAATACATTTTAATTTTTGTCCGCTCTACATGTGTAAATACAGGGCACTTAAAGGAAATGTGTTAATTGTTTTTTTCCAGTTAAAACCAGATAGTAGCACATCTCTGTTTCTTCTAATCAGTTTTTATTTTCTGATTGAAGATTAATTTATTCTATTTCCTGAATATGATTACGGGGAGTGCCACCTTGCCTGAGCTATTCTTAGCATGTAGAAAGCATTGCGACAATTGTTTTACAGCAGCCCTAAGGGCCATAGACACAATGGTCAGGAGGGGACCTCATTGACTTCTATAGGGGAGTTTTCTAGGCAGGCTTTGTGACCTGTGCAGAGGTCACTGTACAAGTAAAGATGAGATAAGCTTTGATAGTCACCTGTTGTGAATGGTGGATCATGTCTTACCTGTCATTCTAATCTTGCCTGTAATGATATCACCACTGTGTATAGCTGAGCAGGTAACTGCAGTAAAGTGATCTGTGTGAACCTACAGTATTTTTACTAATAGTTGCCAGTGCGAAAACTGCAGGTTTTTCTTTAACTATAGATAGTGACATGGAAAATTAAAAATAACATCCCCAAAAATTCTTAAAAAATATGTTAAACATAAAAACATGATTTAAACAATAGGTTATTTTCTGATGACACAAGTGCACACACTAACATATTAAAGTACTGTAATGTTTAAGCTTGCCCTTCAAGCATTGTCTAGTACTCACCTTTCTGTAACTTTTATTTAGCATTTTGATTTTCACTTCTGTTATTTATCACACATTTGTTGTATCATTTCCTATGTACAAGAACATTTCATCTACCGATCTGGATTCCAGACAGCTCATTCACCAGTTCTGCTATGCAGGGGCGTACCTAGAGCATTTGGCACCCGGGGCGAACCCTTTGTTTGGCACCCCCCCCCCCCTAATAAAACCCATTAACCACCCCTTAATAGACCCCTTAACCCTTCCTTAATAAAATAAAAACCTGCACCCCCTTAAACCTCAGTATAATAAACATTGGTGACGCAGTGCGCCCCCCCCCCCAACATAATAAACATTGGTGGCGCAGTGCGCCCCCCCTCCCTAGTATAATAAACATATAAGCATTGGTGGAGCAGTGCGCCCCCCCCAACATCCTAGTATAATAAACATTGGTGGCGCAGTGTGCCCCCCCAACATAATAAACATTGGTGGCGCAGTGTGCCCCCCCCCAACATAATAAACATTGGTGGGCAGTGCGCCCCCCCTCCCTAGCATAATAAACATATAAACATTGGTGGTGCAGTGCGCCCCCCCCCCCCCCCCAACACCCCAGTATAATAAACATTGGTGGCGCAGTGTGCCCCCCCAACATAATAAACATTGGTGGCGCAGTGTGCCCCCCCAACATAATAAACATTGGTGGGCAGTGCGCCCCCCCTCCCTAGCATAATAAACATATAAACATTGGTGGTGCAGTGCCCCCCCCCAACACCCCAGTATAATAAACATTGGTGGCATAGTGCGCCCCCCCCCCCAACATAATAAACATTGGTGGGCAGTGCCAATGAGGGTTAAAAAAATAAATAAAAATTAACTCACCACCTCCAATTGATCGCGTAGCAGCCGGTCTCATGTACTTTCTTCAGGACGCAGGACCTGTGGTGATGTCACTGAGCTCATCACATGATACATCACATGATCCATCACCATGGTAATGGACCATGTGATAGAGGCTGGAGCTCAGTGACGTCACCACAGGTCCTGAAGAAATTACAAGGAGACCGGCAGCAGCTACGCGATCAATTGGAGGAGGTGAGTTAATTTTTTATTTTTTAACCCTCATTGCCACTGCCCACTGCCCACCAATGTTTATTATACTGGGGGGGGGCGCACTCAATGTTTATTATACTGGGGGGGGCGCCGCAATCAATGTTTATTATACTGGGGGGGGGGCCGCACTCAATGTTTATTATACTGGGGGGGGGGCGCACTCAATGTTTATTATACTGGGGGGGGGCACTCTGAAGATAACTGAGCTGTTAATACAAATACAGGAGGCGGGTGACGGAATCAAATAGCGGCACCCGACCTCTATGACAGGGAGCGGCACCTGAGCGGTTAACTGCCGCTGATCGCAGCTCCCTGTCATAGAGGTCGGGTGCCGGCTATGTGATTCCGGCACCAGCCTCCTGTATTTGTATTAACAGCTCAGTTATCTTCATTGGTGGCGCAGTGGCCACAGCCCCTCCCCCTGTCCTGTCCCTCTTCTTATTGGCCGCGGCGGCAGCAGCACAGGGGGAGGGAGAGACCATCTAGAGCCCTGCCCCTATCACAGCGCCACGCCTGGCCCACTCGCCACATTTTTTTATTTTTTTATTTTTATTTTTTATCCTCAGTCGCGGCTGGCACCCCCCTTGTTAGTGGCACCCGGGGCGGGCCGCCCCCCCTGCCCCCCCCTTGGTACGCCACTGCGGCTATGTACTACGAGGGGTGTTCAAAAAGTTATCTACCCCAGCATGTTCTGTCAGTGTTAGAGAGCTGAGCTTGCCTGTGTAGGTCCTTTACATGCAACACACACAGTAGCAGTTCAGTCTGATAAAAGCACTGTGTCAAGATAATGACTACTATCACACGCAAACAGAAATAGTGCAGTGCTAAACTGCCCGGACCCACTATTCCTACCTACTTGCACGATCACCCTAGGTAGTGACCCACAACTGAACTACAGTCCAGTCCCTATACTGCGATATGTGAGGGCAACACACAAACAGGGACAAACAGATGCACAAACACAATAAGATTAGAGGTACGGAACAAGGGTCAAAAGCCAGGCAGTCAACACAGTACAAGTACACCAGAGGCAAATGAGAAAAACAAAAATATGCCAAAGAGGCAGAACCAGGAGATCAAATACAATACCAAATGCCAGAGGCCAAAAACGTAGTCACAAGTCCAATCCAGAAATCAAAGCCAGTGGAGCCTGCAATAATAACAATGATCAGTAGGGGGGGGCAAAAGGATGAATAAAATTCACCAGCATCTGTACTCTGTAGATTTTGACCTTTATACTGGGAAGAATCAGCTCATGCTGGTGTGCCTGCACCATCCGGCAGAGCTGCTGCCAGTGCACCCTGACGCTCAAGACCCCTAGCGCACATCCTCATTGGCCTTGGGTTCCAAGGGCCGGCACACACTCCTGGTTCCCCTGGCAACCGGAAGCTGCTGCTGCACAGAGGCAGCTGCAGCCGGGAAAACCATGACACACTGGAAGTGACAGGATAGCAAGTGCAGTACAGTGTGTGTCTACAAAGAAAGTGAGGGATTTGGAGCTTCGTTCTGTGATTAAATTACTTACAGAGGAAGAAAGAATGATAGCTGTATATGGCGATGTTGCACCTTATTACTATCAAGTAAAGTTTTGTGTCAAGCAGTTTAAATGGGGTAGGGAATCAATTGAAGATGACCCCGTTCAGGTCGACCTGTCGAAGCATCTTCAGAGGACATGTGCCATAAAGTGCAGGCTATTATTTTGGAAGATCGTCAGTATAGATGAGCGAAGTTCTTTAAAATTCGATTCAGCTGCTTAACCAAAGAAAAAAAAATATTTGCTTTGTGATGAATTACTTTGCCACGAAGCAAATTTTTTGTAAGTAGTGGTTGCAATAACAGGGGATGGTGATTGCGCTACTCCCTGTCATTGTACCCCTCAGATGCCACGTTCATCACTGATCGCAGCATCTGACATTAATATTAAGGTTAATAAATAAAATCATACTTACCTCATCCACTTGATCATAAAGAGCTATCTTGATTGAAGATCCAGTGCGAAATCTCATGCAGCACGTGATTTTACACAGGATCTTCAATCAAGATGGCGGCGGCAAGCTCTTCACGAGCAAATGGATTAGGTGATTTTTTTTTTAACCTCATTACAGGTAAAATCAATTCATTACCACGAAGCACGAGGAAATTTTGCTTCTCCGAATTGAATTTTTCCTTAAATTCGGATCAAAGTCCACTTTGATTCGCTCAACACTAATCGTCTGGTCAAAGACAGCTTTTTGATGATGTCAAAGGTTTGTTCCCAGTGGGTGCTTTGAATGTTAACCTTGAGCAAAAAACTTGTCGCTAGCAATTTAGACAAGAGAATTTTGACATGCTTAGAAAAAATCCAGGAGACTTATATTCTCACATTGTTACTAGTGATGATGAAACATAGGTCCACCACCATGATCCCGAGATCAAACAAGAGTCCATGCAACTGGAGCACAAGGGGTCACCAACTCCAAAGTAATTTCATGTGAAGCAGTCAGCAGGAAACATCATGTCAACAGTTTTTTGGGATACAGAAGACGTTTCATTACTAGAATTCATGCCACACAAGACAACTACTGAAGACATCTATGCTTCAACAATGAAGGCATTACGTGAGGCAACAAAATAGAAATGCCGTAGGAAGTTATTGGCAGGTGTGTTGCTGCTTCACGATATTGCGCCAATTCACAAGTCTCGCAAATCACAAGCTATCAGGGAATGCAGCTTCATGGAGCTTAATCATCCACCCTACAGTCCAGACCTGGTTCTTATTGATTACTTTCTCTTTCGGAACCTTAAGAAATTTCTGTGTGGGCAATGATTTCCTGATGCTAATGCAAAGAGCAAGCAAGTCTCACTCACAGTAAGAAGTCTCCTTCTATTCTCAGGGCATATGATCACTGGAATAAGTGTGTTGAAGTCAAAGGGGATTCAAATGAAAAGTAATAAATGCTATTTTCTCAGAAAGTTTTGTTTTCATACACGGGTAGATAACTTATTGAACACTCTTCATATGTAATATATTAACTCCCCATCTTACCTAGACCATATTTCTATGATCACTATAGATTTAAAATATTAACTCTCTTTTCTTCCTAGAACACCAAGAAAAGAAGCCTTTTCTAGACCACCAAAGTTAGTGGCATTAACCCCTCCTCTTCATTAGACAACCAGGGTAGTTTTAATTAGCATTAAATAGTTTTCCCATTTATTTGTTGTCTAACTTTCCATGACTCTTCATTATCACAATGCAAAGTTCAAAGGAAATATCTGTTGTAAGCGTGTTAATAATTGAGGTGTACCCTTAAACATCCAAATTCAAGTTGTACAATGATTCAACTAGAGGTTCCAATAGAGGTTTTAAAGATATTTCTTTATTTTTTTTAAACGTACACATATAAAAATATTACAAATATTGCACTCTGTATAAAATATAGCAGTAATAGACAGTTTATAAAGGTCCACAGTAAAGATATCAGATTCTGTTAGTGCAATTAAAGACAACCTTTCACAATTAAATGCAATGAAACCTGCATGCAGGAGTAGCTCAGTGGATTGATATTGATAGTTATCAAGACATGCACTACTTTGGTCCGTGATGCGGTCTAAGCATGCCCATTGAAGTCTATGGGCCGGGAAAATCACTGGCAGACATCCGGGTTGTGTCCATGTTGCGTCCGTTTTTACTGAAGACTAATAGTAGATTCTTTGGAAATGAATTTTCAGATGAGCAACGGCCATTGCCGTATTGCGGCCCGCATGGGTCCACAATCCGGGAGATGCGGTGTGGTGCGGAACGGAAGCACGGATCGGAAGCCCACAGAAGCGCTACCGAGTGCTTCGGTGGTGTATCTGTCCGTGCCTCCGCACCGCAAAAAAAAAAAGTTCTATCTTTTTACGGTGCGGACAGATCACGGACACATTCAAGTTGAATGGGTCTCGATCCATCTCACCCGCCGCATGGATGTTGCCTGTGCATTGGGGACCGCAAATTGTGGTCCCCAATGCACGGAACGGCCGCACAACGGCTGTGTGCATGAGGCCTAAATGTGTGGTCGGAAGGAAAATAGGTTCAGAAAGAGGAGAGGTTTAAATTTATAAATTACACGTTTTACTGAAACTTTTCCTCTCTATAACATGCTGCGTGAACAATAAAAAATTTTTCTCTCCTCAGTGACTTCTCGCATTGACGAAAGATCGCAGCATGGTCTATATTCTGCTTTTTTCGCACAGCTCTGGTTTCATAGAAGTGAATGGGGTTCCAGTAAAAAACGGATTGCTTTGCTCAAAACTTCGTTGGGCTCCACATGTATGGGCTCCAGCTCTGGCAATACTTAGATGAATAACTTCCTCATTTGATCATTAAACTTGAAAAAACATTTTAAAACAGGTATCTGAACTCAGCTTCGTTACTGGTAACTCGGTACCGAAGCCAACTTCAGAACCAAGTTTTAAAATGGTTTTCAAGTTGAAAAATCAAATCCCGAAGTTATTCATCGAAGTCCCATGAGACTTTAGTAATAACGGATTTGCCTCGCCGGAGCCCATACATTTTAATGCTTTACAGAGACAGATCTCTGAAAAGCATTAAAATGAAGTTTTGAGCGAAGAAACTTCAGATCTAGGATCTAAAGCTCACTTTGCTCATCGCTAGTCAGAACCATTGAAATGAGCAGTTTATAATGTGCAAAGGAGGCAATATGGACAATCCCTAAGGGGGAGATTTATCAAACGGGTGTAAAGTAGAACTGGCATAGTTACCCATAGCAACCAATCAGATTCCACCTTTCATTTTCCAAAGGAGCTATGAAAAATGAAAGGTTGAATCTCATTGGTTGCTATGGGCAAGTAAGCCTGTTCTACTTTACACCAGTTTGATAAATCCTCCCCTAAGTGTCTTTTCATAACTTTGTCTACATGATAAATGCCATTTGCTGAAATGACACAACTCCTTTAAATTAAACTGAAATTTACATTCACTCTTCCATATCTGCTTTATTAATATTTTAGCTAAAGAAAAATCCATCTATAAAGTCAGAATGTTTCAAAATAAAAACAATGGCATTATAAACATTTAACCCCTTCAGGACATTTTTCACCTTAAGGACCAGGCCATTTTTTGCAAATCTTACATGTGTCACTTTATGTGGTGATAACTTTAAAACGCTTTTACTTATCCAAGCCATTCTGAGACTGTTTTCTCGTCATATATTGTACTTCATGACAGTGGTAAATATGAATCAAAATATTTCATTTTTATTCATCAAAAAATACAAAATTTTCCAAAAGGTTGCAAATTTCAATTTCTCTACTTTTATAATAGATAGTAATACCTTCAAAAGTAGTTATTACTTTACATTCCCTATATGTCTACTTCATGTTTGGATCGTTTTGTGAATGCCATTTTATTTTTTTGGGGACATTAGAAGGCTGAGAAGTTTAGAAGCAAATCTTGAAATGTTTCCAAAACCCACTTTTTAAGGACCAGTTCAGGTCTGAAGTCACTTTATGAGGCTTACATAATAGAAAACACCCCAAAATGAACCCATTTTAGAAACTACACCCCTCGAGTTATTCAAAACTGATTTTACAAACTTTGTTCACCGTTTAGGTGTTCCACAAGAATTTATGGAAAATGGAGATGACATTTCAGAGTTTCACTTATTTGGCAGATTTTCCATTTTAATCCATTTTTTTCAGTAACAAAGCAAAGGTTAACAGCCAAACAAAACTCAATATTTATTGCCCTGATTTTGTAGTTTACAGAAACACCCCATATGTGGTCGTAAACTGTTGTATGGGCACACGGCAGGGCACAGAAGGAAAGGAATGCCATATGGTTATTGAAGCCAGCTTTCACTGGGATAATTTTAAGTTGCCATGTCACATTTGAAGACCCCCTGATGCACCCCTAGAGTAGAAACTCCAAATAAATCACCCCATTTTGGAAACTACGGGATAAGGTGGCAGTTTTGTTGGTACTATTTTAGAGAACATATGATTTTTGGTTGCTCTATATTACACTTTTTGTGAGAAAGGTAAAAAATAGCTGTTTTGGCACCGTTTTTATTTTTTATTTTCAGTGTTCATTTGACAGGTTAGATCATGTGGTATTTTTATAGAGCAGGTTGTTACAGACACGACAATACCAAATATAACTATGATTTTTTTAGTGTCTCCACATTCTGAAAGCCGTATTTTTTTTATTTTTTGGGCGACTGTCTTATGTAGGGGCTAATTTTTTTTGGTATGAGATGACGGTTTGATTGGTACTATTTTAGGGTGCATAGGACTTTTTGATCGCTTGGTATTACACTTTTTGTGATGTAAGGTGACAAAAAATTATTTTTTTTAACACACTTTTTATTTAATTTTTTTACATTGTTCACGGGTTAGGTCATTTGATATTTTTATACAGCAGGTTCTTATGGACATTGCGATATCTAAAATGTAAACTTTTTTATTTATTTAAGTTTTACACATTAATATCATTTTTGAAACAAAAATAAAATCAATAAAATCATTCTAGTGTATCCATAGTCTGAGAGCCATAGTTTTTGTACTTTCTGGGCGATTGTCTTAGGTAGGCTATCATTTTTTGCGGGATGAGATGTCGGTTTTATTGGCACTATTTTGGGGTATATATGACTTTTTGATTGCTGGCTATTACACTTTTTGTGATGAAACGTGACAAAAAATGGCTTTTTTGACACCTTTTTTTTTTTTTTTAGGTGTTCATGTGATATGTGATATTTTTATACAGCTGCTTCTTACGGATGCGGCGATACCTAATATGTATACTTTTTTTATTTACTTAAAGAGGACCTTTCATCAGGCTAGCTCTAGTCTAATTATTATCCTGCCTTATAGGGCGGCCCACACTGATGCCATGGCACTTTTTCTTTTACTACAGAACCCCTCATTCGTTTACTATTTTACTATTGTCCCCGTATATTTTAGCGCCTTATATTATAATGAGGCGACTCGGTTATACTAGGCGGAGACTTGTATTCTCGGTTATACTAGGCGGAGACTTGTATTTTCCCTGGGAGTGGTTATCTTCTCCCTGGCTGTGAGCGCATCCAATAAGAGCGACTCGCTCTTAGCCAGGGAGAATGAGCTCAAGTTCGCGAGAACTTGAGCGTGTAGACATCCTTGAGCTCATTATCCCTGGCTAAGAACGGAGCGCTCTGATTGGATGCACTCACAGCCAGGGAGAAGAAAACCAATCCCATGGAAAATACAAGTCTCCGCCTAGTATAACCGAGTCGCCTCATTATAATATAAGGGGCCAAAATATATTGGGCCAACAGCGGATGAACTGGGAGTTCTGTAAAAAAAGTGCAATGGCATCAGTGGGGTCCGCCCTATAAGATAGGATAATAATTAGACTAGAGCTAGCCGGATGAAAGGTCTTCTTTCAGTTTTACACAGTAACAGCATTTTTTTAAACCCAAAAAGATCCACAGTTTTTAATTTTTTGGGCGATTGTCTTAGGTAGGGGCTCATTTTTTGTGGGATGAGGTGACGGTTAGATTGGTACTATTTTTTATTTAAGTTTTACACAATGATTTCATTTTTGAAACAAAAAAAATAATAATGTTTTAGTGTCTCCATAGTCTGAGAGCCATAGTTTTTTTATGTTTCAGTCGATTGTCTTAGGTAGGGTATAATTTTTGCGGGATAAGATGATGGTTTGATTGGCACTATTTTGGGGTGCATATGACTTATTGATCGCTTGCTATTACACTTTATGTGATGTAAGGGGACAAAAAATGGCTTTTTAAACACTGTTTTTATTTTTTATTTTTTACGGTGTTCACCCAAGGGGTTAGGTCATGTGGTATTTTTATAGAGAAGGTTGTTACGGGTGCAGCGATACCTAATATCTCTACTTTTTTATTTATTTTTTTACATTTAACACAATAAAAGCATTTTTGAAACAAAACAAATCATGTTTTAGTGTCTCCATATTCTGAGAGCCATATTTATTTTTATTTTTTGGGTGATTGTCTTAGGTAGGGGTTCATTTTTTGCAGGATGAGGTGACGGTTATATTAGTACTATTTTGGGGGCATACTCCTTTTTGATCGCTTGGTGTTGCACTTTTAGTGATGCAAGGTGACAAAATTATTTTTTTTTTAGCACAGTTTTTATTTTATTTTTGGACGGTGTTCATCTGAGGGGTTAGGTCATGTGATATTTTTGTAGAGCCGGTCAACACGGATGCGGCTATACCTAATATATCTACTTTTCTTTTTTTCTCTATTTTTCTAGGGTTTTTTTTTGTTTATTTTGGGAAAAGGATGCTTTTTTTGTTTACTTGAAACCTCTAAATTTTGTAAACTTTTTTTTTTTTACTTTTTTTTGCACTTAATTTTTTTGTCCCACTCTGGGACTTCAACTTTTGGAGGTCTGATCTCTTTTACAATGCATCACAATACTTCTGTATTGTGATGCATTGGCTGTAAGTGTATTACCACTGTAATACACTTACGGACTGCTTGCCTGCGAGATCCAGGGGGCTTGATCTCACAGGCTCTCATGGAAGGTAGCCATGATGCCTAAGGAAGGCATCGTGCTCCCCTCCCTGCCATGGGGTCCCCGTCACAGCAGCGCGGGGACCCCATGGACACCGACACCCATTAGGATACCACACGTGCCGCTGTCAGCGCTGACCGCGGCCGTGCAAGGGTTGATGCGCCGGCATCGGTGTATTCACTGATGCCGAAGCATACAAAAGGGGTCCGGCTATCAGTGACAGCCAGACCCCTGCTTCTGATCGGGCGGGCGCAGCTCCTGCACCCTCCTGATCAGAGTGCCGTACCTGTACTGCGCTGTGATTTCTGTCCCACATTTCTGCGCCGTACATGTACGGCTCTGGTATCCTAAGGGTTAAAGCTGACCTATAGCAGTGAAGAAAAATGGCTGGGTTGTTATGGGAACCTAGAGTAAAACTGTGTATGTGGAGGCTAATGGCCTGCGAGCTTCTATTGGCTGATAAGAGTCATGTGACCAAGCTTCTATTGGCTAATGCATTTTTTGGGAATATCTCAGGAACGGTATGTCCTAGAGAGCTGAGAACTGTTCTGAAACCTTCCCGAACACTTGATGTACCTGTGTGGCAAATTTTGTGATTGTAAATACGACGGTGCTGATTGTTTTAGCAGACATACATGCATACACACACATACACTCAGCTTTATATATTAGACTATAATTAAATATAATTATTTGAAATATTTCTCAGATTTAGCATGCTATGACAATTATGGTTTTATAGTTATATCCATCTTCAAAGCAAACCTTGAGATCACACCTGTGTCTGTTATTCAGTTTCTCAAGGACAGACTAAGGCTACTTTCACACTTGCGTTCGGAGCGGATCCGTCTGGTGTCTGCACAGATGGATCCGCTCCTATAATGCAAACGATGGTATCCATCTGCATTATATTTCAGAAAAAAAACTAAGTCTAAAAGTTAGTCAGACGGATCCGTCCTGACTTTGCATTGAAAGTCAATGGGGGACAGATCCGTTTGAAATTGCACCATATTGTGTCAACTTCAAATGGATCCGTCCCCATTGACTTACATTGTAAGTCTGGACGGATCCGTTTGGCTCCGCACGGCCAGGCGGACACCCGAATGCTGCAAGCTGCGTTCGGGTGTCCGCCTGCTGAGCAGAACGGAGGCCAAACGGTGCCATACTGATGCATTCTGAGCGGTTCCGCATCCACTCAGAATGCATTGGGGCTGTATGGATCCGTTCGGGGCCGCTTGTTAGAGCCTTCAAACGGAACTGACAAGCGAAACCCCGAACGCAAGTGTGAAAGTAGCCTAATTGCTCTAAAGAATGCATGAGTACATATGTTACACCACAAAATACCCAAAAATGTAGAAATAAATTCTTATTTTCAAAAACAGTAAGGTGAGCAGTTTAATTGCTGCATATTCAGCAAAGCCTACAACGTATTGTGTCCTGGGGTGCTTAATATTCTGTGTATCAGCTTTTTCCAATTTTTCCCTTAGTTTTAACACAAAGAGTTAGAGAGGGATATTACAAATGTATTTTGTGCTAACAGCAGACTAACACCAGAAAAACACAAAAGGATTTATCTCTTTAGTTCTGCTTATTCTCTGAGCACAATGCTAGTGCCTGATAACTTCCGCATTACAATTTCCGCATGTCCATGAGCTGTTTATTTATAAGAGAGAAGAATCGCATTGCCTAAGAGATAACCTCACTAAACATGTATAAATTAATATCCCTAATCTGATATGATGCATACCAATCACTCAAGAAATGCACCAAGCATTCCAGTTTGAAGATTGTGCTTTATTCTGATATCTTTTTAATTTACATGAAAAGGTTGATAAAGCAACAGGACAGTGGTTATGTGATAGGTGGTTCATGGTAGACCAAGGATTTATATTGAGGTTGGTTGAAATGGATCTTAAGAGAAGTGTAATAAAAGCAACATTTAAAAATATATATATAGATAAAAAACTTGGAAACTACTTGTTTAGTCTTTTGCCAGGATGGATCTCTCTGTTTCATGACAGAGAGATCCAAAACTGGTGTCTTATGGCATGTGTATTTCAAGGGATTTTAATTTTTTTTTAAACACGGCTGGAATGGGTTAGATATAAGAAATATAATCAATACTGCCACTGCTATTAACCACTGCCCTTAGTCCATGGCTTGACATACAGGTGATGCCTTAGACTGCCCACTCAGCCAATCATTGGCAGGGCAACACTGGAAACCAGATTCCTTAACGGGGTTGTGTAAATACGTTTTATGATATCAGTAAAACTGTAGTCAAGTGGGCAAAAGCCATAAGATAATAAAATACCCATTATTCACCAGCTAAATACCCCTCCATTCCAGTGCTGCTGTTCTGGTGGTCCCCATCAGTTTTTGTTTACTTGGCTGCTACATATCTCTAAAAAAATAACTCTTTAATCCAGCGCATGGTGCACAGAGAAGAGTTGTAGCTAGGTACTTCATCAACTAGGCCAAAGATTCAGTATGCTACCCACACATACACATCTGAACTTAAAGGAAACCTGTAATTAGTATTGATGACCCTAAAGTTTTAAAGGGCTTCTGTCAGCCCACTAAACAGTTTTTTTTTTTTTTTGCTTAATAATAACCCCTACACTGCGATTTATCCATACATAAGTAAAATAAGAATTTTGGTTCAGTAGAATTTGCTAAAACCCTATTTTTATAATATGTAAATTACCTTGCTACCAGCAAGTAGGGCGGCTACTTGCTGGTAGCAGCCGCATCCTCCGATGGTAATGACGCCCCCTCTGCTTGTTGATTGACAGGGCCAGCGGACGGGATCTTTCTCCGCTGGCCCTGCCTGTTTTTATTCAATATCTGGCGCCTGCGCCGCGGCCGTACCTATCTTCAATCGGCGCAGGTGCACTGAGAGGCGGCCACTCACTCAGCCACTTCATCCTCAATGCGCCTGTGCCGGGTGTAGATGTGACGTCATCGGCGCAGGCGCATTGGGGATGAAGTGGCCGAGTGAGTGGCCGCCTCTCAGTGCGCCTGCGCCGATTGAAGATAGGTACGGCCGCGGCGCAGGCGCCAGATATTGAATGAAAACAGGCAGGGCCAGCGGAGAAAGATCCCGTCCGCTGGCCCTGTCAATCAACAAGCAGAGGGGGCGTCATTACCATCGGAGGATGCAGCTGCTACCAGCAAGTAGCCGCCCTACTTGCTGGTAGCAAGGTAATTTACATATTATAAAAATAAGGTTTTAGCAAATTCTACTGAACCAAAATTCTTATTTTACTTATGTATGGATAAATCGCAGTGTAGGGGTTATTATTAAGAAAAAAAAAAAAAACGGTTTAGTGGGCTGACAGAAGCTTCTGTATCACATAAAAATGAATCTTCAAGTGTCTGCTGTATTTTTATCTGTCAGGTAAGTATTAGTGATAAGCGGCAGGGGCTATATTGGAATTCGTGATATTTCTCGAATATTTGGGCGAATATTCATCATATATTTGCAAATTCACTAATTCCAGATTATTTTCTTGATCGCGAAAAATCAGTAATGTAATATTTGCGTAATGCGCATGAAATACAGGCGTGGATCCCTTTTGCTACATTTTCCAAGCTGCTAGAAGTTTCCTGAGACTGGAGAAAATGGTTGGCACGGCAGAACATTAAAAATGGCTTTATATGCAGTTAGTGTGCTCCAAAATATTCACGATTGCGCAAATCGGCACTAACGATGCAAATATTTTGGCGCAATACGTAAAACTTCACATTTTAGCATATACAGTTGCAAGATAAAGTATGTGAACCATTTGGAATGATATGGATTTCTGCACAAATTGGTCATAAAATGTGATCTGATCTTCATCTAAGTCACAACAATAGACAATCACAGTCTGCTTAAACTAATAACACACAAAGAATTAAATGTTACCATGTTTTTATTGAACACACCATGTGAACCCCTAGACTAATGACATCTCCAAGAGCTAATTGGAGTGAGGTGTCAGCCAACTGGAGTCCAATCAATGAGATGAGATTGGAGGTGTTGGTTACAGCTGCCCTGCCCTATAAAAAACACAATACCAGTTCTGAGTTTGCTTTTCACAAGAAGCATTGCCTGATGTGAATGATTCCTCACACAAAAGAGCTCTCAGAAGACCTACGATTAAGAACTGTTGACTTGCATAAAGCTGGAAAGGGTTATAAAAGTATCTCCAAAAGCCTTGCTGTTCATCAGTCCACGGTAAGACAAATTGTCTATAAATTAAGAAAGTTCAGCACTGCTGCTACACTCCCTAGGAGTGGCCGTCCTGTAAAAATGACTGCAAGAGCACAGCGCAGACTGCTCAATGAGGTGAAGAAGAATCCTAGAGTGTCAGCTAAAGACTTACAAAAGTCTCTGGCATATGCTAACATCCCTGTTAGCGAATCTACAATACGTAAAACCCTAAACAAGAATGGATTTCATGGGAGGATACCACAGAGGAAGCCACTGCTGTCCAAAAAATACATTGCTGCACGTTTACAGGTTGCATAAGAGCACCTGGATGTTCCACAGCAGTACTGGCAAAATATTCTGTGGACAGATGAAACCAAAGTTGAGTTGTTTGAAAGAAACACACAACACTATGTGTGGAGAAAAAGAGGCACAGCACACCAACATCAAAATCTCATCCCAACTGTGAAGATTTCAATCTTCCAGATATAAACTGGAAAACCAAAATAGCAAGTTCTACCAGGAGTACAGATATTCTAAATTCCCTACTGGGGTTATCTCTACAACAAGTGGTTGAGGAGCCAACCCGGAGGGAGGCCATTTTGGATTTGGTATTCACAAATGGGGA
This sequence comes from Bufo bufo, assembly GCF_905171765.1. Taxonomy (NCBI): domain Eukaryota; kingdom Metazoa; phylum Chordata; class Amphibia; order Anura; family Bufonidae; genus Bufo; species Bufo bufo. Next base: position 584,944,160 of record NC_053389.1, on the reverse strand, counting down.
TTCGGTATAAGATGTCATTATAGGCGAAACCTTGGGATCTAGTGATCACCAGTCAGTGTGGTTTAATATAAGAACTGTGAAAGAGTCCCACCACACAAAAACAAAAGTTTTAGATTTTAGAAAAACAGACTTTTCAAAAATGAAATTAGTCATAAATGAGTCCTTATCAGACTGGAACGGATTACATGGAGTCCAGGAGAAATGGGACTACTTAAAAGGTGCATTATTGAAGGCAACAGAAAATTGCATTAGACTTGTCAGTAAAAGCAAAAAAAGGAAGAGACCACTGTGGTACTCAGCAGAAGTGGCCCAAATCATTAAAAATAAAAAGCTAGCATTTTGTAATTATAAAAAAACCCAGAGCAATGAAGATAAGTAAATCTACAAGATTAGGCAGAGAGAGGCCAAGCAAGTTATAAGAACTTCTAAAGCGCAGGCAGAAGAAAAACTAGCTCAGTCTATGAAAAAAGGGGATATGACATTCTTCAGATATATAAATGAAAAAAGGAAATTAAAACAAGGAATAACTAAATTAAAAACAAAAGACGGAAGGTATGTAGAAGAGAATAAAGGGCTAGCCGACTGCCTTAATGAATACTTCTGTTCAGTTTTTACAAAAGAAAAAGAAGGAGAAGGACCTCCACTAGAAAGGATGACTAATAAATCGTTTGATGCATGTGTCTTTACAGAGGAAGATGTTCTAAGTTTGCTGTCTAAAGTGAAGACAAATAAGTCACAGGGGCCTGATGAGATACACCCAAAATTATTAAAAGAGCTTAGTGGTGAGCTGGCAAAACCGTTAACAGATTTATTTAACCAATCATTAGTAACAGGAGTCGTCCCGGAAGATTGGAAATTGGCAAATGTCGTGCCCATTCACAAGAAAGGTAGTAGGGAGGAATCGAGCAACTATAGACCAGTGAGTCTGACATCAATAGCAGGTAAATTAATGGAAACCCTATTAAAGGATAGGATTGTGGAACATCTAAAATCCCATGGATTGCAAGATGAAAAACAACATGGGTTTACTTCAGGGAGATCATGTCAAACAAATCTTATAGATTTTTTTGACTGGGTGACTAAAATAATAGACGGTGGAGGTGCAGTAGACATCGCATATCTAGATTTTAGTAAGGCTTTTCACACTGTCCCACATAGAAGACTTATCAATAAACTGCAGTCTTTGAGCATGGACTCCCATATTGTTGAGTGGATTAGGCAGTGGCTGAGTGACAGACAACAGAGGGTTGTAGTCAATGGAGAACATTCAAAACAAGGTCATGTTACCAGTGGGGTTCCACAGGGATCTGTACTGGGACCAATTTTGTTTAATATCTTCATAAGTGATATTGCAAAAGGCCTCAATGGTAAGGTTTGTCTTTTTGCTGATGACACAAAGGTATGTAACAGGGTTGATGTTCCTGGAGGGAAACGCCAAATGGAAAAGGATTTAGGAAAACTAGAAGAATGGTCAGAACTCTGGCAACTGAAATTTAATGTGGATAAGTGCAAGATAATGCACCTGGGGCGTAAAAACCCAAGGGCAGAATATAGAATATTTGACACAGTCCTGACCTCAGTATCTGAGGAAAGGGATTTAGGAGTAATTATTTCAGAAGACTTAAAGGTGGGAAGACAATGTAATAGAGCAGCACGAAATGCCAGCAGAATGCTTGGATGTATAGGGAGAGGTATAAGCAGTAGAAAGAGTGAAGTGCTTATGCCGCTGTACAGAACACTGGTGAGACCTCACTTGGAGTATTGTGCGCAGTACTGGAGGCCATATCTCCAGAAGGATATAGATACTCTAGAGAGAGTTCAGAGAAGAGCTACTAAACTAGTACATGGATTGCAGGATAAAACTTACCAGGAAAGGTTAAAGGACCTTAACATGTACAGCTTGGAAGAAAGAAGAGACAGAGGGGATATGATAGAAACTTTTAAATACATAAAGGGAATCAACTCGGTAAAGGAGGAGAGCATATTTAAAAGAAGAAAAACTACCACAAGAGGACACAGTTTTAAATTAGAGGGACAAAGGTTTAAAAGTAATATAAGGAAGTATTACTTTACTGAGAGAGTAGTGGATGCATGGAATAGCCTTCCTGCAGAAGTGGTAGCTGCAAATACAGTGAAGGAGTTTAAGCATGCATGGGATAGGCATAAGGCTATCCTTCATATAAGATAGGGCCAGGGACTATTCATAGGAATCTGATATATTGGGCAGACTAGATGGGCCAAATGGTTCTTATCTGCCGACACATTCTATGTTTCTATGTTTCTATGTATGGTGGTGGGGGCATTATGGTTTGGGGCTGCTTTGCTGCGTCAGGGCCTGGACAGATTGCTATAATCGAAGGAAAAATGAATTCCCAAGTTTATCAAGACATTTTGCAGGAGAACTTAAGGCCATCTGTCCACCGGCTGAAGCTCAACAGAAGATGCGTGTCAGAGTCCTGACCTCAACCCGATTGAGATGCTGTGGCATGACCTCAAGAAAGCGATTCACACCAGACATCCAAGAATATTGCTGAACTGAAACAGTTCTGTAAAGAGGAATGGTCAAGAATTACTCCTGACCATTGTGCACGTCTGATCTGCAACTACAGGAAACATTTGGTTGAAGTTATTGCTGCCAAAGGAGGTTCAGACAGTTATTAAATCTAAGGGTTCACATACTTTTTCCAGCTGCACTGGGAATGCTTACATGGTGTGTTCAATAAAAACATGGTAACATTTAATTATTTGTGTGTTATTATTTTCAGCAGACTGTGATTGTCTATTGTTGTGACTTAGATGAAGATCAGATCACATTTTATGACTAATTTGTGCAGAAATCCATATAATTACAAAGGGTTCACATACTTTTTCTTGCAACTGTATGTATGGACAGCAGAACCTATCACACTACCTAACACCCTGCACTGTAACAGCTACACTATATCAGGGTATATCCTACACTCTCTATATTATATATATAAGCTATCTAACTATCTATCTACTGTAGTGTGTCAAGCATAGAGCACAGCAATGACACTGCTGTCTCTCTCAGAACTAAAAAAAACTGTAGAAAATTACTGCTGGGGAGGTTATTATATAGTAAGGGGTAGGTAGCTTTCCTATCAGTTGCTAGGGATGTTGATAAGCTCAGACAAAGACATTGCAGCCTTCTCATTGGCTTACAAGCAAGAAGGGAAGTTACTGATGAAAAAAATCTAGAATATTCGAAATTACGAATATATATCACTATATTCTAAATATTCACGAGTTCTCAAAGTGCCGATATTCACAAATAATATTCACGATTCGAATATTCGTGATCAACACTTGTAAGTATCTCAGTAGCTTATTGGCATCTCTTTGCAGGGAAAGTAAATGATGGAAGAGGAGCTGTCAACCAAGCTTAAATGGGAGGAGTTGCCTCAATCAAGTTACAACAGCTAAGCGGCTCCAGCTGCTGTAACTTAGAGGAACACAAGCAAGAGAGGTAGTAGGAAGTCAGGGCCTCCAACCCCTCATCCTCTGCTCCCTCCACCTCTCTACCTAGGTGCACCTGGGGCAAGTACCCCACCTGCTCTCATATAGCTATGCTTCTTAGGAGAAGTAATATTGGCACCCTTTCTACTCAGGTATACCATTATTAATAAATCTCCCAAATCATAGTTTTATGTAGGAATAAAATCTAACTAAAGGAACTAGAATAATTGTATATATATTTTGATTTGACAGAAAAAAATACATTTTCAGTGTTTTGGTATTTTTTGTAATTACTAAGTTTTAGGTTAAGGCAATAATAGAAAACATGTACCATGTTGGAACTCTTTAAGCAATGGTTTCTTGTATTTTAACGTATAAAACAATAGTGCAATATAAATTAACCATAAATAGGCCATCTTCGTTATTTTCAAATACTTACAAGTGCTGCTTGTAAGAAAACATATTGCTGGCACTTGGAGCAGCTATTATCTTTCATTTTCCAACAAATTAAGTAATTTTAACCAGATGAATGCCCACGAGCAGCTCATAGTAAATATTTTATTGTAGATCATAAATTTAACAGATTTGCATGTGTGGATGGAGTAATCATTGTGAAAGGTATCTTATAACCCCTCTTCTGAAAAAAATAAGATTTCTTCTACAGCATTATTTAGCTTATTGTTATGTAAATGTTATAATAAATGTGGTTTTGTTGTGTGTTCTGATTTACAATGGAACAACTACAGTATATGGTATTTTTGCATCTTCGCTCTTATTACTGAAGAAGCTTAGTTTTACTAAAGTTTTGATTGTTGTTTTAGACCTTGTCAGTTTCCAATTGTCTGAATGTAGTCACTAGTGTTGGGCAAAGTGAATCATCTGAAGGGGATTTCGGTCCAAACTAATCCAAGTTTCCTCGCGCTTCCTGGTAACAAATCAGTTTTCCTAAAATGGTGGGTGCACGTGTTAGAAAGTGAAAGTAAGTGTAGAAGAAAAACAAGCCAGGGAATGCGAGATCACCAATAATGCTGTGCAGCCAACCAATCCACAGGTAGCCATCCCCCTGTGATGTCACAGCTAGGCAAAGTCCTATAATAACCTGATCCTGCGCGGTCACCGCCATTTTCCTGTGAGCTGAGCATAGGGAGAAACTTGACAAGACTCTCTTTTACTAGGGACAGTGTTGCTGTTAACAGAGAACGTAGGACAACATTGGAGAAGAAGAGTGCAGGGAGAGTGGAGGGAGGGCATAGGAGACTGCTGAACTACAGACTCTGCTGCAATTTCTAGCCATGTACATAACTGTTCAGTGTAACAAAAGTCATAATTAATTCATTCTGTTAGCTGTAGAGTTATTGTGCCATCAGTATTACAGGCAGGTCTAACTTATCACCATGTATATAAGTGTGCAGTTGTCACGGGGCGCCAAAGGCGAACTCGGTCTCCCATCAGCCGCAGACCTGCTGCTTAGCTTCGGGAGTGAGGATCTGTGTTTGGCCTCGTTCCCAGGGCGGCTTTGCTAGCTGGGAGGCTCCCTGCTCCTAGGTCTGCCTTGAGCGCCGAGCTGATCACTCGGTGCTCGACTTGTCTGTCTGTCGGTCATGTGACGCTGGCCATGTCACATGACCCTCAGACCACACTATAAATACAGGCAGCCTTCTGGCCACAGGTTGCCTGTTAATTCTAGGTTCCTGGACACTTGTTGGACTACTGAATACTCACCTGATCCTGTTCCCTGACGATCCTTTGCCTGCTCCTCCTGTAGTGCGCATCTCTCCTGGTATCCTGACCCCAGCTTCCACCTGACGATTCTTTGCGGTCTACTGTTGTACTTAGTTTCTCTCCTGATATTTGACCTTGGCTTTTCCTGACTATTCTCTGCTCATTCCTTAGTACTGCGTAGCTCTCTAGGTATTGACCTGGTCCGTTCATGTTCCGTTATTTGTCTTGTCTGTCTTCCCAGCACGTATCCTAAGTTAGGGACTGCCGTCTAGTTGTCCCCTGTCATTAGGACTTGCAAGGCAAGTAGGCAGGGCCAGGGGTGAGGGTGGAGCGCAGTGGTCACTATCCTCCCCCCTGTGTGTAGTGTACGTGACCATCACAGCAGTGCACAAATATTCATAGTTAATCCGCTCTGTTAGCTTTAGAGTTACTGTGCATCAGTATTTTAGCCCACTGTTACCTTTCAGCAGATTTGCCTGGGTATACCTGATTTATAGCAATTTTTGACAAATTAATTTGTAACTAATCAAATTTCTTGTCGAACTTTGGCAAAGCGCCCAATTTGAATTTTTCAAAAGTTCGCTCATCTCTAGTAGTCACAATATAAACAACTAGGTTGGGACGTGAATACTGAAGGGGTTGTCCTGGATTAGGGAAAAACATGGCTGCTTTCCTCAGATGCAGACCCATAAACGTCCATAGGGTGTGTCTGGTATTACTGCTCATTTCCATTGAAGTGAATGGGGATGAGCAGCAACACCACACACAACCAATGGATGAGCAGCAACACCACACACAACCAAGAAAGCAGCCATGTTTTTCTAATGCTGCACAACCTCTTTAATGACAAACATTAGAGATGAGCAAAGTATTTAAACGTTAGATTCGGCTGCTTCGTCGAATTTTACAAAAAAAATTTGCTTTGATGAATTACTTCGTGACGAAGTGCATTTTTTTGTAAGTAGTAAGTGCAATGAAAGGGATCAGCAATTGTTCCACTCTCGTCATTGTACCCCTCAGATGCCGCATTCAAAGCTGATCACGGGATCTGATATCAATAACCTAGTATAAAATAAAATGAATCACATCATACTTACCGCATCCATTTGCTCATAAAAGGCTGGCCTCCGCCATCTTGATTGAAGATCTGGTGCGAAATCTCGCTCAGCCTGTGATGACGTCATACTTTACCTCGCACAGGATTTTGTGAAAGGTTTTTAAGCAAGATGGCTGTGACCAGCGAGCTAATGGATGAGGTAAGTATGATTATTTTTTTTTAACTACTTTAGGTAAAATTGATTTGCTTCAACAAAGCAAAAGGAAATCCGGCATCGTAGCGAATTGAATTTATCCTGAAATTCGTATTGAAGTCCACTCCATGGACTTTGATTCACTCAACTTTATTAATGACCTATCCTGAGGATAGTTCATCAATATTAAAAGCCTGGAAAACCCCTTTAGGGTCCATTCTCACATCCGCAATTTCTTTCCGGATCTGTTCCGTATTTTGCAGAACGGGTGCAGACCCATTTATTTTCAATTGGTCCGGAAAAGATGCGGACAGCACAATGTGTGCTGTCCGCATCCGTGATTCCGTTCCGCAAGTCCGAAAAAATATAAAGCTTGTCCTATTATTATCCGCAAAGTGTGGTCCGTGGTACAATAGAAAGTCAATGGATCTGCAAAATGCTGAAGACATGCGGATTACATTCCGTATGTCATCCGCAATTGCGGATTCCGTTCCTGGAAATTAAGTCTTGCCCTCAGAGACCAAAGAGCAAGGCCCTGGCAGAGCAGGATCCTGTCTTCACCAGAGTTGCCAAGTCTTGAAGATGCCAATGATAGATGTTGAAAAGCTTATAGCCCTCATTGAAGAAAGTCCCAACCTATGGGATACCAGGTCCAACTCCTACCATGACCGAATTCAAAAGGACAGGTCATGGGAGGAGATAGGAAAAGGAATTGAAGGATAAAAATGGGAGAAGGCTGACTCCAAAAAGCATCAAACTGTTATTGAGTATAATGACTTTGGGCCAGATTTACTCCACTTTCACATATGGCTAAAGTCAGTTTTAGCTAAGTCAGATTTATGATCGGCCCTTTAAGACTGTGATAAATGTGGTTTGACAGTAGCAGTTTATCCGTCAGTAAGCGGCTTTACAAAAGTCGCACGTCTTTACTAAAAATTTGCATGTTCTTTTAAAAAGTCGCATAAGATAAGCATGGTCCGCATTGGAGTGATTTTGTGCAATTTTTTGCGACTTTTTAAATTGTCATAATAGTAAATCCGTCTAGAGATTTATTTACATAAATAAAACACGTCCACTTTCATAAAACTGGTGAGCATAGCGCAGAGTCAATAAAAGTCGCAAATTTTTGCGCAGTTTAAGCGATTGCGCAAAAATCCGCGACTTTTTCACTCCATTATTCTGACTTGAGCTAATGATAAATCTGGCCCTTTATATTTTCTGTATATGTATGCCCATCTTTTTGGTATCAACAGCGTGTATTCAGGACTGGCCAAACTGTGGCTCTCCAACTATAAAACTACAACAACAAATCTGTTGAAAGTTTTTCAGCATTTGGAGAGCAGCAGGTTGCCCATGCCTTCCATATTGCATCAATATACAGCTGCATATGTATGCATTTTATTTTGCTTTGCAAACATTTTAACCCCTCACTTCTAATAAATGTACCTTGAAAACTTTTGCATAGCAAAGCATCAATATACAGCTGCATATGTATGCATTTTTTTTTTTTTTGCTTTGCACACATTTTAACCCCTCACTTCTAATAAATGTACTTTGCAAACTTTTGAATAGCAAGGCATCAATATACAGCTGCATATGTATGCATTTTTTTTGCTTTGAAAACATTTTACCAAATTCAGTATATGTAATAGAATAGTGGTTGCATAGTTTGATATTCTCATATAGAAGAAATATAAAATTTCTGAAAATATTAAATTATATGTATGGTTAACAAAAATAACACTTTTTTTTAGTTTCTCGGATCAAGAATCGATGGTATTCCTGTTGTGATCAGTTCAAAAGGGAACTTAATATCAAGCAGAAAAGTGGTGACGGGACATTAAAAAGAAGCCATATCTGTATACAGCACACCTACAATTTCTAAGACCAATAATAGAAACAAAATATTATATTTCAGTTTTATTTTTATGATTTTGAGTTAGATTTTAAAGGGCTCATGTAAACGACTATATGCCCTCCGAGACATACACTTCCTTGAGCGGGCCATATGTCCCGGAGTGGCATATTTCATAGATTACAAAGATGCTGTGCACGTTGGGCCACACGTGGGACTATTGTCCTACACTCATATGATCATATTATATGAGTGCGGGACAATAAAACAGCGTGTGGACCGACGTGCACAGCATCATTGTAATGTGCTCCCATGCGCAAATATCCGATCCAAATAGGGATGAGTGAACTTGAACTTGACCCCGAAATTAACTTACTTATTTTCTATTATAAAATGGTTATAAGAGAAAATTATAGCATTCTTAATACAGATTGCTAACTGAATTGTCCATTGAGGGTTTTAAAAAGAAAAAATTATAAACTCGCCTCATCCACTTGAAGTACGGGTTTGTTTCTCGAGTAACAACATTCAGTTTTTTTATTACATACATGCAAAACGCATTAAAATTCTTAGAATTAGCACCAAAAAAACAGAACTACATAAAATTCCATATCACTGAAATTGCATGCGGACTCGCGCGGGTTTACTGGAACTTGTCCGAAACGCATCTAGACAGAATCCATGACGCTCGTCTGCAAGCGGCCTAAGGCATTTCCATATCCTATACCTGGGATGCTCAACCTGCGGCCCTCCAGCTGTTGTAAAACTACAACTCCCACCATGCCCTTTCTGTAGGCTGATAGCTGTAGGCTGTCCAGGAATGATGGGAATTGTAGTTTTGCAACAGATGGAGGGCCGCAGGTTCAGCATGCCTGTCCTATACTATTCTTTAAAAACCTATAGAAATGCAAATTTTTTTTATATTATATTTAAAAAAAATTATACATTTTTATTAATAATGTTTTTATATATTTATAGGACTGTTGATAACCTGAGCATTGAGACAGAAGAATCTACCAGTCAAGCTGCAGGAACGTCTGTGCAGGCTTCTGTAGAAATTTCAAATGCACCACCACCTCAGTCATCTGAAGAACATGTGCAGACCAAAGGTGTATCCCAACAAATTGAGAGTGTGCCACAAGATATTCCTGCTGACCAGCTGGTAAATACACCGCGTCGTTCTTCTGGCAGACGTAGGGGTCACCCTCCCCATGATTCTGGTTTGAATCAAGGGTTCTGAGGTATCTAAACCAGAATCGTGGTGAGAGTACCGATGAAACTTTATTAAAAAGTTTGGCCCCATTATTAAAATGTATACCAGAAGAACGTAAAGCAAGATTTTTTTCACAATGGCACTTGTCCTCGACCTATTTGCAGGTCTAGAAGAACCAATTAATACTGTCCACAATTTGGAGCAAGCTCGGGATGCCATGCTAAATTGGAGGCCATTCAGACCTACTGTATACCATAATCCGCCTCCTCATAGGTATTATAATACTTCCGAACCTTGTTCGCAGGGGAGTGCACAATACGTTGGTCAATACCAAGGATCATCAGAGGGAAGTTGTCTCCCCACTACTAATCCTGGCCCTTTTACTAGAGAACTTTTTGAGTTATAATTTAAGTTATTTTCTGATGTTATTAATGTAATAAATGTTATTCTGTTTAATATAATGTCTCATAGTTTTTATTGGAATAATTTTATTTTCTGTGGTGTATCAGGCCGTGCCTCCACAGAACAAAAATTTAGTGCATGCGCAAATTTTGTTTGAGAATGCAAGGATCATGGACCCATTCTAGTTGAATGGGTCTAAATTCGTCTGCGCCAGCCAGCTTGGAGGTTGCAAGTGCATTTTTATATATTTATAGGACTGTTGATAACCTGAGCATTGAGACAGAAGAATCTACCAGTCAAGCTGCAGGAACGTCTGTGCAGGCTTCTGTAGAAATTTCAAATGCACCACCACCTCAGTCATCTGAAGAACATGTGCAGACCGAAGGTGTATCCCAACAAATTGAGAGTGTGCCACAAGATATTCCTGCTGACCAGCCGGTAAATACACCGCGTCGTTCTTCTGGCAGACGTAGGGGTCACCCTCCCCATGATTCTGGTTTGAATCAAGGGTTCTGAGGTATCTAAACCAGAATCGTGGTGAGAGTACCGATGAAACTTTATTAAAAAGTTTGGCCCCATTATTAAAATGTATACCAGAAGAACGTAAAGCAAGATTTTTTTCACAATGGCACTTGTCCTCGACCTATTTGCAGGTCTAGAAGAACCAATTAATACTGTCCACAATTTGGAGCAAGCTCGGGATGCCATGCTAAATTGGAGGCCATTCAGACCTACTGTATACCATAATCCGCCTCTTCATAGGTATTATAATACTTCCGAACCTTGTTCGCAGGGGAGTGCACAATACGTTGGTCAATACCAAGGATCATCAGAGGGAAGTTGTCTCCCCACTACTAATCCTGGCCCTTTTACTAGAGAACTTTTTGAGTTATAATTTAAGTTATTTTCTGATGTTATTAATGTAATAAATGTTATTCTGTTTAATATAATGTCTCATAGTTTTTATTGGAATAATTTTATTTTCTGTGGCTCCACAGAACAAAAAATTAGTGCATGCGCAAATTTTGTTTGAGAATGCAAGGATCATGGACCCATTCTAGTTGAATGGGTCTAAATTCGTCTGCGCCAGCCGGCTTGGAGGTTGCAAGTGCATTGGGGAACGCTATTGCGGTTCCCAATGCACAAAATGGCCGGCACACGTTCATGTGCATGAGCCCTAACTAGGTGGCATTTATCCATGTAGATTAAATAAACACTTAATAATGTATTGTTATAGTCCTTTTTGCTTACTTTGCTGTCTTTAATAATTTTTCAATCACATTATACACTGCTCGTTTCCATGGTAATAGACCACCCTGCGATTCCATCAGTGATGGCCATACTTGAACTATATAGGAAAATCCACTAGCCTAGGTACAGACACATGTTCTTGGCCACCAGAGCAGGTAAAGTTTTTTACTATTGTGTGCAAGCACGGCCACCACTGATGGATTATAGAGTGGTCTTTTACCATGGAAACGATCAGTGTATAATGTGATAGAAAAATTATTATATAGTTTATATTAAGCAATATGGACTATATTTTTAGAGTCAGTAATGAGTCATTAAAAAAAATTCTTTCATAATTATCTATTAATTAGCAATTTTTTAAAATACTTATATGTTTTTTTTGTTAAGAGCATTTTCACATAATAAATATATTTTTTCAAGCACTGCTATCCTGTTTTCTATATTGATGTAAAACACTGTAATAAACATAGTGCGGGTATACTATGCCCACATTGCCTCTCATATTAGCCCCCAGCAGCCTCCATTGCCTCATATCAGCCCCCAGCAGCCCCTGATCAGCCCCCAGCATCTCCATATTGCCTCTGATCAGCCCCCAGCATCTCCATATTGCCCCTGATCAGCCCGCAGCATCTCCATATTGCCCATGATCAGCCCGCAGCATCTCCATATTGCCCCTGATCAGCCCCCAGCATCTCCATATTGCCCCAGATCAGACCCCAGCATCTCCATATTGTCCCAGATTGCATCATGTTTTATAAAAATAAAATAAACACTTACCTCTGCTTTTCCAGACGCCGCCGCTCCTCACCTACATCGCGATTCTCTTCCTCCTGCTGCCGGCTGTGCTGTGAACCGGCGCACACAGAGTGAGGTCACAGAGCGCTCTCACGCTGTGCGCAGCCTTCACGGCTGACAGCCGAGGACCAGGAAGCTGTGAGTACAGAGCCTTCACAGCTTCCTGGTCCTCCGGTACTAATAAGCGCTTCCATAATGGAAGCACTCATTAGTATTCACCCCATAAGATTCAGGGGCATTTCCCCCCCACTTTTATGATATCATATCACTGTAGTGTAAACTTTTGCCCTACTTTCATGATATCATATCACTGTAGTGTAAACTTTTTACGGTTTCCATAAATTTCACCCAAAAGGTAATTATCCCTAAGTTTTTGTGAGTAGTGTATGTCAGTGTCACTCTGAAATCATTTGCTATTGATCTCATTGCATTAAAGTGCTTAAAAGGGAAGGGGTAGAACAAAAATTTCACATATCGGTTTTCAGGGAAATTGGAGCCATTTTGATTTATGTAGAATCAATTCGGGCACAAATTTATTTTTTATTTTATTTAAAGAATCATACACAATCAAACTTCAAGAAGTTCACTTATCTCTAATTTACTTATACTTTACAGAGCATCCCAGCTTTTTGGAATTGGGGTTGTAGAATATACTGTGCCTCCTGGAATGAATAATATAATGCACTGTGTCGATGTAATGAATAATAGAACTCACTGTGCCTCTGAAATAAATAATACAATAAACTTGCCCATGTAATGAATTATGAGATTCACTGTCCTCTGTTAAGAATAAGAGACTACACTGTACTCCTGTACTGAATATGAAAATATGTTTGCCCCTTGCAATAAGTAAAGAATACACTATGCTCTCAGAAATGAATATTTTGAATACACCCAAGAAAAAGATATTCACCTGCCCAGTTTCTAGAGATGCTGTTCTGGGCTCTCCTGGTCAGGCCTGGATCCAGCAGAGTGACAAAGATGGTGTGATGATCTAATCTTGCCACCTACATCATAGGAAGTGCTGTAAATGGTGCGGAAGGGAGCCTGTCGCGCTATTGCACTTGCCTTTAAACACTTGTTTCAGTGGGATTCTATGTCTCCACAGTTCCTGGAAATGGCAGTTAAGGAGAACTACGGAGACCGGTTGGATCCAATCTCTGGTTCTGGTACCTGAGTAAGCCCAAGCCCACATCTTCCACATAACAGAATGGAAAATTTATCACATTTTGCATCATTGTCCAATTTTAGAAAAATTGCTTCTGATAAAAGAGTGGCTCATTAACATTATTACGTTGTAAATTACCTGCCCCATTCTTGTTTTTTATAACATTTTGTTTTGCAGAAAAAAGTAATGAACTATAAAACTGAGAATGTTATGGTAATTTAATAATTTGAAAAGTATTAATTTTACACACGCCTACATAAATGCTTTCAAATATTGTCAGCAATTAAATCATTTTAGATAAAAGCAACAAATGGTGGTTTTGGTTTGAACAATATGAAACAAAATATTTTTTTATTTTCATCTGTATGCCCTCCGAAATCCAAAAACATAAAAAGCTGTTTTATTTAATGTAGTTATCTTGTGTCTATTGCCAATGCTGGAAAAGATCCAGGAATAGAAAGCTGGGTGTGCTACTAAAAAGGCACTATTGATGCACAGACACATCTTTTAAGTCCATTTAGCAATGGGAAATAGAAAGGAAACCTTGTTTGGTTCAGACATTAGCTAATTATTCTGATGTCTATGGAGCTGTGCCTAGGTTTCATGTCATTGGCACAGGTTATAAGTGTGTTCCATTACATTGAAAAGCAATGGTGTGGATATTAAAATGAGACACACTGTAGATAAAATAAGTATTACATTTATCATATTATTCTTGCATGATTAAAATATACATATAATTTTTATTTGGTCTTTACATGCATCACAAGAAACTAAATGTCGCCATTAAACTCTGGCTCTGCTCAAGTTTCTTTCTCTAGAAAACAAAATTGGAAATAGGGAAAATGTCGTTCTTCAAGCTGACTCCGTGGAATACTGTATGTCCAACATAGCAAGGTTTGAAGTCAAACCTAACAAAAGAAGAAATGTCTGTGTGATAGGCATAAATAATGTCTTTATACTGAAATATTGCATATCATCAAGGTGTTCATAAAAAAAAAACTCCCAGAATCGTTAAAGCACAAATAACCTCTTACTTTGTTATTATGAATTCCCAAAGTCTAGACTCTTATCACTTTGCAGCATGGTTGATTCCTTGAAACTTTTATTCCATAGGGAAACACTGAAGACACACAAGGGGCACAGCAAGGCTGGGACTACATGACGATTTTGGATATGACACTCATCATGCAACCAAAGATCGCTGTGTAGCAGTGCAGCCATTGATTGAATGGGGATGCAGTGTGACTGACATGTCGCTGCTACCATGAACGCAGAATCACAAAAACTCCATCAGTTTTCCATTTTTCTGCAATATTGGGGTTGCGGTCACTGCAACTTCCAAGTCATGCTAAAAGATACACATAACCTGGCATGTTTGACTTAATAGCTACTTACATTCTCCATATAATACCGATTCTGGGGCATCTATATGGCTCTGTGTTATGCCATTCCTTTATTATTTCTACTAGAAGTTATGAATGAATTGCTAGCAGTCTGCAATAAGGGTACAGAGGGGTGTAAACCAGTTGGGGTGTGTTACTGGACAGTCTCTCTATCCAGTCAGACTATGCAAGTAAACACCCCGAACTCGCTGGTTACCTCGCCTCTGTACCCTTACTGCAGACTGCTAGCAATTGTAAAGGTCACGTCCACACACACACAGGGGGAAGGGTAGTGACCACTGCGCTCCACCCTCACCCCTGGCCCTGCCTACTTGCCTCACGAGTCCTGATGACAGGGGACAACTGGACGGCAGTCCCTAACTTAGGATATGTGCAGGGAAGACAGACAAGACAAAATACGGAACATGAACGGACCGGGTCAGAACCAAGAGAGCTACGCAGTACAACGGATAAAGCAAAGAATGGTCAGGAGAAGCCGGGGTCAAATACCAGGAGAGTAGCGAAGTACAAGAGGAGTCCTAAGAGAGTAGTCAGGTGGGAGCCGAGGTCACAATACCAGGATGTATGCGCAGTACAGGAGGAACAGGCAGAGGATCGTCAGGGAACAGGATCAGGTAAATATTTAGTAGTCCAACAAATAGCCAGGAACCTAGAAATTAACAGGCAACCTGTAGCCAGCAGGCTGCCTGTATTTATAGTGGGGAGTGAGGGTCATGTGACGTGGCCAGCATCACATGACCGACAGACCAACCAGTCGAGCACCGAGTGATCAGCTCGGCGCTCAAGGCAGACTAGGAGCAGGGAGCCACCCAGCTAGTAAAGCCACCCTGGGAAAGAGGTCAAACACAGAACCTCCTTCTTAAAGCTAAGCAACAGTTCTGCGGGCAATGGGGGACCGAGTGCACCTTCGGAACCCCGTGACAGTACCCCCCCTTTTACGAGGGGCCACCGGACCCAAGACTTCAGGCGATGGCTTTTCAGGGTGTTCTAAATTAAATTTACGAACCAGTCTAGGAGCAGGAACCTCCCTGGCAGGTACCCAAGATCTCTCTTCAGGTCCATACCCCTTCCAGTGAATCAAATACTGCAAGGAGTTACGCACCTTCCTGACATCCACTATTTTAGACACGACATACTCGACAGCATCATTAACAAGAACCGGCGGAGGCGAGGCTTTCGATGGTACTACCGGTTCAAAATATTTTTTAAGTAGAGATTTATGGAACACATTATAAATGTGGAATGACTCGGGCAGCTCCAACCTAAATGATACCGGGTTAATCACCTCCGTGATCTTATATGGACCAATAAAACGAGGAGCAAATTTTCTAGAAGCTACCTTGAGAGATAGATTCTTGGAGGACAACCATACTTTATCCCCAACCTGAAAGTTCACCCCCCTTGAACGTCTCCTATCGGCCTTGAGTTTTTGAGAACTTTGAGCCTTTTCTAGGTTCGATTGAACCCGGGCCCAAACTGTGCACAGTTCGGAGGAGAGTTTATCAGCTTCAGGGTTAGAGGAGGAGACGGACGACCCAGAATGAAAACGGGGATGAAAACCATGGTTACAAAAGAAAGGGGAGACCCCAGCAGAAGAATTGACACGGTTATTCAGAGCAAAATCAGCCAACGGAAGGAATTTGACCCATAATTGCTGGTCATCAGCAACATACAACCTCAGGAATTGTTCCACAGACTGATTAAGGCGTTCAGTCTGCCCATTACTCTCAGGATGGTAGGCGGAAGAAAAAGACAACGAAATTTTACATCTTTGACAGAAGGCCCTCCAGAATTTGGACACAAACTGCACACCCCTGTCCGAAACAATATTTTCCGGGATGCCATGTAAACGAACAATCTCTCTCACAAAAATAGACGCCAGGGTTTTAGCATTCGGAAGTTTAGACAGGGGAATGAAATGAACCATCTTGCTAAACCTATCGACTACTACCCAAACCACAGTCTTACCCTCCGCCAGCGGTAGGTCAGTTATAAAGTCCATCGAGATATGGGACCAGGGTCTACTGGGAATGGGTAGGGGTCGTAGGTTACCAGCAGGGCGAGTCCTAGGTGTCTTAGACCTGGCACAAACCTCACAGGCTGACACGTAGGACTTGACATTCCTGGTCAGAGTGGGCCACCAATAAGATCTAGAAACCAGATCCTTAGTGCCCTCAATACCCGGATGTCCACAAAAGGCAGAATCGTGACACTCACCCAACAGCTGGAGACGAAATTGTACGGGAACAAACAACTTATCTGTTGGGGTGGATGCCGGTGCCAGATGTTGTTCAGCCTTAATGCGAGCCGAGATATCCTGGGTTAGAGCCGCTAAGAAGATGTTTGCTGGTAGGATGGATTCAGGCGGCGTCTCAGTGGGTTGAAAAGCATGGAAGCTCCGAGATAATGCGTCTGCCTTCACATTTTTACTTCCCGGCCTGAACGTAATGGAGAAATCAAAACGGGTAAAAAACAGAGCCCATCGGGCTTGTCGGGGATTCAACCTCTTAGCGGACTCGAGAAACCTTAGGTTTTTATGGTCAGTGACAACAGTTACTCGATGCCTTGCCCCCTCCAAAAAATGTCTCCACTCCTCAAATGCCCATTTAATGGCCAACAGCTCCCTATTCCCTATGTCGTAGTTTCTCTCCGTGGGAGAGAATTTCCTAGAGAAGAAGGCACACGGTCTCAGGTTAGTGAGGCTAGCAGGACCTTGTGAAAGGACTGCTCCTGCGCCGTCCTCGGACGCATCCACCTCCACAATAAAGGGTCTCTCCTGATCAGGCTGGATCAGAATGGGAGCGCTACTAAATGCCTTTTTTAATGTTTCAAATGAAGAAATGGCCTTGGTAGACCAATTCTCCAAATCCGCCCCTTTCTTAGTAAGGTCGGTCAATGGCTTAGCAATTACAGAAAAATTCATGATAAATTTACGGTAGTAATTAGCGAAACCCAAAAACCGTTGTAAAGCCTTTAAGGATGAAGGCCTTACCCATTCCTTAATTGCTAAAACCTTACCAGGATCCATCTTAAAGGCGTGAGGAGTCAAAACATGCCCTAGAAACAGTATCTCCTGTACACCAAAGACACATTTCTCTTGCTTAGCGGATAGCTGGTTCTCCCTCAACACCTCTAATACTTGTTTGACATGGGACACATGAGATTCGAAATCAGGAGAGAATATCAAAATGTCGTCAAGATAGACAATAATAAATTTACCTAAGAACTCCCTAAGAATATCGTTCATTAAGTTTTGGAACACAGCTGGGGCATTGCTAAGTCCAAAAGGCATCACCTGATATTCAAAGTGTCCTATCGGAGTATTGAACGCTGTCTTCCATTCGTCTCCCTCCTTGATTCGGATTAGATTGTATGCCCCTTTCAGGTCAATCTTGGAAAACCAGGTTGCCCCCAAAACCTGGTTAAATAAATCCGGAATCAATGGGAGAGAGTATCTATTTTGGACAGTGATTTTATTCAATCTCCGGTAATCAATACAAGGCCTAAGACCACCATCCTTCTTTTTAACAAAGAAAAACCCTGCTCCCATAGGAGAGACTGAAGGTCTAATATGCCCTTTAGCAAGGCTCTCCTTAATATAATCTTCCATAGCCTTGCGTTCGGGCCCTGAAAGATTATAAATTCGACCTTTAGGAAATTCGGCACCCTCAATTAGCTCTATGGCGCAATCATAAGGTCTATGGGGGGGTAGAACCTCTGGAGTAAGGGACGAGAACACATCGGACAAGCATGAGTCACACTGAGGTTCCCATTTCACCAACTCTCCTTTGGACCAATCAATTGTGGGGTTATGTAAACGGAGCCAAGGCAACCCTAGTACCACCTCAACCGGTAGGTTCTCCAGGACTAGAAGAGAACATCTCTCAGAGTGGCACACACCCACGGACAGAGAAATTTCAGAGGTACATGACCTCACCGTACCACCAATCAGGGGAGTAGCATCAATAGCCATGACATGGATAGGTGTAGGTAAAGCAAACATTGGAATACCCAATTTACAAGCAAACTCAAAGTCAATAAAGCTGGCCGCTGAACCGGAGTCAATAAAGGCCTTACCTGGCCACTTATTAACCCCCAGAGAAATTGTTATGGGTACCAAAAACTTACCTTTAGAAAAATCAGGGTGTACCTGGTCTTTAGGTTGTCTTGCCTTAGAAGACTTGTCAGAGAGGTCCTTGTTGATCCAATGGCCAGGATCTCCACAGTAGAAGCACTCTCCGCGTCTGCGACGAAGATTACCCCGGGTCATGCCAACCTGCATGGGTTCCTCGGTGGAGACCTCAGTGTTGTCCCTGGAAAAGGCCTCTGGCTGGACCACCATCTGAGAACAGAACTGTCGTTCTTGTCGTCTCTCTCTAACTCGTCTGTCAAGTCGGACAACTAGGGTCATCATCTCCTCTAAGGTCTCAGGAATTTGGTAATTGACCAATAGATCTTTTATATTATCAGATAGACCAGACCTAAACTGACTCTTCAGGGCTGGTTCATTCCATCCTGAGGGGACACACCACCGTCTGAATTGGGTGCAATACTCCTCCGCAGGGAGATGGCCCTGAACCAGTGCCCTAAGAGCTGTCTCGGCTACCAGGGCCCTGTCTGGTTCGTCATAGAGGGTACCCAGGGCCTGAAAAAAACCCTCCACAGAAGTTAGACAACTGGCCCCAGGAGGTAACGAAAATGCCCAGTCCTGGGGATCACCCTGTAGTAGAGAAATGATAATCCCCACGCGTTGGCTCTCGGGACCGGAGGACACGGGGCGCAAACGGAAGTAGAGTTTGCAATTCTCCTTAAAGGAGAGAAACCTCTTCCGGTCTCCAGAAAAGGGTTCTGGGAGCTTGATCTGGGGTTCAAAATATGGACTGGAGGACAGAGGAGTGGAAGAACCTTGCCCTAACTCACAAGAACAGAGTTTCTCTCCTAGCTCCTGCACCCTCTGTGTCAAGTTAGAGACATGGTCAGTCAGGGTAGTAAGAGGATTCATGATACAGTGGTGATTGGGCCTGTTAATCTGTAACGGTCATGTCCACACACACACAGGGGGAAGGGTAGTGACCACTGCGCTCCACCCTCACCCCTGGCCCTGCCTACTTGCCTCACGAGTCCTGATGACAGGGGACAACTGGACGGCAGTCCCTAACTTAGGATATGTGCAGGGAAGACAGACAAGACAAAATACGGAACATGAACGGACCGGGTCAGAACCAAGAGAGCTACGCAGTACAACGGATAAAGCAAAGAATGGTCAGGAGAAGCCGGGGTCAAATACCAGGAGAGTAGCGAAGTACAAGAGGAGTCCTAAGAGAGTAGTCAGGTGGGAGCCGAGGTCACAATACCAGGATGTATGCGCAGTACAGGAGGAGCAGGCAGAGGATCGTCAGGGAACAGGATCAGGTAAATATTCAGTAGTCCAACAAATAGCCAGGAACCTAGAAATTAACAGGCAACCTGTAGCCAGCAGGCTGCCTGTATTTATAGTGGGGAGTGAGGGTCATGTGACGTGGCCAGCGTCACATGACAGACAGACCAACCAGTCGAGCACCGAGTGATCAGCTCGGCGCTCAAGGCAGACTAGGAGCAGGGAGCCACCCAGCTAGTAAAGCCGCCCTGGGAATGAGGTCAAACACAGAACCTCCTTCCAAAAGCTAAGCAACAGTTCTGCGGGCAATGGGGGACCGAGTGCACCTTCGGAACCCCGTGACAGCAATTCATTCATAACTTGTAGTAGAAATAATAAAGGAATGGCACAACATAGAGCCATAAGAATAGATGCTCCAGAATTACACAGGGAATGCATGAAGCTATTAAACCAGGCATGTCGGGAGCGGTGAATATAAAATACACAACTTTAGGCCCCTTTACACTTCACAATGTAGCAGAAAAGTGTCTGTGAAGGAGACCGCTGCAATTACATGCAGAAATCTCCTCCAAAGTATATGGATGAGCTAATATGATTTCTCGTCCTCATACAGAATCATTGTTTGCCGGCAGAAGAGTGTGTTTAGACTGCACGATCTACTACTGAGGTGTCCGCATGAAAGATGCGATTACCTGATCAACGAGTGTTCTGCACATTCACTGGGTAATCAGCGACACCTTTTCACTGGCAGATAGTCACTAATGAGCATTCCAACATACGCTTATTAGCAATTATCTGGCAGCTTAAGGCCTGTGTAAAGGGGCCTTAAGCAGTTTTTTTTCCAGATAAGTAATACCAGCTTAAACATGTGGCAGAAAGTATGATTGACTCACCTGAATAAATGAAAGGTTTTGGAAAATGCATACTGTTTGATTTCTCTTGTATGGATAATGATTTGTTTAATTGGGGGTGGGGGGGGGGTTTAGACAGGGGTGGACTGGGAACTTAAAGTGGCCCTGGAATTTTTTTTAAAGTGGCTCCAAATTGTAGGTGAGTCCAAATTGACAGAAGACAGGGACAACACAAGCCACAGGTAGGCAGAGACATTAGAAGTAGGCAGGGACAGCAATACCATAGTACAGCACAAAACACTGCCCCAGCAAAACTAGATAACACAGTGCAGCATAAAATACTGCTGTATCATCATACTGAGGAGATGCTGATACAGCTGAATTTAGGAGGACACCTGCGGCCACTGGCCAGATGAATAAGTACCTGATGCTTCTAGCATTAATTAATGTTGAGAGCATCGGATCGTTGTACCTGGTCAGTGGCACTATGGAGGACTCCAGGAAATTTCCCTGTGGGGTATATGGTCAGTCCACCCCTGGTGTTAGATTATATGATAGTAGCACTGGTAAAATACTAACAGCTACTGTAATTGAATTTTGTCATTGAATTAATGTGTATAGGTTTAGAAAAGATTAAGTAATGTCATATCCAGGTCTGTAAGTTGCCATCAACCTTGGGTAACTTTGAGAAAATGCTAGTTGGTCATTTTATAAGAAAATCCATGCAATTTCAGGCCAATAAATTGATGCCCTTTTTTAACAAGACTCTGAGATTAAAGACTTTGGCAGGAAGAAATTAAGAGCTAGAATAAATCTACTTTTTTCTATATAAAATGAACTAATGTAGTAAGAGAAAATAAACACAAAAGAGTAAACTACCATGATTCAGTAGAGAATAAAATACTTTAGAAAAAGATTAATATTATTTATTAAACATAATGAATATAAATGCATCTGATACATGTGCAAAAGAATAAACAAAGTGCATGTGCATAAAGTGACATGTGCCATAAGATCAAGATACATAAACAGTATCCTTGTGTATAAATCGAATAAGCGTATGGTATAAAATACATCAGGTATATATAAAAAACATCTTTTATAAGACTGTAATAAACAACGTGACTTAATGAACCGGATGAAGATCATAAAGATCCTACCTCAATAACACATGGCACCCGCAGAGACCATCGCACTCCATTGAGCGTCTCAGATAACTCATGGCGCATGTCCAGACTAACATCGTCATGTATGGCATAGCACATCGACAGAGCGCATGCGCTCTTTGCAATTATGCTAAAACCACCATGTTGTTTGAAGGCAAACTGCCCCATTGTTCTATAAATATTTGTTATAGGGATATTTCAAGTGCACGGGGACTGAAACACAACTAAATTAATTTCATCAATACCTCAATAGCGTGGATGCTGATCTCCAGTATACAGTGTCTTGCTCTAAAACAAATTTGTCATTTTTGGGTACCAATGTCAAACTGGTTAATGGCTCAATCTGCACGGGCTTGTTTGTCAAGCCCACAGACAGAAATACGATTTTACGGTTTGAGAATAACCATCCACGCAGCATGATTAAACATCTCCCTTATTCGCAATTTTTGAGGGCAAAACGCATTGTATCCAATGGGGCGGAGTTGACCACCACATTGGATATGATGGAAGGTAAATTTAAAGAGCGTGGTTACCCCCGCAAACTGTTAAATAAACAAAAATTTAAAGTTCTTCACACAAACACGAAAAGTACCCAACATATTTCCCAAAAAGTTCAAAGGATACTGTTTATTTTGACATATTCTGATTGCAGTTTGGAGATAGGACAGATTTTGAAAAATAATTGGAGTATTCTCAATAGATGTATCAAAGATGTCCCTGAGTTTAAAATTCCTCCTCTTTTGTCATACCGTAAGAACAGGAATATTAGAGACCAATTGGTTAGAGCAGACATAGGTCCTAAAAAAAGTATGGTACAGCGAACATTGACGCAGCCGGGTTTGGGATGTTTCCCGTGCCTTAACTGCGTCAATTGTCGCCACATTTGTAAATCCAAATCCTTTGTACATCCACATACAGGGAAAGAGTATCCTATCAGATTTCATCTCACATGTTCCTCATCATACAGTCAGGTCCATAAATATTGGGACATTGACACAATTCTAACATTTTTGGCTCTATACACCACCACAATGGATTTGAAATAAAACAAACAAGATGTGCTTTAACTGCAGACTGTCAGCTTTAATTTGAGGGTTTTTACATCCAAATCAGGTGAACGGTGTAGGAATTACAACAGTTTGCATATGTGCCTCCCACTTGTTAAGGAACCAAAAGTAATGGGACAATTGGCTTCTCAGCTGTTCCATGGCCAGGTGTGTGTTTTTCCCTTGTTATCCCAATTACAATGAGCATATAAAAGGTCCAGAGTTCATTTTAAGTGTGCTATTTGCATTTGGAATCTGTTGCTGTCAACTCTCAAGATGAGATCCAAAGAGCTGTCACTATCAGTGAAGCAAGCCATCATTAGGCTGAAAACCAAAACATACCCATCAGAGAGATAGCAAAAACATTAGGCATGGCCAAAACAACTGTTTGGAACATTTTTAAAAAGAAGGAAAGCACCGGTGAGTTCAGCAGCACCAAAAGACCCGGAAGAACACGGAAAACAACTGTGGTGGATGACCGAAGAATTCTTTCCCTGGTGAAGAAAACACCCTTCACAACAGTTGGCCAGATCAAGAACACTCTCCAGGAGGTAGGTGTATGTGTGTCAAAGTAAACAATCAAGAGAAGACTTCACCAAAGTGAATACAGAGGGTTCACCACAAGATGTAAACCATTGGTGAGACTCAAAAACAGGAAGGCCAGATTAGAGTTTGCCAAACGACATCTAAAAAAGCCTTCACAGTTCTGGAACAACATCCTATGGACAGATGAGACCAAGATCAACTTGTACCAGAGTGATAGGAAGAGTAGAATATGGAGAAGGAAAGGAACTGCTCATGATCCTAAGCATACCACCTCATTATTGAAGCATGGGGGTGGTAGTGTCATGGCGTGGGCATGTATGGCTGCCAATGGAACTGGTTCTCTTGTATTTATTGATGATGTGACTGCTGACAAGAGCAGCAGGATGAATTCTGAAGTGTTTCGGGCAATATTATCTGCTCATATTCATCCAAATGCTTCAGAACTCATTGGACGGCACTTCACAGTGCAGATGGACAATGACCCAAAGCATACTGCAAAAGCAACCAAAGAGCTTTTTAAGGGAAAGAAGTGGAACTGAAGACAGTTGCAGTAGAGGCCTGGCAGAGCATCACCAGGGATGAAACCCAGCGTCTGGTGATGTCTATGCGTTCTAGACTTCAGGCTGTAATTGACTGCAAAGGATTTGCAACCAAGTATAAAAAAGTGAAAGTTTGATTTATGATTATTGTTATGTCCCATTACTTTTGGTTCCTTAACAAGTGGGAGGCACATATGAAAACTGTTGTAATTCCTACACCGTTCACCTGATTTGGATGTAAATACCCTCAAATTAAAGCTGACAGTCTGCAGTTAAAGTACATCTTGTTCATTTCATTTCAAATCCATTGTGGTGGTGTATAGAGCCAAAAATGTTAGAATTGTGTCGATGTCCCAATATTTATGGACCTGACTGTATGTGATCTATGTGTTATCATGTCCATGTAACCTATTATATGTTGGTGAAACATCAACTGAATTGAAATTAAGGTTAAACAATCACAGAAACTCCATAAGGAAAAACCGCATTGATCTACCTGTTTCCAGACATTTTGGATCCCTTCATCATACAGAACGGGATCTAAGATGCTGGATCATAGATCACATTTTGTTACCCAGAAGAGGCGGTGACCGTAAAGCATTATTAAAAAAAAGAGAATTACAATGGATATATACTCTGGATAGTCTATACCCTAGAGGTCTTAATGTGGAATTTAGGTGAAGGACCCTAGATTTGGGGTTGATCCTGATTTTCCTTGTGTTGGTGATCTTCCTGCTCCAATTATGTATAATAGTGCCAAGGAATGGTGAAAGTATAATTTGTAACTTACATCAAACATATTATCCTACTTGAAACTAATTTGTAATTTCTCTCTTGTCTTTTAGAAATTTTAATATTCACACGACCGGATGAGGATCCCTCGACCAAACCTCTTTGAATGTGATGATGCCCAGCAATAGTACCCGCTCTTTCAACTGTTGCGCAATTCCAGATGCTTAATTTATGTGCAGTGCTTTCCTTAAAATCTAAGGGAGAATCCCCCCTAGGGCTGCGCAATCACCGACATTGTGGCTGTCTGTGCCAGCAGGGTACATTGATGTGTCCCCTTCTGACACGGGCGACCTACTGGGTTGGGTTCCATCTCGGCAGATTTGGAACTCTCCCTATATGCTGGATAATGTAGGATTCACCTACGGCGGCCTGCTAACTGTTGAGGATGCACTTTGCACTTGAAATATCCCTATAACAAATATTTATAGAACAATGGGGCAGTTTGCCTTCAAACAACATGGTGGTTTTAGCATAATTGCGAAGAGCGCATGCGCTCTGTCGATGTGCTACGCCATACATGACGATGTTAGTCTGGACATGCGCAATGAGTTATCTGAGACGCTCAATGGAGCGCGATGGTCTCTGCGGGCGCCATGACTTATTGAGGTAGGATCTTTATAATGTTCATCCGGTTCATTAAGTCACGTTGTTTATTACAGTCTTATAAAAGATGTTTTTTTTATATATACCTGATGTATTTTATACCATACGCTTATTTGATTTATACGCAAGGATACTGTTTATGTATCTTGATCTTATGGCACATGTCACTTTATGCACATGCACTTTGTTTATTCTTTTGCACATGTATCAGATGCATTTAATTAAACAATGATTAGAATCACACTGTGATTGGTTGGTCTCTTATGACATGCCTTTATATACTTTCTGTTTCACTGTTTCGATGCTTGAGGAAGGCTCATGTGAGCCGAAACGTCGCAAGTTTGCCACAATATGGGTGAATAAAGTTTTATTGTTTTCGCTACAATTCAGGAGTGCAGTCCAACTTTTTTCTTATATATATATATATATATATATATATATATATATATATATATATATATATGTAAGAGCAATGAGTAAACACTAGCGCTGCCGTCTGGGTAAATGGAGTGGAGGTGAGCTCACACAAAAGGATTATGTGTGTGCCCCGTCGCTGCTGGGTTCTGCTGTGGGGTTAATTGCCAAAAAACAGCCCACAAAATAGGGGAAGACCTAGTGATGGAAAACAGAAGAAGGAAGAACCCGCGCTGACCTTATTCCTACCTATGGGTATATTGCTAATGTCACACTGGATATAGTAGACACTGCCCTATAATTTCTAGTGGCTATTTGTATTACCTCTATTATCGTTAGTTTGCAATCAATTAGAGCATATGTCTGTTCCAAGTACATGCGGTGAATCTAGTACGTTGTTATAATACTGAGATAGTCTGCTGTGGCAGTGGTTTTCACTTACTGTTAGTGCCCCGCTCAGTCCGTTCCTGAAGCGACCGCTGTTGTTGGTGGAAAAGTTCCTGGTAATCCTATTCTCTTGTCCTGTTCTATCTTCAGATTGCTCTGTGTTGCGTGCGCAGCTCCGGCCGGTAGCTTGCGCGCGCACAGAGCAGCCGTTTGTTAGGTTCGTTGTCCTGGAGACCTGCAGTGTGACGTCACACCCGAAGCTACGGAAGCCTCTAGGGTCCACAATTCCTCCGACGCGTTTCGGAATAGACGTATTCCTTCCTCAGGGATGACTGTAGAGCCTATTCAGCCGATCTTTAAGCTTGCAGGTTTCCATGGAGACGCTTTTTTGTTTACAGGACAATAGAGCAGCAGTACAAAAAAACTTCAAGGAGTATGAGGGGACACAGGAACAAAAGGAGCATATGCAGTTGTTATATGGTATATATAGTGTTAGTTTGAATCCTTTTAAATTCTTTTGAACTATTATTCCCCAAATTATCAGATTCCATAGTGCGGTTGGGGTGTGTATTAATTAGCCTGGGGGAAAGGCCTGAATATTTGAATATTCTTCATATTGTTATTATCTTCTTACATAATAATGTCTTGTTACTTCATATATAAAGAATTTATAGAAATGCGAACAATTCAATTTCTTGGTTCAGGCCTGTAGGGGCCAGGGTATTTAGGTTATAAATCCACTCACTTTCTTTGCGGGACATTGCTTTTATATAGTCGCCTCCTCTGGGATCATGGCTCACTTGCTCTATACCTCCGAAGGATGAGCCCTCGAATTTGCCCTTATGTTTTTCCGAGAAGTGACGTGATAGTGGATTGCCCACAAATTTTTTACTTATGTTTTTTACACACTTCACAACACGAGTATAATAACAACAATAGAAGAAGAGAACAACTACGTCCCAATAACCCCAGTAGTTCACATATTGAGGAAACATCATACAAAGGAAAAACAATAAATAGAGGGGATAAAAACATCCCAACTATCCCAACCACTCCGACAGTCCATACCCAAAATAGTCAACAGGTAGAGACAGTTCCGAGCAGCCCCTTGGAATTATCAAATAGATACAGTCCACTTGAAAATACATTTATCAATAGATCAAATCCAGATGAAAATAACTCAGGCATGGGTACCCCAGGCCTTCTAAGTTACAGTGCAGTAGTCCAAAAGAATGATCCAAAAAAATCCCACAGAACCAATTATGCCATGAATACAAGAAATTCATCCAATCAAGGCACAAGGAACACCAGTATAGTGAAAAAATATATCAGGAAGGATTTTTTTCAGCCAAGAACCGGAAAAGAAAAACACAAAAAAGAGGACAGAGGGGAAAAAGACTATCCAAAAAGGAAATCAAAATAACAGGCCAAAAAATCTTCAATCTCAGCAGTTATATACTAACCACTAGTGATATAAATTTACTGCAAAAAGGACTAAAGTTCGCACCCTCTGCCAAATTTCACCACTTTGACGCCTTCATTGGCCTAAAAAAATTTGTACGTCACTTGGCTTTGAAAAAACACTTTTTAAAGAAAAAAGAACCCCAATTTGACTACTACAAATCACTTAAAGAAAAGAGGTTGACAAAATATATGAACAGGGTAGTGATTGAAGAAAATAAAGGCATAAGTACAGAGACTAATTTCCTACACACCCAACTAAAAAATAAATCCTGCTTCAATCCACTGAACGAATATTCAGAATCATTCAAAACGTTTGAAACCCTAGTCACCAGGGATTTAAGGAAAATTAAGTCAAAAAACAATAAACCACGTAAGCACAATCTCAGCAAACAGGAACAAATCAGCATCAAAACATTACAGACAAATAATGACATCATTATTCGACCTGCCGACAAAGGAGGGGGTATAGTGATATTAAATCACGTAGATTACCTAAAAGAATCTAATAAAATACTCAAGGATGGAAAAACATACAGAATAATCAAGAATGATCCCACAGAACAATATAAGCAGAGACTCAACAAACTGATATTAAAGGGAAGGAGACTAGGGATTTTAAACAAAGAAGAAGCTGATTTTATAAATATAAGACATCCCCGCATATCTTGTTTTTATTATTTGCCAAAGATCCATAAATCTGAGTCACAACCACCTGGGCGCCCAATAATTAGCGGTATAGGTAGTCTTACTAGTAACCTCTCGAAATACGTGGACACTATTCTTCAAAAATATGTCCAAGAATTGCCGGCCTACCTAAAAGATACACAACATATCCTACAAATTTTGGAAACAGTAAAATGGGAACCAGATTACATCTTGGGGACACTTGACGTCACCTCCTTATACACAGTAATAGAAAATAATAAAGGGAAGGAAGCAGCTCAACACTTCCTGGACAAAAAGGGACACATTCCACCAGAACAAATAGATTTCCTTGGGGAATGTATTTTATTCATCCTGAATCATAATTATTTTAAATTTGAGGACAATTTTTTCCTCCAGACGTGGGGGACCGCCATGGGGACCAGATTCGCGCCGAGCTTCGCTAATCTATATATGGGAAGGTGGGAGGAGCTTACCATCTTTCCCAATGGCAGGCTCCGCGCGAACCTGGTCCTCTGGCGGAGATTTATAGACGACATTGTTTTTATATGGAAAGGGGGGATGCCGTCCCTACAAAATTTTTTAAATGAAATAAATAAAAACGATTTTTATTTACAATTCACATCCACCTATAGTACCCAGGAAACCAATTTCCTGGATTTAACCATTAAAATTCAGAATAACAAAATACTAACCCAAACATACACAAAACCTACAGACAGCAATGGCTTCATTGCTCTAGACAGTTGCCACCTCCCAGTCTGGCTTACCAATATTCCACGGAGCCAATACATCCGCCTACAAAGGAATTGTACCCTGAATGAACGGTTCGAACACGAGGCAACCAATTTACAGCAAAAATTCCTGGAAAAGGGGTATAATGCCACCAAACTAGAAGAAATTAAAAATGAAGTTATGAAAATAGAGCGGCAATCACTGATTCAAAAAAAAAGAAGAAAAAAAAAAAAAAAAGAAAGATACAATCTCAGATAGCGAAAAAAACACTACGGAAGAAAATAGCGATTTCGATATACCCATAATAACCCAATATCACGAAAAAGAATACCAGTTCAGAAAAATAATAAAAAAACATTGGGATATTCTAAAGCACGATAAAATCATTGGAGAGAAATTACCAAAGGCTCCTAAATTTATTTTTAGAAAATCAAGAAATTTGGGAAACTTAATAGCCCCATCAATCAGAACCAAAACCAAAGGGAAAAACAAAAAGGCCACTATACCTGACGATAAAAAAGGTTTTTTTCCCTGCAGAACATGTAAGGCCTGCCTAGCGTCCAAACAAAAAGATATCATTAGAGAAATTATTAGTGAAAACAATTCATACAAAATAAAAAATCACCTGTCTTGCTTCTCAAAGGGGGTCATTTACTATATCAAGTGCCCGTGCGGAAAGGTGTACGTAGGGAGAACAAAACGTGAACTGAAGGTCCGGATATGGGAACATGTAAAAAACATAAGTAAAAAATTTGTGGGCCATCCACTATCACGTCACTTCTCGGAAAAACATAAGGGCAAATTCGAGGGCTCATCCTTCGGAGGTATAGAGCAAGTGAGCCATGATCCCAGAGGAGGCGACTATATAAAAGCAATGTCCCGCAAAGAAAGTGAGTGGATTTATAACCTAAATACCCTGGCCCCTACAGGCCTGAACCAAGAAATTGAATTGTTCGCATTTCTATAAATTCTTTATATATGAAGTAACAAGACATTATTATGTAAGAAGATAATAACAATATGAAGAATATTCAAATATTCAGGCCTTTCCCCCAGGCTAATTAATACACACCCCAACCGCACTATGGAATCTGATAATTTGGGGAATAATAGTTCAAAAGAATCAAAAGGATTCAAACTAACACTATATATACCATATAACAACTGCATATGCTCCTTTTGTTCCTGTGTCCCCTCATACTCCTTGAAGTTTTTTGTACTGCTGCTCTATTGTCCTGTAAACAAAAAAGCGTCTCCATGGAAACCTGCAAGCTTAAAGATCGGCTGAATAGGCTCTACAGTCATCCCTGAGGAAGGAATACGTCTATTCCAAAACGCGTCGGAGGAATTGTGGACCCTAGAGGCTTCCGTAGCTTCGGGTGTGACGTCACACTGCAGGTCTCCAGGACAACGAACCTAACAAACGGCTGCTCTGTGCGCGCGCAAGCTACCGGCCGGAGCTGCGCACGCAACACAGAGCAATCTGAAGATAGAACAGGACAAGAGAATAGGATTACCAGGAACTTTTCCACCAACAACAGCGGTCGCTTCAGGAACGGACTGAGCGGGGCACTAACAGTAAGTGAAAACCACTGCCACAGCAGACTATCTCAGTATTATAACAACGTACTAGATTCACCGCATGTACTTGGAACAGACATATGCTCTAATTGATTGCAAACTAACGATAATAGAGGTAATACAAATAGCCACTAGAAATTATAGGGCAGTGTCTACTATATCCAGTGTGACATTAGCAATATACCCATAGGTAGGAATAAGGTCAGCGCGGGTTCTTCCTTCTTCTGTTTTCCATATATATATATATATATATAAAATTTCCATCCATATGCAGGTATGTTTCATTTTGCCACTGCGTTCACTATTGCTCATGTTTTCCTCATTTTCGCTGACTTCATTTTTTGTTAGTGAATTGATCTCATTCAGAGCCATTATTTCACAGATATTCACTGAGATACACTATGTGGCATATTGCTGCTTCCAATAACTGTACACTCGTGTATATTACAGTTTTAAAATGATAAATTTTTATTTATTTTTTTATGTGGCTAATCAGGTCAATATACTATGCATGTTTTTTTATTAAATATTTTTGTAGAATACATGTAAATATAATATTAATTAGTGGTAGGTTGTGGTGGCTCACTAGCAAGTAGTTAAGGTATGGTGCTGCAAGCTCATATAGAGGGAATCACCCCACCCTCTCTTAAAGGCAAATGTAGTAATAGAGTAATGAGCGAGCACTCATACACTTGGCAACCAAATTGACATGTGCAGAAAATATTTATTATATCCCCATAAAATACAAGTAATAAAATTTATAAGAACAATGTAGCAATAATATACAACATTACAGTCACATATTGTGGGCCAAAAAACGCATGTGTCCCCAAAAAACGCATAAAAAACGCATGGAAACTGCAAGAGGAAAAAAAAAAAAAATTATTTTTTTTTTAAATCAAGGCTGTATAGAATTATCCCTTGATTATGTGGGAGGATTCCCTTGCAAACTGGGAGTAGCATGAACAACAGGTGTCCGAGATTTGGGAAGCAATCAAAGGAATGGATAAAAATGGAGGCAGAGCAGGCAGACACTTGACCACTGAGGAAGGGAGAGTGAATCTACCCGTAACGCGTATGGTGAAACAAGTGATGTACCTGCATTGAAAAGCCTCCGATAATACTGTATGGCCATACAGAAGAAAATCTCTACAGTAAAGGATTAACTATTCTTATCGTCGAAAGCTGCACCAAAGGAAATTGCGGAACAGAGTGGCAACTCCTGCGATCTTTGGAACTCCTGCGAAATTTAAACCAGCTTGCTGTATGGAGCGACTGAATAAGCCGGCAAATATTTAAAGCTCCATTGAAGCAATAGGGAGACAGCAGACGCTAGACGGTAAGCCAAACATCGATTTAAAGTTTTCTCCAATCCAAAGCTCATATCGAGCTTAAAAGGATATGCTATAAGAGACTTTTCACATTATCAGGATTCCTGTGGACACTTTATGAACATGTTGCGCTCCCAGTGAATATACCTACAACATTTTCAGTGACATTCAGTTTCCCAAATTGGGATAGAGCGCTAGAAGATAATACCCCCTCTTTCCCAAATAACAGCATATACTTGAAGTTTCTTGGTGTGATATATATTATTGAATTTATCGACACTATTGAGTCATATGAATATAGTGTTGATCATATCTACCACAATATGTGACTGTAATGTTGTATATTATTGCTACATTGTTCTTATAAATTTTATTACTTGTATTTTATGGGGATATAATAAATATTTTCTGCACATGTCAATTTGGTTGCCAAGTGTATGAGTGCTCGCTCATTACTCTATTACTACATTTGCCTTTAAGAGAGGGTGGGGTGATTCCCTCTATATGAGCTTGCAGCACCATACCTTAACTACTTGCTAGTGAGCCACCACAACCTACCACTATTTTTTGTACGCACTATTCACCCCTGTGTGTGAGCTCCTTTACAGTAGATTATGGACATTTGGCACCACATTGAAAGCAAAAAGGCGAAAGCAGAAAATTTTAAATTTGATGATATGCAGGATGATGTTTTTAGTAGCGATAAAGCTATGGCAGATGTCTTTAGAGAATTAGAGGGACTGCTACAGAAACAACTCAGACAGTATTGGGAGATAAGGTCCCTACAGCAGTATATAGAGCATGGTAAAATTCCTAAGGGGTTAATTTTGAATAAAACCCCAGCACAAGATCTCCTGGATGAGGAGTTTGAGGTGGAATGGAACAGATTACAATTCTCCTGTTCCATTTCACTCATGCAACTCATAATAAAAAGGAGAACAGCACTATTGGAAGTGCTGAATCAAAAAATTGGAAAATTAAAAGACCACCTTGAAAAATTCTCTAGAAATAGTGAATTTAAAATGTGGCAACAAAGACTCTGTAGTGGATTAGATAAAATTGAGAGTGAGATCATTAATAAAAAAACTAAAAAACACCAGAATACACTGAGAAATCACCAGGGTGAAAGATCTGGGGAACAAATTCCCTTATCACAGAATGAGATCCCAAAAGGGAAGAAAAGGGAAGGGGATAGGGATCGGCAGGGCTTATCAGACAGCTACTCAATCTCTGTGACTAACAGATATGAGGAGCTGTCTGATCGGCATTTTTTAGATCATACCCCAGCACATCACAGAGCACGAATACGGCACAGAGAAAGGACACCTCCCAATCACAGTTTAGAATCACTGACACATCACTACAATTTAAGACCCAAGAGCACTTATCAATACCAGAACACAGGGAAGGGACAACATCACATATCACAGAGACAGGATCACCATGCACCCCAAAAGATGAACCACATAGAACAAGTAAGATACCAACACTCAAGACACAGAGGAGGGTCAGAAAGACAAGACGAAGTAAGAGGAAGAGACACATATCACAAAAGACATCACTAGCAACGGATCTCAGCGCAATAATTAACTTAAGTTCAACCACCCTGACTAAAACCCAAAATAATCTGTTAGAGAAAGGTCTGAAGTTTGCCCCCACCAATAAGATGGATAAATTCTCTACGTATATAGGAGTACAAAAACTAATAAGGAATATCTGCCTCAAAAAATATTTTATCAAAAATCCAATTGTGAGGAATGAGAAAGTGATAGTTGAAAAAAACGTAAAAAAGACAAAAAACCCTAACAAAAACCTCCTAAAAAATAAATCAAATATGTTCCCAAGGAGTGAAATCAGTAAAGAAATAGGAGCCTTTCAGAAGTGTGTAGAGGAAGATATTTGCAAACTAAAGGCTAGACCAAGAGCCACAAACAATCTTACCAGAGGAGAGTTTGAGGCATTGAAACTACTACAAAAAAAACACTCCATCACTATACGCCCCGCGGATAAGGGAGGTGCGGTAGTGGTGATGGACACAATTAATTATAATAGGGAATGTCTCCGACAACTCTCAGATGGGGAGACCTATCAAAAATTGGGGGGAGACCCCCTTGAGAGATTTGAGTTGGAGCTCAGGAGATACAGTATGGACGGATTGGATAATGGTACGATATCACAGCAGGAACTGGATTTCATTTTGGGCACACAGAGGAGGCTACCATGCTTCTACTGTCTGCCCAAAGTGCACAAAAATCCGAATGATCCCCCAGGACGCCCTATCGTCTCAGGGATTGGATCTATCACATCCAACCTGTCCAAATATATAGACGTACAGTTACAGCCAATAGTCAAGAAAACCAATTCCTATATTAAAGATACGACCCAAATCATACAGATTCTGGAAAACTTAGATGTCCAGACTGGATGGATTATGGGTACACTTGATGTTCAGTCACTTTATACTGTGATTGAACATCAGCAAGGAATTGATGCTGTAAAAATGCAATTAATAAGAGATGGCTCGTATGGAGCAATAAAAAAAGAGTTTATAACGAAAGGAATAGAGTATATCCTGAGCCACAACTACTTCTTTTTTGAGGGGGAATTCTTCCTGCAGAAGCGGGGTACCGCCATGGGGACCAGATTCGCCCCCAGCTATGCTAATTTATTCTTGGCCGAGTGGGAATATAACCACATCAAGCCAAGGCTGGGGACGGATCTGGCCCTGTGGCGCCGTTATATAGATGATGTGATCTTCATCTGGAAAAAGAGTAAAGAAGAATTGGAAAAATTCCTAGAAACAATCAATATTAATAATTTAAATCTGGTCTTTACCTCAAACATACAGGAGAGCACCGAATTCTTGGATTTATTAATCACACAATCTGATAATAAATATATATGTGAGACATTTTGTAAATCCACAGCTAGAAATAGTTATATCGATTTTTCTAGCTGTCACCTGCCGAAATGGCTGACAAATGTTCCCTCTGGTCAGTTCCGTAGGATTAAGCGGAACTGCACAGAGGGACATACATTTGAGATGGAAGCCATTGAGATGAAAAGACAATTTATTGAGAAGGAATATCCTGAAAACTTAGTGGAGGAGTCACTCAACCAAATTAGGAAATTAGATAGAAGAGAGTTCTTTAATAAGGAGGACAATAAAGATAAAAATGAGATGGATAATGAGGAAGATAAAACACTAAATAAAGAAGCCATGAGAGTTGTTCTTCCATTTAATGAGAATTATAGGAAGATTCAGAAAATTATTAAAACCCATTGGCACCATGTGTTGAATGACAAAATTGTGGGACACTTACTCCCGACTGTTCCGACGATTACCTTCACTAGGGCACCAAATCTAGGTATCAAGGTGGCCCCTACCGTAAAACCGTGGAAACAGAATAAGTTGAGTTTTTCAGGAACTTGGCTGAGTTTGAAGGGTTTTTATAAATGTGGAAGGTGTATGGGTTGTAGAATGAATAAAAAACCCCGCCTGACGACTAATGTCCCCTCGACTCAGAACAACTATAATTGGGAGATAGAAGATTGTCTTACATGTGACTCCAGTGGAGTTATCTACCTTCTCCAGTGCCCCTGTAACAGACAATATATAGGACGTACCAAGAGGCCATTCAAAAAAAGAGTGGCCGAACATATTGCCAACATCAGGAAGGGGTACGATAAACATTCCCTATCTAAACATTATAAAGAGATGCATAATCAGGATCCATCAAGTCTGGTGTTTACGGCACTGGAGAAGGTGGAGAAACACTGGAGAGGCGGTGATTTTATCAGACAAATGTCTAGGATAGAATCCAGACGCATTTATGAATTTGGATCTCTACAACCGAAAGGCCTTAATTCGGAGTTGGAAATTTTTGGATTTATGTAGGTTGGATGTCTCGAGGCCGACGGCACGTCGCATGCTAGGCCGTCTATCGGCGCTGCGACGTGTCCTTGGCTCCGAGATACCCACCCTTCTTTCTCTATCAAATCCGAATAATTGTATCAAACTCTAGGATTCCTATGAAACTTTCAAGATTCCTCACATTTATTATTTATTGTTTTATATTTTTATATTGATATTTTAATCTTGAAAATTTGTTTAATAATATTTTATTATAAAAAGTCATTTTATAAGTGTTGGTAATCAGATATCAAGTTTATATTTCACATAATGATATATCACACCAATTGGGACATCTGGGCCAAAAAACGCATGTGTCCCCAAAAAACGCATAAAAAACGCATGGAAACTGCAAGAGAAAAAAAAAAAAAAAAAATTTTATTTTTTTATTTTTTTAAATCAAGGCTGTATAGAATTATCCCTTGATTATGTGGGAGGATTCCCTTGCAAACTGGGAGTAGCATGAACAACAGGTGTCCGAGATTTGGGAAGCAATCAAAGGAATGGATAAAAATGGAGGCAGAGCAGGCAGACACTTGACCACTGAGGAAGGGAGAGTGAATCTACCCGTAACGCGTATGGTGAAGCAAGTGATGTACCTGCATTGAAAAGCCTCCGATAATACTGTATGGCCATACAGAAGAAAATCTCTACAGTAAAGGATTAACTATTCTTATCGTCGAAAGCTGCACCAAAGGAAATTGTGGAACAGAGTGGCAACTCCTGCGATCTTTGGAACTCCTGCGAAATTTAAACCAGCTTGCTGTATGGAGCGACTGAATAAGCCGGCAAATATTTAAAGCTCCATTGAAGCAATAGGGAGACAGCAGACGCTAGACGGTAAGCCAAACATCGATTTAAAGTTTTCTCCAATCCAAAGCTCATATCGAGCTTAAAAGGATATGCTATAAGAGACTTTTCACATTATCAGGATTCCTGTGGACACTTTATGAACATGTTGCGCTCCCAGTGAATACACCTACAACATTTTCAGTGACATTCAGTTTCCCAAATTGGGATAGAGCGCTAGAAGATAATACCCCCTCTTTCCCAAATAACAGCATATTCTTGAAGTTTCTTGGTGTGATATATATTATTGAATTTATCGACACTATTGAGTCATATGAATATAGTGTTGATCATATCTACCACAATATGTGACTGTAATGTTGTATATTATTGCTACATTGTTCTTATAAATTTTATTACTTGTATTTTATGGGGATATAATAAATATTTTCTGCACATGTCAATTTGGTTGCCAAGTGTATGAGTGCTCGCTCATTACTCTATTACTACATAATATTAATTACACTGATAAGTATTAATTTATGATATACTAATTCACACTTTATATGTAATCACTTGCCTGTTACTTTATCCTATTATATGTTTTTTTATTCATTTTTTAAATAAATTTTCATAATTTTATTAATTTTATATGAGTACATTAATATTTTAAAAATATGTAATGGGAAGGCACAGAGTACTGTCCCTTTAATAACAATGAAGGAGCTGTAATGATGGTGATACGCATGTATACTGACAGCCAGTAGAGGGGGTGCTTTTCCCTGTGGTTGTGTCACTACCAGAGCTTTGGGACG
This sequence comes from Bufo bufo, assembly GCF_905171765.1. Taxonomy (NCBI): domain Eukaryota; kingdom Metazoa; phylum Chordata; class Amphibia; order Anura; family Bufonidae; genus Bufo; species Bufo bufo. The sequence continues at coordinate 584,906,609 of NC_053389.1, read as the reverse complement.
TTCTCACAGCTCTGTTTCTCCACCCCTGTGATGATGTCACTACTAGAGCTGGGAGGAGTTCTCACTGCTCTGTTTACTTTTGGTTTCCTTCCTCCCAGCTGTTCCTCATGCGTTTGATTTCCCTCTCTTTATATCACCCCTCCTCCTATTGTAGGGTGTGGATTATAGTTCTCATTTCAGTTGTAGCTCTTGCTTTAGTATCTTCACTTGTAGCTATCTGTTCACTGGACCTGTGTTCTGCTGCAGCAAGCACTCCGGATATTGCCAGCTGTCCTTGGATCCGTCTTCTCTGCGGCTGCAACACCTTCAGCTAAGTGTACAGACATTGTTGTGTACCTGATTATTTTCTGACTGGATCTGAGGTGGCCACGGTTCCCTTCATATACTGAGTAGGGCACCGGTGGCCGTGCCCCTTCCACTATTGTAGGGGTTACAGTGGTCATCAGTCTTAGGTACGTGGGCATGCCTCGCTCCGCCATTTGGATCCGGGCATGTGCTTTAGCAGAATAGGGAGAGCTTTGAGGGTCTGACAGGGGTCACCCTTTATCCTCCCTAGTTTGGGTCCGGTCAGTAGCTCTTTTACTGTGTATACTATTGTTGCTCACATACAGCCGTGACATTATAATCCACCAAAACCGTCCTTTTTTGACATGGATCCGCTTTCTGGCCTGGTTGACCGCATGCAGGGTCTTTCTTTGGAAGTAGCGGATCTCCGTCAATCTATGACTCAGCTTCAAGCATTGGGCTCTGCTCCGGCTCATGGAGTCTGTTGCGAGCCAAAGGTCTCACTTCCGGAAACGTTCTCCGGGGGCAGTGAGAATTTTGTTCGCTTCAGAGAGGCATGCAAACTCCATTTTTGCTTGTGTCCCCACTCCTCTGGTAAGGAGGAGCAGAGGGTGAGGATTGTCATCTCCCTGTTCAGGGGTAATGCTCAGACTTGGGCTTTTTCGCTGCCATCAGGGGATCCCTCCCTTCGATCCGTGGAAAGATTTTTTGTGGCCCTGGGGCAGATTTATGATGACCCGGATCGTGTTGCTCAGGCCGAATCTAACTTACATGTTTTATGCCAGAACAAACTGTCTGCGGAGCTTTATTGTTCTGAATTTCGGAGATGGGCAGCTGATTCGGGTTGGAATGATGCTGCACTCCGGAGTCAGTTCTGTCATGGTCTCTCAGAGAGATTGAAAGATGCGTTTGCTTTCCATGAGAGACCAACGTCCTTAGAGTCTGCCATGTCTTTGGCGGTACGCCTTGACAGGCGTCTAAGAGAAAGAAACGAGACCTCTCTGTCCAGCCATTGTCAGTCTAGGGGCAGTGGTGCAGACTCATTCAGTGTGCAGGGGCCTCATCCTGTCTCGCTCCCCTCTGAGGAGGAGCCCATGCAGCTAGGTCGACTTGCCCCTGATAAAAGAGGATTTAGTCCTCAGAGTATGGTGTGTTTTTGTTGTGGGGGCATAGGTCATTTGGCAAATGTTTGTCCGTCTAGGAGATTCTTGAACTGTACTAAGAGCGATAATAAGAGAAAAACCTCAAAAGGTAAATCATCAAATTCTGCTTCATCTGCTACTTTGGGCAAAGTTGATGTAGGAATTGATGCTTTTCCTCTGACCTGCAGTTCCCGTTTTCTCCTGTCTGCCAGGGTGGCGCTAGAGAGCAAAGTCATTTCTTGTGAGATTTTTGTCGATAGTGGAGCGGCCGTCAATCTTATTGACACTCAATTTGTAGCCATGCATGGTTTTCAGGTTTGCACATTAGAAAAGGATATACCTGTTTTTGCTATTGACTCTGCTCCACTCTCACAGAGATCTCTGAAGGGCATTGTTCACAATATCCGGCTAGCTGTAGGTGACACTCATGTGGAGGATATATCTTGTTTTGTCCTTAACGGATTGCCTTCTCCTCTAGTTTTGGGGTTACCCTGGCTCACTAGACATAACCCCACTATTGATTGGCAAGGAAGGCAAATAAATGAGTGGAGTGACTTTTGTAGAGAGAATTGTCTCACAGCGACTTTTGCAGAGGTGTCTACTAAAACTGTGCCATCATTTCTCTCTGATTTCTCGGACGTGTTTTCACCTGTGGCCGCGGGTTTTTTTTTTGTTAAAAAAAAAGATGGCTCTCTGAGACCTTGCCTAGATTTTAGGGAGCTGAACCGTATCACGATTCGCGATCCCTATCCCCTTCCTCTGATCCCGGACCTCTTCAACCAAATTGTTGGGGCCAAGGTGTTTTCCAAATTGGATTTGAGAGGCGCGTACAACCTGGTCAGGGTCAGAGAGGGGGATGAATGGAAAACGGCCTTTAATACCCCTAACGGGCATTTCGAGAATCTCGTTATGCCTTTCGGCCTGATGAATGCTCCGGCCGTCTTTCAGCATTTTGTTAATAGTATTTTCTACCATTTAATGGGGAAATTTGTATTGGTGTATCTTGATGATATTTTGATTTTTTCCCCTGATGTTCAGACCCATCAGGATCATCTTTTTCAGGTTCTGCAGATTCTGCGGGAAAATAAATTGTACGCCAAGCTGGAGAAATGTCTTTTTATGGTATCGGAGATTTAATTTCTGGGTTTTCTCCTCTCTGCTTCTGGTTTTCGCATGGATCCGGAGAAGGTCCGTGCTGTACTTGAGTGGGAGCTTCCTGAGAATCAGAAGGCATTGATGCGCTTTCTGGGTTTTGCGAACTATTACAGAAAGTTCATTTTGAATTATTCCTCTGTTGTCAAACCCCTTACTGACATGACAAAAAAGGGGGCGGATTTTTCCTCTTGGTCGGAGGAGGCGCTTGCAGCCTTTTCTAAGATTAAAGAGAGTTTTGCGTCTGCTCCCGTCTTGGTGCATCCCGATGTTTCCTTACCTTTTATTGTTGAGGTGGATGCTTCCGAGGTGGGTGTGGGTGCGGTTTTGTCCCAGGGCCCTTCTCCTGCCAAATGGCGACCCTGTGCCTTTTTCTCTAAAAAACTCTCCCCGGCAGAGAGAAACTATGATGTGGGAGATAGGGAGTTGTTGGCCATCAAGTTGGCTTTTGAGGAATGGCGCCATTGGTTGGAGGGGGCCAGGCACCCTATCACCGTTTTTACCGACCATAAGAATCTGGCATACTTGGAGTCGGCCAGGCGTATGAATCCGAGACAGGCCAGATGGTCTCTGTTCTTCTCCAGATTCAATTTTGTCGTTACATTCCGACCTGGGATCAAAAATGTGAAGGCTGATGCTCTCTCTCGCTGTTTTCCGGGAGGAGGAAACTCCGAGGACCCGGGTCCCATTTTGGCGGAGGGGGAAGTTGTTTCTGCTCTATATATCCGATTTGGAGGCCGAGGTCCAGGCTGCCCAGACTGAGGCACCTGCCCGTTGTCCTTCTGGGAAGTTGTTCGTGCCTCCTGAACTACGTCACAAACTCTTTAAGGAGCATCATGATACGGTTCTTGCTGGTCACCCCGGGAGTAGAGCCACGGTAGATCTCATTGCTCGGAGATTTTGGTGGCCGGCTCTTCGTAAGTCGGTGGAGGGTTTTGTGGCTGCTTGTGAGACGTGCGCTCGCGCTAAGGTCCCTCGTTCACGGCCTTCAGGTTCCCTTCTCCCGTTACCCATACCTTCCCGTCCTTGGACACACCTGTCCATGGACTTTATCACGGATCTTCCTCGTTCCTCGGGGAAGTCGGTGATCCTGGTGGTGGTGGACCGTTTTAGCAAGATGGCTCATTTCGTACCTTTCCCTGGTTTACCCAATGCTAAAACGTTGGCGCAAGCTTTTGTCAACCATATTGTTAAATTGCACGGCATTCCCTCTGATATTGTTTCCGATAGAGGCACGCAGTTTGTGTCCAGGTTCTGGAAGGCTTTCTGTTCTCGCCTGGGGGTTCGGCTGTCCTTCTCTTCTGCTTTTCACCCGCAGTCGAATGGTCAGACTGAGCGCCTCAATCAGAATCTGGAGACATATTTGCGCTGTTTTGTGGCAGAGAACCAGGAGGATTGGTGTTCATTTCTCCCTCTTGCTGAGTTTGCTCTGAACAACCGTCGTCAGGAATCTTCTGATAAGTCACCATTCTTTGGTGCATATGGGTTCCATCCGCAGTTTGGGACATTCTCGGGAGGGGCTATTTCTGGTTTACCTGAGGAGGAGAGATTTTCCTCGTCTTTGTCTACCATTTGGCAAAAGATTCAGAGTAATCTTAAAAAGATGAGTGAGAGGTATAGGCGTGTGGCTGATAAGAGACGTGTGCCTGGTCCGGACCTGAATGTAGGTGATCTGGTGTGGTTGTCTACAAGAAATATTAAACTGAAGGTTCCCTCCTGGAAATTGGGTCCCAAGTTTATTGGGCATTATAAAATCTTGTCAGTCATCAATCCTGTTGCCATCTGTCTTGATCTTCCACGGGTTTGGAAGATACATAATGTATTTCACAGATCTCTCTTAAAACCATATGTCCAGCCCACGGTACCCTCCTCTTTGCCTCCTCCTCCGATTTTGGTTGATGGCAATCTGGAGTTTGAGGTTTCCAGAATTGTGGACTCTCGCATTGTCCGCGGTTCTCTTCAGTACCTCGTTCATTGGAAGGGTTATGGTCCTGAGGAGAGGATGTGGGTTCCGGTGTCGGACATTAAGGCCACTCGCCTCATCAGGGCATTTCATAAGGCTCATCCTGAGAAGGTGGGTCCTGGGTGTCCGGAGTCCACCCGTAGAGGGGGGGGTACTGTCACTACCAGAGCTTTGGGACGTTCTCACAGCTCTGTTTCTCCACCCCTGTGATGATGTCACTACTAGAGCTGGGAGGAGTTCTCACTGCTCTGTTTACTTTTGGTTTCCTTCCTCCCAGCTGTTCCTCATGCGTTTGATTTCCCTCTCTTTATATCACCCCTCCTCCTATTGTAGGGCGTGGATTATAGTTCTCATTTCAGTTGTAGCTCTTGCTTTAGTATCTTCACTTGTAGCTATCTGTTCACTGGACCTGTGTTCTGCTGCAGCAAGCACTCCGGATATTGCCAGCTGTCCTTGGATCCGTCTTCTCTGCGGCTGCAACACCTTCAGCTAAGTGTACAGACATTGTTGTGTACCTGATTATTTTCTGACTGGATCTGAGGTGGCCACGGTTCCCTCCATATACTGAGTAGGGCACCGGTGGCCGTGCCCCTTCCACTATTGTAGGGGTTACAGTGGTCATCAGTCTTAGGTACGTGGGCATGCCTCGCTCCGCCATTTGGATCCGGGCATGTGCTTTAGCAGAATAGGGAGAGCTTTGAGGGTCTGACAGGGGTCACCCTTTATCCTCCCTAGTTTGGGTCCGGTCAGTAGCTCTTTTACTGTGTATACTATTGTTGCTCATATACAGCCGTGACAGGTTGTGGTCTGGTTTGTTTCCCTTCTCCCCTGGATGTGTGCGCGCGGTGTGATCCACCAAGTCACGTGACTTTGACGCCGGCCGGGGGGAAGGACCGTGCGCTGCGGTCCGCTCACGGCGCAGCCAGCTGGCGTCCAGGTGATTTAGGGAACTAATTAGCAGGCAAGTGTCCTATTGGAGGGAGGGGGTTTAGAACCTATGTTCCACAGCTATGGCATTACCCCCTGACGAAGGCACGCCGAAACGCACGTTGGAGTAGCGCCATCCTGTTTGCTGACATACGGCACTTTAGGTCTCTCTTTATTTCTACATTTACATTAGGCCATATGGGTGGAAGTACGGTGGTGATTTCTGAGTCTCTTTTGGACCATTGGTTATTATACTGTGGACCTGCTGTCCCCCATGTATGCATTATGTAATTATATGTGATCTACCTCTGTGATATTTATTGATTCATTATTTATTATATATTAATTCATGACAACACTATGTGCAGCCTATGTCCCATCAGAGTGGTGTTTTTCTCTGTCCACTTGGTTTTTAACGACTATGTCCTTAATATATATCATGTTTTGTAATTAATAAAGAATTTGTAATATTTGGTAATAGTACGTAGTCAGCTTCGTTTCTTCTGTAGGTTTTGCATATTTCCTGGTAGCTGGTACTTGTGATTTTTTATAAGTTGACCCTCGTATTATTGCCGCAACATGGGTTGTATATGCTGACTTCAGCCTGGGCATGAGCGCCCCTTTTGGATTTTTGTTTTTGCATATGCAGGTATGGTTCGGAGAGACATTCTTTTGATTATATGATGAAATACTGTTGACTAGATTAACAAACCAGCTTCTAAAACCAGTCTAAAAAGTGTCACAAATTCGTGCACGTTTGGCTATTTTGGGGACAACTAATGTTTCTACACTTTTTTTTACTTGCTTGAAAAAGGAGTGGGGCTTATAAGAAGGGAGTAGACCTTTGCATGAAAGAGCATGACCTAAGATTCCCAATTATGCTACTATTCTGGCGTAAAATTCTGTCTGAAAGTAAGCTGACCAATAGTTGGTACAGAGCTAGCAAACATGTCTATCCCTGCACTACATTTATCATGAAGCCTGAGCCCTTTTGATAAATCTGCTGCAGGTCTAGACAGCCCATCTAAGTTTACTCCATTTATAGGATTTGTATATTTGGGCCTGTATGTCAGCAAAATATACTTTATGTTATAAATTATAAACTTTTATATCAGGACATCAGCATATCATTTAATCTTTCATCAACATACATGCCCTGAAAAAAAAAGATAAAAAATCACTGAAGGAATCGAAAAAGCGTCCTACACAGATGTTTTTCTAGTGTGATGGCTACCTTTCCAATCATTGCACAACAGTTACAATCTATGTGAATATTTTGAGTAGAGTGTACATCAACTTCCAAAAAGACTATTATGCCATTAAGGACAGATTATAAAAAAACAAGTCTTTTGTGTACTTGGGAAGGTGATTCAGTAGTTGTTACTGCTCTTTAGTGTTGGCATTGCTTTCCTGAACCAGAAAAGGGCTGTATATGTTTGTTTTCTGGTATTATGGCTTTTCCTAATTTGACTGTGTGGGGTTCAGTTTAATACTACATACAGTACATATTTTGGTCAACAATACTACTGTATTTGGTATAAAAGAAATTATTTTTCCTACTCATTCAACATCCTGTGACAGACCTTTCATCAAGTACTTTCCTTTCTTATTTGTTTAATAAAGTACTATACATTTACCCGAATATATGTAAGGCTCTATTCACATTTACACTGGAGCCTCCATTATAAAGTCCCTCAAATTTGACAGCAGGAATAGTGCAGGAGATCAAAATATCAGACACCACAACACCCATTAGTGAAAGGGGTTAGCTGTGCGCTGTTGGTATCCAACGTGTGACAGATCATGAATGGAAGCCACTTCGCAGATATAGCTTTTCATCAGATAATGATTACAAAAATTAGCATAAAACTTTCAAGTTAAAAGTTATAAGACCTTTAGTTATTGTATCTTTTATGCATACTGTCGGTCTATAAGACAAAAATTGGCGAGACCATTATGATACATTAGAAAGGAAATCAATGTTCAAGTGAAAAGCGGTTTACTGTGTTGGCTGTAAGAAATATGAATACTTGAATATTTCTCTTATTAGGAGAAAATTATGGGAGTGTCATGATACATTTGCTCACTTGTACATATATACATATATAACTGTTCTTTTATGCAGTATTATGGAAACCGACATCCATTTACTTACTGACATAATTCCAAGTTTGAGAAAACAGCTGTGATGATCTAATTGATGTGCATATGAGTTGACACATAAATGATCCTGAATAATCCTTTATATGTTAAATCGCAATTTTGACATTTCAGAGCAATTGAGGTTCATTTTTTATCCAATTTGGACAAATGACCCAAAAATTGAATCTTTTTATATTCTAGCGGTAGAAAACATGGCAATTTTTTTTTAAATGCAGCGGACAAAACTATCTATCATAACAAAAATCATTTTTCTGTGGGAGAAAAGTATCACTTTATATGAAAATAAATATAATGTCTGAGGCATTAGGCTACTTTTCATCTATTGAAAGTGGTAATAATTTCTGCTGAAGCATTGTGCAGCTCTCTTCTTCCTTTGTAAGCACAAAATGTTTGCATTAGAAGCCTGTGTTGAGCATCTTTTTATCTAAAGCAAGGACATACACTACCTAGTCTGTAACAAAATGTACAAATCATGTTTCACACTAGTCATTTCAACTTTCCCATTATCATATAAGGTATCCATGGAAACCAAGCTGTCAGGGGTATTACTAAATTCTGAAAGAACAAACTAAAGTGATGACTGATTTCTTTGTATTTTAGCACAAAATGTTACAAATAAGCTCTACAGTGCTCAGAAAGGGGGAATATGCCATATGTGCATCTGTACAGGGGCTCAGTAGCGAAGGGGGTCCCACCACCACCCTAAAATCATACCTCCTGTTTTTAGATTGCATGTAAGTGACTGAATCAATGCATTTCATATTTCATAGTAACTAGTGGATTTTTAGAAAAGCATAAAGGTGTGCCCTATAAGGAGCTATTAAAGATCAAGGGCCCATAGACAGTTCTTCAACAGGGGCCCCCACCCTGCCTGGTGTTTAGTGCTAGCCTAAAAAGGCACACAATGCAGATGACCATTAATACATCACACTACCAATGACAACAAATTACCTCTCTAACAATCATGGATCTAAGAATATCTCCTTCAGTATTACTTTAGCATAAGAGGACCTGTCACCACAAAATGTAGTGCAATCTGCAGGCAGCATATTACGGAGCAGGAGGGGATGAGCAGATTGATATATACTTTTGTTTGAAAAGATTCAGTATACAATATATAATATACAGTATATTGAAATAATGTATAATGTTCTTTCTGACTTAATTGTTCACATGGGAGGTGTTACCAATGACTGACAGCTATATATGTATACACACTTACACAGAGAATACTATCAATCACTGATAACACCTCATGTACAACTATCAGTGACTGATAGCTATCTATCTATATATATACTTACACAGAGAATGATATCAATCACTGATAACCACGCGCCCCCCCCCCCCCCCCCCGTGTAAAACTATCAGTGACTAGGAACTATAGCTGTATACACACACACACACACAGAAAATGCTAGCAATCATTGATAAACTGATAACACCTCTCCGTGTACAACTATCAGTGACTGACAGATATCTATATACAAACACTTACACAGAGAATACTATCAATCACTGATAACACCTCCCCTGTATACACTTATCAGTGACTGACAGCTGTCTATGTATACACACTTACACAGAGAATGCTATCAATCACTGATAACACCTCCCTGTGTACAACTATCAGTGACTGACAGCTATCTATGTATACACACTTACACAGAGAATGCTATCAATCACTGATAACACTTCCTCTGTGTACAACTGAAGTCAGAAAGAGCATGGATTTAAATGAATGAATTTTACTGCCCTAGTGTCACGGCTGAGGATGGGGGAAATCCTCAGCCGTGTGAAGCCCGGTGATGTTACGGCTGCTTGGCCATGAAGACAGGATTAGGGAGCAGGTCACCTCCTAAACGCATCCCTAACCTGACCCTGGCTCCTAGCTACATGAGCCAACCTTGATGGTAGGAGGGCCCATGCTCCGGAACCTAAAAGTCCCTGCTAGCCCTCAAGATGACCCTCACCTAGGAGCTGAGTAAGACAAGCCCACTCCTCCTAGACACGGAGGAGCAGGAGTCTCAACGGCCAAGCTGCAGGAAAAGGGGAGACATAAACAGCTCTATGGATATGGCAGGTGAACAAAGAGTTCCACCTACCTGCCACAGCCTTGCTGACTGGATCCCTGTGTTAGCAGGGTGCAGATCACAAACGCATCCCCACACAGGGACCCAGATCCATAGCTGCACAAAATCACATATAAAACATCACACGGACATCACACATAACTAGAAATAACTTAAAGCGACATTATGGTTATGACCACAGGGGTGGCTCTTACTGGCAGGTAATAAAGACATGAGGCTGCTCTCAGCTAAGCATGGCTGAAGCAACCTGCAGGCCTGCAAAAGCAGTGAGGCTTTATAGGCCAAGAAGCCACACCCCACAGTCGGACACACCCAGTGCACACACACACTAGGAAGGAGATTAACCCTTCCAACACCAGGGAAGGGAAAACACCACTTAAAGGAAATGTGCACACAATAACATAAAAAGGAAGTGCACACATACACACATAACACAAAACCGCATGCACAACGTAGCGAGCTGCAATGGCACAGCTCAGCCTGCTACGCTGCCACATACACACTGTTGCCAGCGGCAACCACAGGTGAGGCAAATACCACAGCCCTCACCTGTGATTGAACACCAAAGAAAACCGCTGACAACCGCATGCGGTTCAGGAGTCACGGTCATAGCCATGGCCGTGACACCTAGGCACCCTAGTCCAACACTGAGGATCACTACTACCTCTATGGCATATTAAAACCCCACACCATATGAGCTTTCACAATCATATATTGTGTATGGTGGACCCTGTGCCATTTAGCAGTCATCTCATTATCACCACACCTACAGATAATATATATATATATATATATATATATATATATTATATATTTTTATATATATATATATACACAGTATAGACCAAAAGTTTGGACACAGCTTCTCATTCAAAGAGTTTTCTTTATTTTCATGACTATGAAGGCATCAAAACTATTAATTAACACATGTGGAATTATATACATAACAAACAAGTGTGAAACAACTGAAAATATGTCATATTCTAGGTTCTTCAAAGTAGACACCTTTTGCTTTGATTACTGCTTTGCACACTCTTGGCATTCTCTTGATGAGCTTCAAGAGGTAGTTCCCTGAAATGGTCTTCCAACAATCTTGAAGGAGTTCCCAGAGATGCTTAGCACTTGTTGGCCCTTTTGCCTTCACTCTGCGGTCCATCTCGAAGCAAGAATTTCAATCAATAAAGTTAGGCCTTTTGCACATGACTGTATGCCCTCCGAGAGCAGGCCGTATGTCTCGGAACGGCATTGATCGAACGCACGGGAGCACACAGCATCATAGATTACAATGATGCGGTGCACGTCGGGCCGCCCGCGGGGATATTTTCCCACACTCATATGATCATGTAAGTGCGGGACAATAGTCTTGCGGGCGGCCCGACGTCCACAGCATTATTGTAATCTATCAAGCTGTGTGCTCCCATGTGCATGATCAATGCCGCTTCGGGACATATGGCCCGCTCACGGACCGTATATCTCGGAGGGCATACGGTCATGTGCAAGAGGCTTTAGTCTGAATTGTTTCCTATAAAACTATTTACAGTATCAATCTGCCCAGCCAGGGGCGTAACTAGTTATCATAAGGCCCCATAGCAAAATCTTGAAATGGCCCCCCTTCCTATGTAGCAATGTTAAATTTGACAGATGGAGCCCTACACTATTAACGTAGCATGCCATTCTAATAGTCAGTGTATTAGAATAGTGAGCTATGTTAATAGCATAGAGCGCCATTTGTCAAGTAAAGATAACTACATCTGTACAAACATATAGATGTGCACATATATGCATACGTAGTAGGTATAAAGATGTGACATGCATACACACACATACGAGATATACTATAATGTAACAGAAATATGCAAATACAGTGACACATACTAATACACATATGCACATATATAGACAAAAAATGCAAATCTACACACACATGCATAACAAATTAAATGCAAAAAGACATGCCTGTACATTAGCACGGGTAAACAAAACTGCACGCATATAGAAAACATGCATACAGTCAGGTCCATAAATATTGGGACGTCAACAACATTCTAACATTTTTGGCTCTATACACCACCACAATGGATTTGAAATGAAACAAACAAGATGTGCTTTAACTGCAGACTGTCAGCTTTAATTTGAGGGTATTTACATTCAAATCAGGTGAACGGTGTAGGAATTACAACAGTTTGCATATGTGCCTCCCACTTGTTACGGGACCAAAAGTAATGGGACAATTGGCTTTTCAACTGTTCCATGGCCAGGTGTGTGTTATTCCCTCATTATCCCAATTACAATGAGCAGATAAAAGGTCCAGAGTTCATTTTAAGTGTGCTATTTGCATCTGGAATCTGTTGCTGTCAACTCTCAAGATGAGATCCAAAGAGCTGTCACTATCAGTAAAGCAAGTCATCATTAGATTGAAAAAACAAAACAAACCCATCAGTGAGATAGCAAAAACATTAGGCGTGGCCAAAACAACTGTTTGGAACATTCTTAAAAAGAAGGAACAGTTGAGCTCAGCAACACCAAAAGACCCGGAAGACCACGGAAAACAACTGTGGTGGATGATCAAAGAATTCTTTCCCTGGTTAAGAAAACACCCTTCACAACAGTTGGCCAGATCAAAAACACTCTCCAGGAGGTAGGTGTATGTGTTTCAAAGTCAACAATCAAGAGAAGACTTCACCAGAGTGAATACAGAGGGTTCAGCACAAGATGTAAACCATTGGTGAGCCTCAAAAACAGGAAGGCCAGATTAGAGTTTGACAAACGACATCTAAAAAAGCCTTCATAGTTCTGGAATAACATCCTATGGACAGATGAGACCAAGATCAACTCGTACCAGAGTGATCGGAAGAGAAGAGTATGGAGAAGGAAAGGAAATGCTCATGATCCTAAGCATACCACCTCATCAGTGAAGCATGGTGGTGGTAGTGTCATGGCGTGGGCATGTATGGTTGCCAATGGAACAGGTTCTCTTGTATTTATTGATGATGTGACTGCTGACAAAAACAGCAGGATGAATTCTGAAGTGTTTGTCGGGCAATATTATCTGCTCATATTCAGCCAAATGCTTCGAAACTCGTTGGACGGCGCTTCACAGTGCAGATGGACAATGACCCAAAGCATACTGCAAAAGCAACCAAAGAGTTTTTTAAGGTAAAGAAGTGGAATATTATGCAATGGCCAAGTCAATCACCTGACCTGAATCCGATTGAGCATGCATTTCACTTGCTGAAGACAAAACTGAAGGGAAAACAAGAACAAGCAGGAACTGGACAATTGCAGTAGAGTCCTGGCAGAGCATCACCAGGGATGAAACCCAGCGTCTGGTGATGTCTATGCGTTCCAGACTTCAGGCTGTAATTGACTGCTTTGCAACCAAGTGCTAACCTCTTTAGGACACATGACATACCGGTACGTCATGTGTATTTCCGATCACCGCCGCCCGGCAGGCGGTGATCGGAACAAGGTGCCTGCTCAAATCGTTGAGCAGGCACCTTGGCTAAATGCGCGGGGGAAGTCCAGTGACCCCCCCCCTCCCGTGTCGGCGATCGCCGCAAACCGCAGTTCAATTTAGACCTGCGGTTTGCGGCTTTTACATGCGGCGGTGGGCGCAGGTGCCATCGGGTCCCCGTGGGGCTGTAGGGGGGACCGGATGGCATGGAAGGCATCGCGCTGCCTTCCGGTGACGAGCCTGTGAGATCCAGCCCCCTGGAACTCACAGGCCGGAAGCTGTATGAGTAATACACACAGTATTACTCATACAGCCAATGCATTCCAATACAGAAGTATTGGAATGCATTGTAAAGGATTAGACCCCCAAAAGTTGAAGTCCCAAAGTGGGACAAAAAATAAAGTGAAAAAAAAAGTTTAAAAAATAAAGTGAAAAAAAAAGTTTAAAAAATAAAGTTTTCCCCCCCAAAAATTAAAAGTTTGAAGTAAAAATAAACAAAAATGTAATTTTCCTCAAATAAAGTTAAAAAAATTGGTAAAAAATAGGGGTGGGGGAAGTAGACATATTTGGTATCGCCACGTCCGTATCGACCGGCTCTAAGAACATATCACATGACCTAACCCCTCAGATGAACACCGTAAAAAATAAAAAATTAAAACTGTGCTAAATAAACCATTTTTTTGTCACCTTAAATCACAAAAAGTAAAACAGCAAGCGATCAAAAAGGTGTATGCCCACCAAAATAGTACCAATCTAACCTTCACCTCATCCTGCAAAAAATGAGCCCCTACCTGAGACAATTGCCCAAATTTTTTTTTAAAACTATGGCTCAGAATATGGAGACACTAAAACATCATTTGTTTTGTTTTAAAAAAGCTGTTATTGTGTAAATCTTACATAAATAAAAAAAATTATACATATTCGGTATCGCCGCGTCCGTATCGACCAGCTCTATAAAAATATCGCATGACCTAACCCTTCAGATGAACACCGTAAAAAATTTAAAATATAAAGTGTGCTAAATGTAAAAAATGTTTGTCACCTTACATCACAAAAAGTGTAATAGCAAGCGATCAAAAAGTCATATGCACCCCAAAATAGTGCCAATCAAACCGTCATCTCATCCTGCAAAAAATGAGACCCTATCTAAGATAATCGCCCAAAAACTGAAAAAAATTATGGCTCTCAGAATATGGAGACACTAAAACATAACTTTTTTTTGTTTCAAAAATGATATTATTGTGTAAAACTGACATAAATAAATAAAAATTATACATATTAGGCATCACCGCGTCCGTATAGACCGGCTCTATAAAAATATCACATGACTTAACCCCTCAAATGAACACCGTAAAAAATAAAAAATTAAAACTGTGCTAAATAAACCATTTTTTGTCACCTTACATCACAAAAAGTGTAATAGCAAGCGATAAAAAAGTAATATGCAGCCCAAAATAGTGCCAATCAAACCGTCATCTCATCCCACAAAAATCATACCATACCCAAGATAATTGCCCAAAAACGGAAAAAACTATGGCTCTCAGACAATGGAAACACTAAAACATGATTTTTTTTGTTTCAAAAATGAAATCATTCTGTAAAACTTACATAACTAAAAAAATTATACATATTAGGTATCGCCACGTCAGTAATAACTTGCTCTATAAAAATATCACATGACCTAACCCCTCAGGTGAATACCGTAAAAAATAAAAATAAAAACGGTGTAAAAAAAGCAATCTTTTGTCACCTTACATAACAAAAAGTGTAATAGCAAGCGATCAAATAGTCACACGCATCCCAAAATAGTGCTAATCAAACCGTCATCTCATGCCGCAAAAATCATACCCTACCCAAGATAATCGCCCAAAAACTGAAAAAACTAAGGCTCTCAGACTATGGAAACACTAAAACATGATTTTTTTTTCTTTCAAAAATGAAATCATTGTGTAAAACTTACATAAATAAATAAAAAGTATACATATTAGGTATCGCCACATCGGTGACAACCTGGTCTATAAAAATACCACATGATCTAACCTGTCAGATGAATGTTGTAAATAACAAAAAATAAAACGGTGCCAAAACAGCTATTTCTTGTTACCTTGCCTCACAAAAAGTGTAATATAGAGCAACCAAAAATCATATGTACCCTAAAATGGTACCAACAAAACTGCCACCCTATCCCGTAGTTTCTAAAATGGGGTCACTTTTTTGGAGTTTCTATTCTAGGGGTGCATCAGGGGGGCTTCAAATGGGACATGGTGTCAAAAAACCTGTCCAGCAAAATCTGCCTTCCAAAAACCGCATGGCATTCCTTTCCTTCTGCGCCCTGCCGTATTTTTTTATAAATAAAAATTAATTTCTTTTACTTCATTTTACTATTGTCATGAAGTACAATATGGGACGAAAAAACAATCTCAGAATGGCCTGGATAAGTTAAAGCGTTTTAAAGTTATCACCACTTAAAGTGACACTGGTCAGGTTTGCAAAAAATGGCCTGGTCCTTAAGTTGAAAATGAGCCCAGTCCCTAAGGGGTTAAAAGTGAAAGTTTGATTTATGATTATTATTCTGTCCCATTACTTTTGGTCCCGTAACAAGTGGGAGGCACATATGCAAACTGTTGTAATTCCTACACCGTTCACCTGATTTGGATGTAAATACCCTCAAATTAAAGCTGACAATCTGCAGTTAAAGTGCATCTTGTTCGTTTCATTTCAAATCCATTGTGGTGGTGTATAGAGCCAAAATGTTAGAATTGTGTCGATGTCCCAATATTTATGGACCTGACTGTATATATGGACGCACACACCAAAACCCTCCCTGCTCCCTTAGTGTCCAATATATGATAACATTTTATTATAACCTACTGTACCCCAACACCAGCAATATTATGTAATACGGTGTAATGAAACTCCCGTCCATGTCAGTTCTGTCCTATATAGTTTGCTCACTGATAGCTGAGGTTTGGATGAGGCTGCAGGTGACAGCCTCCTCGTGCTCCCTCACTACTGTGCTTGGCTCCTGTCCTTCTCTCTCCACAGGTGGGGTCTTAAAGGGGTTGTCCCATGAAAAATATTCTACATTTTTAAAACCAGCACCTGGACATGAATTCTTATGTAATTGCATGTAATTAAAATTTTTGTATAGCTACTGAGTTATTCAATAAAATGTATCTGTATAGCGTCACCTACAGTTTGTTATTTTTCTTATTTCTTTGACCTACCCACTGAGAAGGCCGCACATGCTCAGTTTCATCCTTCAGCTCCCTCCTGAGCTGTGATAGGGAGAGCTGAGACACGCCCCCTTAGCTGCTGCAGCAGAGAAGACACTCCCCTTTGCTGTCAGCTTTATATAAATCTAGCAGAACAATGCATGTGGAGATCTCTGGATCCATGTGAGGTACAGGGCTGGTTCTAGATTTGTTAGAAAGACGTTGTCATGTACTGTATGGTGCCTGATTTACATTTTTTACATTAATCATGGGATAACCCCTTTAGGTCCAGCAGACTTTGCAGCTACAGACCAATCAGCATTTCCCTGTCCTGTAGGAAAAGTGCTGATTAGTGGAGAAGCTTTCAGTCACCGAGTTGTACAGTATAGCAGATCAGTGATTGACAGGCTGTTACTCCAATCAACACTTTCCTTTCACAAACTAGGAAGTGTGGATTGTTAATCAGTGAAAGAGATGTTGCAGTGGAGGCAGAGCAGCGGGTCCCTCTTGATCTGCTGCCCAATAACAGTGGTGTGGTCTGTCTCTATTTGAGGTATGCCACTGTGCCAGGTTCATTCTGCTGTATAACATGCTTTTGACAGATTGGACAGCATGACACATGTATAGTGAAGTTCATTTTTTAGCTGCTATTAAACCTCATAATAAACATCCCAGCTGCTGCAGACCACGTTGGACAAGACAATGAAGTATTTCATTTCAATCAATCCTTGACAAACACGAAGCATCCTTTTATATATACAAATATATATATATATATATATATATATATATATATATAGTTATAATATTCTTAGTTTTATACTGGTATAATATTTTACATTAGAAGTAGAGATGAGCAAATTTCTTGAAATTCATTTCTGGTCCAACTCTAACTCATACAAATAAATTCGACCTGAATCAAAATGCTCATATTTCCCTGAAAAGTTGTTTATGGCACTATGAGGTCTCCTAGGATAGTATCCAACCCCAACCACAAATTAACCCTTTCTGGTGGCAGGTGACATCTTCTCTAACTTCTGACCTCATCGAAACTGAATCACAAAAGATTTGGATTCTGTAGGAGATTAATTTGATTAGTTTAGAATGAATTCGCTCATCTCTAATTAGTGGGTACATGAACTTTGCCATTCTTACTTTCTGCTTTGCCATTGAAAAATGTTTAGCTGTGATTTCCTGATTAGAATAAGAAACTAAGCAACTTTTGCAATCTTTCTTATTCATTACCCTTCTCGATATTCAATATTTCCAGACATTTCACAATCAGTACTTAATATATTTCACATGCAAAGTGAAAATCCATTTCATTTCTTAACTTGCAAGATTGAGCAAGGGTCTTCAACTTGGAAAGACCAATAATTGTTAAGACAAAGAACAATCAGCATGATCAATGCACATAACCTCAGACCATATTCATCTGGAGTATAGATATTTTGTGATGCTGGCAGTTAAATGTACCCCGTTATGCACACTGAACAAATATTGATCTGTTTTCCTCTCATTCAAAAATGAACTTTAAAATTGCACAAACACAAAAGATCTGATGCTTAAACCATTTTACATTTCTCCATTTAATTCCTGGTGCCAAGATGTACCTGGTCTTTCTGATATTAATTATTTGAACGAAAAGAGCACATTTAATGCAGCAGGTGCAGTCCTATCATAAATTGAATTAAATAAACAAGCACACTAGAATACACTACTAGAATAATTGGCGCCATTTTCAGAAGCAACATAAAAAAATCCTTTTAAGCAACAAGGCATTTTACAAATGCACGTCAGAAAAGCAATTTCACTGCCTATTCCATAATGTGCTCCTAAAATGCTTCTTTTCATTATTGCATACTTATTGTATTTGATTTTCCATGTACACAACAAAATTGGAATTAAAATGCCACAAGCGCACACAGTTCATCTCCAGTGAAATAATAGATACAAATTGATCATTTCCATCTACACTTAGGAATTAGAATCTGAAATCTGCACATAAAAGGGGAAGTTATTTTTAACAAACAGCACAGTTTTAGCTTCAGTGTATATAAACATCTCAGCTTTTAAGAAGGTCAGAAATTGAGGGGGGGGGGAGCTATGACCGTCACGTTAATCCCACGCAAGGATGGTGTAGCGACTGACACAGATTTGGCAAGCTTTAACTTGAACTGTCATTTACTCATATTGAACCAACAAGCACACAGTTACAGTCTCTCACAGAGAGTACAAACTTGAAGGTTACACACAGTATTGTGGCACAGAGCTTGGCAGTTACACATACAGATGTGAGGCAAAAAACTTGGCAGTTATCAATAGCAACAGTACAGTTTCTATATACAGTTAGCCCAAGCACAGTTCAGATCTCAGAGCGGTACAGTCAAATTAGATCCACTGTGCATGCGCTGATAGTGCTATTGCCAGCGCATGAATGAGATTTCAGGGCCATGCATCAGAGCAGTGAGGATGACTGGCCTTGTCAATCAGTGGGAAAGAGGGAGTGGCAACTAGGGACAGGAGGAGGTGAAGCTGTGCTCTGAGCGGCAAGGTAAGCCCCTTGGTGCTCCATGCACCTCATTAGCATAATAATAAAAGTTTGAATTTATTTGCAATGCAACATCTGGTCATTACTCTCCATTCAGTAATATTGTAATATACTAACAAATGAGTTTCTCCCCGCAGTGGGTGTCACTGGGGGAGATTAGTAGCAGACTGATTGACAGCTCAGCTGCTCTATGACTATGTACTTATGTTTCTCACTAATGGAGGGCAGAGTCAAAAGACCTATCAGGTTCTGATCCAGGTACTCAGCGCTCTATTTAAATCCCTTAACTGCATGTTACCATTGCCAGTTATAGTCTTTGTTTGGCTCATTAGCTAGGTTCCTTGTTCCCTGTTCCAGCTTTGCTGATTGATTTCTCTGTCTTTCTGATCTTCTGATTGTCTTCTGATCACTCTCTGTCTCATGTTTTGGTACTGCGTAGCCCATCTGGTTCTGACCCATTTCTGATGACTCTGGTATAATGTTTATCTGTCTGTGTGTTTTTGTCTGTCTCGGCACTTTAGTAGCATAGGGACCGTCGACCAGTTGCAGTCTAGCCATTTAGGGCTTGTACTGCAAGTAGGTAAGGACAGTTCAGGTGGTTGCACTTCAGGGCTTCACTGTTCTTGTCTGCATCTACACTACATGGGAATCTGTGATCAATTATATGATGCCCTGTCTCAGAGCAGCAGTGCATTGTATTGAGCAGGGTCCAGCACTCAGCTTGTAACCACTGATTTTACAAAACAACTGGGTCAATTCAAGTAAGTGGGTTTGTGTTGATAACATTCAGCAAACCTTAAATCGGTGCTCTGACAGCTATCGGTGACTGACAGCTGTCTCTGTGTACACACATACACAGAGAATGCTAGCATGCCAAATGGGCCATCCTGAGGTCAGAAAGAGAAGAGATTTAAATGTATAAAATTAAAAGTTTTACAGAATCTTTTCCCACAAAGCTATATATCAATCGGTTCAGCTTCTCCTGCTCTCTAACATGCAGCCTGCAGATTGCTCATTTCGTGGTTACAGATTCTCTTTAACAGATGGAAACCAACCTTTACTTTGGCACTGAAGGATCACAAGATACATTTTAAATCATTGGATGTCCACCCTACAGGGACGTTACAGGAAAAGAGCATTTACATTGTTGTCATCCCAAAATATGAAAAGCAGTTGTCAAGCATAGATAACTCCTGCAAAAGATATTTATAAAACTGCATTCTTTGACAGCATTTTCTTTTTAATTTACTATGCTGAAGAGCAGTTGAAAATGCTTTCTTGTTGTAACATTTTATTTGTTTCTTTTCTACAATGAGAACTTCATTATAAATGCTGGACATGTAAACATTAATCCTAGAATTCTAAAACCGTTTGACAATGCATATGCTTATATGCTTATTGTAAAAGTTCAATGGCTTTTCTGTGCATTATTTTTATTACAAGAACATAACTAATAGTATTTTCAGTCCTGTTTTCTATTTGCATGTTTTCTTATGTATTATATTTTTAACAGCAGACGGGAAAGGTCATGGATAACATGCAAAAGGTGGTTAATTAGGATTCTGAATAAATGTGTGAACTATATTTGAAATAAAGGCAGACTGTAAATTAATTTCATACCACTATGTGCACTATGGTCTCCTCTAGAACAGATCTTATGTGCAGCTGTCTTTTGTAGTATTAAAAATGGAGGTGTAACATTTTGACTGTGCCTATGTCTGCCATATAGATTACTGCACTATGTTTTGCCTTTGTTACTTGTCCAAATAATAAAACAGACACAGTTCAATATCATTGTTCTGCTTATATAACTGCATGGCTGAAAGGTAATATACAGTAAAAGCTGTATTACACAGCCCGATTCTGCAGGCAATTGTTGGGAGGGAAGTGTTCCTTCCCATCAATCACCTGCTTGCTAGCAGAGGAGACCGCTGCTAATACATGCACTGATCTCCTCCACAGCATGGGGAGGAACGATCATTATGCCATTGCTCGTCCACATGCTGTCTAGTTATTTGCCTGCAACAGATTGTTATTAGACAGTACAATCTGCATTCGGCAAATTATGATCTTTCCACATCACTATTGCCAGATGACCGAGCATTTGCTCATTCATCGGGTAATCGGTGGCAGTATTACACTGCCAGATGATTGCTACCGAACATTACTACGAACTCTCGTTAGCGATCATCTGTCAGAAAATCTGCCAGGGTAATACAGGCTTAAAGGGGTTGTCCAAGTTATATTTATTGATGACCTATCCTCAGGATAGGTCATCAACATTAGATCGGCTGGGGTCCGACACCCGGCACCCCCGCCGATCAGCTGTTTGAAGAGGAGGCGTGCGCCGTGCCAGCGCTGCCTCCTCTTCATTGTTACCTTCTCGCCGTTGCATCTGCAGCGGTGAGCAGGTGTAATTACACCGAAGCCGTCCAATTCATTTCAATGGTACGAATCGATTGTAAACACTCTTATAGGATCCGTACAATTGAAATGAATGGGACGGCTTCGGTGTAATTACACCTGCTCACCGCTGCAGATGCAATGGCGAGCAGGTAAACAATGAAGAGGAGGCAGCACTGGCATGGCGCGTGCCTTCTCTTCAAACAGCTGATCGGCGGGGTTACTGGGTGTTGGACCCCAGCAGATCTGATATTGATGACCTATCCTGTAACTATTCTATGTTTCTAATTAAAAAGTCACCTTCCAGTGACTCTCCCACTTTACCTGATTTCTATGTCGGAAAGAATGAAACAGGTGCTTCATGAATATGGTGCTCATCCAGACCACCATATTTTTCAATGTATTCATGCCAGACAACTTGCATAAATACACTGATAAATCTCCCCATACATCTCCATGTCTGCACTTTCCTTCAGTGCATTATAAAACTGTCTGCCTGATGCCACCACTAGGGGAAGCACAGTGCATAGGAATTTATACAGTAACTATTGACTGCAATGGAATCTGTAATAATCTCTTAGCACTGAGCTCCCCTTAGTGGCACATGCATAAAAATGCAGTTTCATGTTGGGAACAGAAAAAGGAGTTTAGGCCAGCCCCCCCCCCCCTCTCCCCCAGGGTTCATAACATTCGCATAATCTGCCACTGTAGAAGGTAGCCTATTGCTACTGAATAACAAATGTAAAACCTATGATAATAATCTAGTTCATTACTGCAGAACTAACTATCATTCTTAATTTCTTAATACTTATGTACATAATTATTAGTAATACACCAAATAAGGAGTACTTTATGTATTGCTAATTTTTATTATCTAGGCCTTTCTTAACATTATCAAATTCCTTGGCATCATTGCAGTTTCATTTTGTGATGCATGCTAACAGTGACATCTGCCTGATTAATCTGCCTATTAAACAGTACTTGACATTGCATGTGTAGGTTTACTAGTGCAGACACAGATAGCCTAGAAATAGCACTCCACAATATCTAGGACAACCCACCTCATCTCTGTGAGATTTATTGGTCAAGAGGCAGCACCAAAAAAATGCACATTTCAGTATACCCTCTTAAATGACCCTTCATTATAAATGTTCTCACAAAGAAAACAAGCTATTTATGATCAGGAATATGATTATTATTATTATTATTGGTTTTATTATTATTATTATTATTATTATTTGTTGTTATTTGAAAGCGCTATTAATTGCATGGTATTGTACATCTATACTTACAGTATAGTACAGTCGAAACCAGAAGTTTGCATACACTCACTACAGTTGCAAGAAAAAATATGTGAACCCTTTGGAATTTTATGGATTTCTGCACAAATTGGTCATAAAATGGCATCTGATCTTCATCTAAGTCACAACAATAGACAATCACAGTCTGCTTAAACTAATAACACACAAAGAATTAAATGTTACCATGTTTTTATTGAACACACCATGTAAACATTTACAGTGCAGGTGGAAAAAGTATGTGAACCCCTAGACTAATGACATCTCCAAGAGCTAATTGGAGTGAGGTGTCAGCTAACTGGAGTCCAATCAATGAGATGAGATTGGAGGTGTTGGTTACAGCTGCCCTGCCTTATAAAAAACACACACCAGTTCTGGGTTTGCTTTTCACAAGAAGCATGGCTTGATGTGAATGATGTCTTGCACAAAAGAGCTCTCGGAAGACCTACGATTAAGAACTGTTGACTTGCATAAAGCTGGAAAGGGTTATAAAAGTATCTCCAAAAGCCTTGCTGTTCTTCAGTCCACGGTAAGACAAATTGTCTATAAATGGAGAAAGTTCAGCACTGCTGCTACTCTCCCTAGGAGTGGCCGTCTAGTAAAGATGACTGCAAGAGCACAGCGCAGACTGCTCAATGAGGTGAAGAAGAATCCTAGAGTGTCAGCTAAAGACTTACAAAAGTCTCTGGCATATGCTAACATCCCTGTTAGCGAATCTACGATAAGTAAAACACTAAACAAGAATGGATTTCATGGGAGGATACCACAGAGGAAGCCACTGCTGTCCAAAAAAAACATCGCTGCACTTTTACAGTTTGCACAAGAGCACCTGGATGTTCCACAGCAGTACTGGCAAAATATTCTGTAGACAGATGAAACCAAAGTTGAGTTGTTTGGAAGAAACACACAACACTATGTGTGGAGAAAAAGAGGCACAGCACACCAACATCAAAACCTCATCCCAACTGTGAAGTATGGGGTGGGGGCATCATGGTTTGGGGCTGCTTTGCTGCATCAGGGCCTGGACGGTTTGCTATCATCTAAGGAAAAATGAATTCCCAAGTTTTTCATAACATTTTGCAGGAGAACTTAAGGCCATCTGTGCACCAGCTGAAGCTCAACAGAAGATGCGTGATGCAACAGGACAACGACCCAAAGGATAGAAGTAAATCAACAACAGAATGGCTTAAACAGAAGAAAATACGCCTTCTGGAGTGGCCCAGTCAGAGTCCTGACCTCAACCCGATTGAGATGCTGTGGCATGACCTCAAGAAAGCACGTCACACCAAACATCCCAAGAATATTGCTGAACTGAAACAGTTCTGTAAAGAGGAATGGTCAAGAATTACTCCTGACCGTTGTGCACGTCTGATCTGCAACTACAGGAAACTTTTGGTGGAAGTTATTGCTGCCAAAGGAGGTTCAACCAGTTATTAAATCCAAGGGTTCACATACTTTTTCCACCTGCACTGTGAATATTTACATGGTGTGTTCAATAAAAACATGGTAACATTTAATTCTTTGTGTGTTATTAGTTTAAGTAGACTGTGATTGTCTATTGTTGTGACTTAGATGAAGATCAGATCACATTTTATTATCAATTTGCACAGAAATCCAAATCATTCCAAAGGGTTCACATACTTTTTCTTGCAACTGTATATAAAAAGACACAAATGCATGTTTTTCTCAATATCTGACATGAAATCAGAATAAACCTTTCCTGTTTTTGGTCAATTAGGATTACCATAATTATTATTATTTTCCAAATGCCAGAATAATGAGAGAAAGAATGTTTTAAGGCATTTTTATTACTTTCTGCAATGTCAAAAGTTTACATACACTAAGATTACTATGCCTTTAAACAATTCTGGGCTGCCCATCTGATGATGTCACGTGTTAGGTTTGTTGGCAACATCTGAGCTAATTAGAGACACACCTGTAGATGTATTTAAATGCACACCTGAAACACACTGTTTCTTTGTGTAGCATCATGGGAAAGTCTAATGAAATCAGCCAAGATATCAGGAAGAGAATTGTGGACTTGCACAAGTCTGGCTCAACCTTGGGTGAAATTTCAAGAAGGTGCCTCATTCATCTGTGCAAACATTTATACGCAAGTACAAACAAGATGGGAATATGTAAACTTCTGGTTTCGACTGTATATACTGTACATATATAATATAAAATATATAATATAAAAATGCAAGTACAATAGGTATGAACTTAATAACAGACTAGTACAGAGGCAGATAGGATCCTGCCCGTGAGAGCTTACTAGGGAGAGGGGAAAGACACAATAGGTGAAGGTATAAGCTGCTCATCTGGTTGCGTGGTAGTAGCATGCTTTTTGTAGGTGGTAGGCTTTCCTGAAGAGGTGGCTTTTCAGGTTGCTTTTGAAGGTTTTGTATGTTGGGGAGAGTCTGATGTGCTGCGCTAGTAAGTTCCAGAGCAAGGGAGATTCAAATGAGAAATCTTGTAGACGATTGTGTGAGGAACAGATGAGAGGAAAATAGAGAAGGAAGTCCTGTGAGGATCATAGATTTTGTGTGGGTATGTATCAGAAAAGCAGGTCAGAGATGTAAGGAGGTGACAAATTTTGGATGGCCTTATATGTAGTTGTTAGTGTCTTGAACTGAATTCGCTGGGCAATGGGGGGCCAGTAAAGGAATTGGCAGAGGGTAGAAGTGGAGGAGAAAAAAAAAAGGAGGTGCATTATCCGAGCGGTGGAGTTAAAGGCTATGTACACTTTTAGGGACAATTTTTTTTATGATTGAATTTTACTCAATTGGGGCTAAAAAAAAAAATTCAATTCAATTTTTATTCCAAATATTTTCTATTAAATCTTTATTAAAAATATTGAGCCATTCTGTCACAAAGCATTAATTGTTCTTCTAGCTCTTTGCATCCTACTTTCACTTTGTGCAGGTCACCTAATAACCTGTAAATTATTAAGAGGTCATAAATAGAGTTCAGCGAACCTGCCTTCTGGCAGGTTCGAGTTCAGGTTCGGGTTTTAAGTGAATTACGCAATGGACTCCATTCTCACAAAATACATCATGTAATTCAATGCCGGCATGCCAAACGGAATATTTTTATAAGCATTACGTTTTTGCATGCCATCATAATACAAGTGTATGGCCAGCAGAACGGAACCCTTGGAGCTGGTGATACAATTGCATTATGAGGCATGTCGGCATTGAATTACATGATGGATTCTGTGAGAATAGAATCCATTACGTAATTCACTTAAACCCCAAACCAGAACTCAAACCTACCTAAAGGCAGGTTGGCTCAACTCCGGTCATGAACACTTATTTAAGCCACATTCTTATCAGTAAGATAATGATTGAGCTTTGATAAATGTTTATAATGTCAGAGATCAGAGATAAGGAGCCCCTCAGCTCTCTGCCTGATGGAGCAGGGAGAAAGAAACTGAAACTGCTAGTAGAGCATCTCATCTCTGCACAGGACATATTTTTGATAAAGACTAATTGAAAAAAATATTTTAGCTGATAATGAGTACAATGCACTATGCATTGAAAAAATGCCCCAAAAAGTGTACATAGCCTTTAAGGATAGATTGGAGTGGTGAGAGTGTGCTAGATGGGAGGTAAAAAGGAGGATATTGAAGTAGTGCCAGCAGGAGATGACCAGGGTGCTAGCACTTCACTTGATTTAGGGGTGAGGAAGTAGCAAATAAGGGCAATATTCTTCAATTTAAAGCAATTGAGGTAGATTTGAGTGTCATCGGCATAAAGGTGATATTGGAATCCATGGGACTCTATGAGCTTTCCCAGACCAAAAGTATACAGTTAATAGAGAAAAGTAGAGGATCGAGGACAGAGCCTTGAGGGACACCAACAGAGAGAGGGCATGATGAGGAGGTGGTGTATGAATGGGAGAAACTGAAAATTCTGTTGGTGAGATACAAGGACAGAGATCCAGGAGAGGGCTAGGTATCTGATGATGAGGGAAGTGATGGTTTGAAGAGTGATCAACTGTGTCAAAGACAAAGAAGAGGTCAAAAAGGAGGAGAACAGAGTAATGATGTTTAACTTTGGCAGCTAGCAACTCATTGTCAAATTTGGTTAGGGCAGTTTCAGTGGCGTGATTGGGTCGGAAGTTGGATTGTTACAGATCAAAGAGTGAGTGGGATGAGAAGTGGAAAGACAGTTCAAGATGGACATGTTGTTCTAGGAGTTTTTATGTAAATAGGAGTAGTGAGATGATGTGATTGCTAGATAAAGAGGTGGGGTCCAAGAGGGCTTCTTGAATGTGGGTGTGATGGTGGCATGTTTAAAAGAGGAGGGGAAGACACCAGTGGCTAATAAGAGGTTTAAGAGGTAGGTTAGGGCAGGGATAATTATGGTGGTTAGGTTAAGGATAAGGAGGGATGGGATTGGAATAAGGGCATATGTATGTGGTGAGGTGTGATTTAGAGATTAAGGAGGAAAGCTATTCCTCAATGATAGTGGTAAATTGGGTTATGTGTGGAGAGCTCTGAATATTTGTGTAGGGTGGGCTGTGGGGATTGTTGTTTGAGTTTTTTTTTTATTTTGTCAATGGTATTAAGCAATTGTTTGAGGTTGCGGACAAGAGACAATATTAGAGTAGTGAAGTATTCCTGTTTAGAGTACTTCAGCTTTGATATCTGTCTGGTTACAGGCTTCCTTTAACCCCTTAAGTACCGGGCCCATTTTTTGTTTTGCATTTTTGTTTTTTCCTACCCACATTTTTTATTTTTTCCAATAGCCATAACTTTTTTAATTCTCTGTTCCTATTGCCATATAAGTTGTATTTTTTGCGAGATAAGTTGTATTTTTTAAGCACACCATTTAATTTACCATGTCTGTTATTGTAAAATGGTAAGAAAAATTATTTGTGGGGTTAAATTGAAAAGAAAACAGAATTCCACCATGGTTTTTGGGTTTTTTACATCACAGCTTTCCCTATGCACTAAAAATTATATTCAAAATGTATTTAGAGAAGGCTCACCTCCTAGACAAAAAATGGAGTGGGTGCACCTACAGAGAAGATTACACCCAATCTTCAGATGGAATGTGTAAATAAATAAAAAGAGTAGGGCACACCTACATTCAGATACACATAGGAGAGTTTTCTAGACAGTAAATTTAATTTATTTATACCAGAAAAATATATATAGTAATACATAAAATATTATTAAACATATATTTGCATGCTATATAGACTTATAATCGCTTTAAAATTATTAAAATTGCAAACTTCCATAAAAAGCAACACTAAAATATAAAATCTTGTGGACAATCCTGGGGAAGAAGTGTCCTAATAGAGTCTCAAATTTTTGTTCCTTTCTATAGCTCTGAGTGTCCGTATTATATTATACGTCCAGTGGACACAGTCCGTAGTAATCAGGTTTTTAGACAATTCACAGGTTAATTTCAATGTAGCCGAAGTGAGGACGTGTAGTTAAGTCACTCACATTTCTTTTGCTAAGTTGCATTAATTTTACTTACAGTTCTGTAGGTTTGTGCTGGCTGTACTGCGGTTAACGTGGCGTCCCACGTGTAGTACGCTTACAGGCTGCGATGTAGGTTCCAGGAAGTACAGTCGTGGTGTCACGAGGGTATCGAGAACCACGCCTGACTCTGTTATACCCGGGGTCAGGAAGTCGCAGCGGTTGGCTGCACGCTCTATTTAAGATAGGGCTGTTTTCCTTATGGTAGCTTTCTGGGTTTGCTTTGCAAACCCTTTTGGCTCACTCAGGGATCCGTAGCTCCTTCTCCTCAGCTGTTCCTTGTCCAGCACTCCCAAACCTCCTTATATTCCTCTCTCACACTTCTCTGGTTGCCAGAGATAGAACTTCCTGCCTGGACATCTATTCTGACCTTCTGGAGCTGTGTTGCTGCGTTCTCTGGTAGTTGGTCCAGAACGCTACCCTCCGGATCCCTGTTGGACCTTTGTGGTCTATTGTGATCGCCCACCTGGGTGTATGTGTTTATCTGTTTTATCTGTCCTCTCCCTGGTGTTTCCCTCTTAGTGATAGTGGTGCGGACTAGCGATCCCACCGGCCCGTTTACTATCTGGGACTCATTTTAGGGAAAGCCAGGGTTTAGGCACGTGATCGCCGCACGGGTGAGGAACCCGTCTAGGGACGTCAGGGCAGTCAGGTGCCAGCCGCAAGGTGAGTTAGGGGTCACCACCTTTCCCTCTCCCTTGGGCAGAGCTTTCCCTTTTATCCTCCCTGTGCGTGACGTCGGTCATTACACGCGGCCAAAAGTTTTGAGAATGACACAAATATTAGTTTTCACAAAGTTTGCTGCTAAACTGCTTTTAGATCTTTGTTTCAGTTGTTTCTGTGATGTAGTGAAATATAATTACACGCACTTCATACGTTTCAAAGGCTTTTATCGACAATTACATGACATTTATGCAAAGAGTCAGTATTTGCAGTGTTGGCCCTTCTTTTTCAGGACCTTTGCAATTCGACTGGGCATGCTCTCAATCAACTTCTGGGCCAATTCCTGACTGATAGCAACCCATTCTTTCATAATCACTTCTTGGAGTTTGTCAGAATTAGTGGGTTTTTGTTTGTCCACCCGCCTCTTGAGGATTGACCACAAGTTCTCAATGGGATTAAGATCTGGGGAGTTTCCAGGCCATGGACCCAAAATGTCAACGTTTTGGACCCCGAGCCACTTAGTTATCACTTTTGCATTATGGCACGGTGCTCCATCGTGCTGGAAAATGCATTGTTCTTCACCAAACTGTTGTTGGATTGTTGTAAGAAGTTGCTGTTGGAGGGTGTTTTGGTACCATTCTTTATTCATGGCTGTGTTTTTGGGCAAAATTGTGAGTGAGCCCACTCCCTTGGATGAGAAGCAACCCCACACATGAATGGTCTCAGGATGCTTTACTGTTGGCATGACACAGGACTGATGGTAGCGCTCACCTTTTCTTCTCCGGACAAGCCTTTTTCCTGATGCCCCAAACAATCGGAAAGAGGTTTCATCGGAGAATATGACTTTGCCCCAGTCCTCAGCAGTCCATTCACCATATTTTCTGCAGAAGATCAATCTGTCCCTGATGTTTTTTTTGGAGAGAAGTGGCTTCTTTGCTGCCCTTCTTGACACCAGGCCATCTTCCAAAAGTCAGATGCGCTCACACCTGCCTGCTGCCATTCCTGAGCAAGCTCTGCACTGGTGGCACTCCGATCCCGCAGCTGAATCCTCTTTAGGAGACGATCCTGGCGCTTGCTGGACTTTCTTGGACGCCCTGAAGCCTTCTTAACAAGAATTTAACCTCTTTCCTTGAAGTTCTTGATGATCCTATACATTGTTGATTGAGGTGCAATCTTAGTAGCCACAATATCCTTGCCTGTGAAGCCATTTTTATGCAACGCAATGATGGCTGCACGCGTTTCTTTGCAGGTCACCATGGTTAACAATGGAAGAACAATGATTTCAAGCATCACCCTCCTTTTAACAGGTCAAGTCTGCCATTTTAACCCAATCAGACTGACATAATGATCTCCAGCCCTGTGCTCGTCAACATTCTCACCTGAGTTAACAAGACGATTACTGAAATGATCTCAGCAGGTCCTTTAATGACAGCAATGAAATGCAGTGGAAAGGTTTTTTGGTACCACTGAGGAAGGAGTCCAATTAACTCTGAAACGCGTCTGGTGAAGGATAACCCCATGAGACTAAATATACATTGAAGCGCTTCAAATCGACCAGAAGTAGTGGGATCGGTATCTAAAAATTTGGTAAGAAAAAAAACCTGAAATCAACAGCCGCAGTGACATCTGACCTGCTTACTTGATTGAGCACCTGTGCAGGAACCAAACTATACAAAACCACTGAGACAGCACTCCTACAATTGATTACCGCAGATCCCTGAACCTACTTCCTGGAACCTACATTGCAGCCTGTAAGCGTACTACACGTGGAACGCCACATTAACCGCAGTACAGCCGACACAAACCTACAGAACTGTAAGTAAAATTAATGCCGAATGAATGTACACACAGGCAAAGTGATCGGATGCATTGCTAACTTGTAGCAAAAGAAATGTGAGTGACTTAACTACACGTCCTCACTTCGGCTACATTGAAATTAACCTGTGAACTGTCTAAAAACCTGATTACTACGGACTGTGTCCACTGGACAAATAATATAATACGGACACTCAGAGCTATAGAAAGGAACAAAAATTTGAGACTCTATTAGGACACTTCTTCCCCAGGATTGTCCACAAGATTTTTTATTTTAGTGTTGCTTTTTATGGATGTTTGCAATTTTAATAATTTTAAAGCGATTATAAGTGTATATAGCATGCAAATACACTCACCTAAAGAATTATTAGGAACACCTGTTCTATTTCTCATTAGTGCAATTATCTAGTCAACCATTCACATGGCAGTTGCTTCAATGCATTTAGGGGGGTGGTCCTGGTCAAGACAATCTTCTGAACTCCAAACTGAATGTCAGAATGGGAAAGAAAGGTGATTTAAGCAATTTTGAGCGTGGCATGGTTGTTGGTGCCAGACGGGCCGGTCTGAGTATTTCACAATCTGCTTAGTTACTGGGATTTTCACGCACAACCATTTCTAGGGTTTACAAAGAATGGTGTGAAAAGGGAAAAACATCCAGTATGCGGCAGTCCTGTGGGCAAAAATGCCTTGTGGATGCTAGAGGTCAGAGGAGAATGGGCCGACTGATTCAAGCTGATCAACGTTGACTGAAATAACCACTCGTTACAACCGAGGTATGCAGCAAAGCATTTGTGAAGCCACAACACGCACAACCTTGAGGCGGATGGGCTACAACAGCAGAAGACCCCACCGGGTACCACTCATCTCCACTACAAATAGGAAAAAGAGGCTACAATTTGCACGAGCTCACCAAAATTGGACTGTTGAAGACTGGAAAAATTTTGCCTGTCTGATGAGTCTCTATTTCTGTTGAGACATTCAAATGGTAGAGTCCGAATTTGGCGTAAACAGAATGAGAACATGTATCCATCCTCTGATGGCTACTTCCAGCAGGATAATGCACCATGTCACAAAGCTCTAATCATTTCAAATTGGTTTCTTGAACATGACAATGAGTTCACTGTACTAAAATGGCCCCCACAGTCACCAGATCTCAACCCAATAGAGCATCTTTGGGATGTGGTGGAATGGGAGCTTCGTGCCCTGGATGTGCATCCCTCAAATCTCCATCAACTGCAAGATGCTATCCTATCAATATGGGCCAACATTTCTAAAGAATGCTATCAGCAGCACCTTGTTGAATCAATGCCACGTAGATTTAAAGCAGTTCTGAAGGCAAAAGGGGGTCCAACACCGTATTAGTATGGTGTTCCTAATAATTCTTTAGGTGAGTGTATATGTTTAATAATATTTTATGTATTACTATATATATTTTTCTGGTATAAATAAATTTAATTTACTGTCTAGAAAACTCTCCTATGTGTATCTGAATGTAGGTGTGCCCTACTCTTTTTATTTATTTACTAAAAATTATATGACATCCTTATTCTGCAGCTCAATACGAATATGGAAATACCCAACTTTTATAGTTTATTTTTGTTTTACTACTTTTAAAACCTTTGAAAAAAATAAACATTTTCTTTGCATTGCCATTTTCTGAAAGCCATAACTTTTTTATATTTTGGTCTAGAGAGCTGTAGTGTGCTTCTCTCTATAGGACTTGAAAACACCAGAAAACAATATAAAATAAATGGTGCCACCCAAAACTCTTGTAAAAGACATCATACCCATTGGTTCACATCAATGAGAGTAGTTATGTACAAGTTTGTGTGCACCTTAAAGTGTAACTGTCATTCTTTTTTTTTTTTTGTAATGTGTTGGGGCAGTGATACTGACCATTTTTGTAATATACTTTAATTACTGAAATCATACATTTCTATCAGAAAAATAGCTCTAAAGTGACCCATTTTGAGCCTTAGCAACGCTCCTCTGTCTTCTGTTTACATAACTGTGGAGACTTGCAGTTATACAGACTGACTGTATTCTGTAAACAGAAGGCAGAGGAGCATTGCTCAGGCTCAAAATGGGCCACTTTAGAGCTATTTTTCTGAGAGAAATGTACGATTTCAGTAATTAAAGTATATTACAAAAATGGGCAGTATCACTGACCATATACATTACAAAAAGAAAAAAGAATGACAGTTACACTTTAAAGAGGATCTGTAACCTTTCCTGAAAGGTATGTTTAGAAACTACTTGCATTTTCCTTTTTAAAACTATTTCTTCTTATGCTAGAAGTTACAAATTAATTACCAGCAGTCTGCAATGATGATCCACATAGGTGTTAACATAGGTGTTAACAGTTGAAGGTGTCTCCCTGCACAGTCTGATATATCCAATCAGTGCTGCCAGTGTAAGATTGTGCAAAGACACACACTTAACTGGTAACTCCCATCTGGCCCTTCATTGCAAACTGCTAGCAATTAATTCACAACTTTTAGAAGGAATAAGAGAGGAATGGCACAACAGAGAATCATAAGAATAAACTATCTTGAATTGTTATTACATTGGGAACGCAAGCAGTTACTAAGACATGGCAGGAGAGGTTACAGGTCCTCTTTTACAGTAAAACACTACGCTATTAAGGAATTTTCATCAGAAAGGAAATTTAATGGAAAATCTAATAAAAGTTGTTCAAATAAATTGTATTGTTAATCTTTTGTCAATAATGGCCTTAAAATATGGGAGACAGAATGTCTGCTACTTCAGCAAAATATCCTTTCAATTTTTATTCCTATGTTGACCTTTTAATAGTTCTGTAGCCAGGGCAGAGTTGGTTGAGTTGATCTGTGCTGTTCTGCTGACACCTTCAGGTTAAAACTGAAATTGCAAGTTGATTTTATGTTCTTCAGTTCAGAACGTGGCAACAGGCATACAATGATCAAGCGTGCATTCCAGAGAAGTAACCATCTTACACTCAACCATCATAGACTCAATATAAATATTAATAATAGGAGACAGCTTTTTCTATTTCGGACTGGATTGGTTTATAGAGGCTTCACCTTTCTCAGATCCCATGGTTGAACAAACATTAAGTGGAATTAACTTGTCCTTTCCTCCCTATAATTAACTGCAACTGATAATCCACTTTTAACCCAGTGACCAGGTCTGAAAAGACCTTAAAAGGGATTGTGCAAGAATGGATTTTATTTTTATTTTATTCAAACTCCCCCTCCCCCTTGCCCCAATCTGCCAGACCTGCAAAGGGTAAATGACTTACCTTCAATGACCAGACACTTTTTTAGTGATTTAGCACACATGGTGGTTTGTGTTGATCAAGCATGCTCGGCCGAACACCAGTTCAGCTCGAGAATTTTGATGCTCGGCACATGGAGGTATTCGGCTGAATACCGCATGTGCTCGAGAGCAATGCTCGAGTCTCTTCCCCGCATGTTTGTTGGCTGCTACGCATCCCAAAATACCTGTGACATTCCCTGTAATTTTTTATTAGTCGCTGGTGACATCAGCGATATTATCTGCGGTATACCTGTGACATTCCCTGCAATTTTTTATTAGCCACTGGAGACATCAGCAACATTATCTGCAGTATTTCTCCTATGTAACGTTTCCACATCCCAAATACCTATGACATTCCCTGAAATATTTTATTAGCCGCTGGTGACATCAGCGACATTATCTGCAGTATTTCTCCTATGTAACGTTTCCACATCTCAAATACCTGTGACATTCCCTGTAATTTTTTATTAGCCGCTGGTGACATCAGCGACATTTTCTGTGGTATTTCTCCTCTGTAGCATTTCCACATCCCAAATACCTGTAATATTCCCTGTAATTTTTTATTAGCCGCTTGTGACATCAGCGACATTATCTGCGTTATTTCTCCTGTGTAACGTTTCCACATCCCAAATACCTGTGATATTCCCTGTAATTTTTTATTAGTCGCTGGCGACATCAGCGACATTATCTGCGGTATATCTACTGTGTGACGTTTCCACATCCCAAATACCTGTGACATTCCCTGTAATTTTTTATTAGCCGCTAGTGACATCAGCAATTTTATCTGCGACATCTCCTGTGTTTCCACATCCCAAATACCTGTGACATTCCCTGTAATTTTGTATTAGCCACTGGTGACATCAGCAACATTATCTGCAGTATTTCTCCTATGTAACGTTTCCACATCCCAAATACCTATGACATTCCCTGAAATATTTTATTAGCCGCTGGTGACATCAGCGACATTATCTGCGGTATTTCTCCTATGTAACGTTTCCACATCTCAAATACCTGTGACATTCCCTGTAATTTTTTATTAGCCGCTGGTGACATCAGCGACATTTTCTGTGGTATTTCTCCTCTGTAGCATTTCCACATCCCAAATACCTGTAATATTCCCTGTAATTTTTTATTAGCCGCTTGTGACATCAGCAACATTATCTGCGTTATTTCTCCTGTGTAACGTTTCCACATCCCAAATACCTGTGATATTCCCTGTAATTTTTTATTAGTCGCTGGCGACATCAGCGACATTATCTGCGGTATATCTACTGTGTGACGTTTCCACATCCCAAATACCTGTGACATTCCCTGTAATTTTTTATTAGCCGCTGGTGACATCAGCAATATTATCTGCGACATCTCCTGTGTGACGGTTCCACATCCCAAATACCTGTGACATTCCCTGTACATTTTTATTAGCCACTGGTGACATCATCCACGATACCTAGCTTCATGTCCCAGTTTGCAGGGCAGCGCAGGACAACGCTCTCGAAGTCAGACCAGTGCGACCAGGTGGTCGGTTGGATTGCAGCAGATAATGCTTCCAGTCGGTTAAGCACCACCCTGTCTTCCACTAAGTCCAGTCTTAGTAGCCAAGAGTCTGGTCAACACAATCCTCACCCTGATCCTCCTTCCTCCTACCATGCAGCGTCTTGCTAAACAAATGATCCCACACTCGGATATTCTGAGGAGCTATTTTCAGCGCCATTCCTTCATTTGGGCCCTGTCGACAAGCCCGCTTGAAGAGGGACATGAGATCTTGTGCCCTGACTCCCAAACTCTTGAGCATCCACAGTCACAAGAAGATGACAGTGGAAAACGGCAATTAGTGTTTCACAAGGTGGATGATGATGATGAGACACAGTTGCCAATAAGTCAACTGCAATTAGTGTCTCAAGAGGTTGATGATGAGGATGAGACACAGTTGTCTATAACTGAGGTTGTTGTTAGGTCAACAAGTAAGGAGGATGAGCAGAGTGAGGAAGTGGAAGAGGAGGTGGTGGACGATGAAGTCACTGACCCAACCTGGGAAGGTGGCAAGCAAAGCGAGGACAGCAGTACAGAGGGGGAGGAATCCAGAGCACCGCAACAGGCTGGAAGAGGCAGTGGGGTGGCAAAAGGGAGAAGGCGGGCCACACCAAACAGGCCCGCAATTGTTCCACGGCGCACACCCTTGCGGAAATCTCCTTTGCCAAGGGGTAGGTGTTCCGCAGTCTGGAGCTTTTTGAGGAAAGTGCGGACGACAAAATAATTTAAATTTGCAACCTGTGCCATACAAAAATGAGTAGGGGCATGAACACTAGCAACCTCATCACCACCAGCATGATCCGCCACATGGCATCAAAGCACCGTAATAGGTATCCCAAATGCCTCGGTCCACAATCTGTGTCTGTGGGTCACACCACTGCCTCCTCTTCCCCTGTGTTACGTGCTGGTGAATACCCTGTCGAAGGCGCAGGCCTGGATCCCTACCGCCCTGCATCTAGACCTTTGCAAGCACCATCAGTGACCACATCCACTTCCGTGTCCCAGCTCAGCGTACAAATGTCCTTACCTCAGGCATTTGAACACAAGCGCAAATACCCAGCCACCCACAGGCCATAGCACTAAATGTGCAACTTTCCAAATTTAGGCTTGCCATTTAGGCTTTTAGACACTGAGGCCTTCCGCAGTCTGATGTCGGCGGCCGTCCCTTATTATGCGGTCCCCAGCCGCCACTATTTTTCATGGTGTGCGTGCTCGCCTTACATCAGGATGTGTTCCGTAACATCACCCGTGCCCTGGCCAATGCAGTTACTGGGAAGGTCCACTTAATCACTGACGCATGGACAAGTACATTTGGCCAAGGACGCTACATTTCCCTGACGGCACACTGGGTGAATGTTGTGTAGGATGGGAGCGAGTTGTACCCTGGGATGGCACAGGTTCTACGGACGCAAAGGATTGCGGGCCCTAATTCCATCAGGGTTTCCGCCACCACCTACGTTAGTTTCTCCAAACCCCTCTTCTCCTCCTCCGCCTCCTCCACTTCTACCTCATAATTATCCTCTTGCATCACCAGTCAGTCATCAGTCGGTAGCTGGAAGCAGTGTAGCACTGCAGTGGGGAAGCGTCAACAGGCCGTGCTTAAGCTGATCTGCTTAGGTGACAAACAGCACACCGCCGCAGAGCTGTGGCAGGGAATAAGAGACCAGACTGAGCTGTGGCTCTCGCCACTCAACCTACAACCAAGCATGGTTGTGTCTGATAATGGCCGTAACTTGGTGGCGGCTTTGGAGCTTGGCAAGCTCATATACATCCCATGCCTTGCCCACGTCTTCAAATTAGTGGTTCTGCGGTTTCTCAAAACCTACCCCAATTTGCCTGAGCTACTGGTGAAGGTGTGCCGCATGTGTGCCCATTTCCGAAAGTCCTCGACAGCTTCCGCTGGTCTGGCAACGCTGCAGCAGCGCCTAAAATTGCCAGCTCACCAACTGTTGTGCGACGTGAGCACGCGCTGGAACTCCACGTTCCACATGTTGGCCAGGCTTTGTGAGCAGCAGAGGGCATTAGTGGAATACCAGCTGCAACATGGTTGTCGCCTTTCCAGTCAGCTTCCGCTCTTCACAAGCGAGGAGTGGGCATGGATGTCTGACCTCTGTGAGGTTTTAAGAAACTTTGAGGAATCAACCCCGATGGCGAGCGGCGATAACTCTATTATCAGCGTCACCATGCCACTTCTGTGTCTACTCAAACGCTCGCTGCTCACAATTAAGGCCAACGCTTTACATGTAGAAGAGGTGGAAATGGGGGAAGACATTACATAGAGTGATAGCCAGACCACCCTCAGTTCATCTTCTCAGCGCAAATTGGATGATGATGATGAGGAGGAGGAGGAGCAGGAGACGGTTGCCTCCACTACAGAGGGTAGGACCCATGGAAGTTTAATTCCATCTGTTCAGAGTGGGTGGGCAGAAGAGGAGGAAGAGTATGAGGAGATTGAGAGTCATCCTCCTGATGACGACAGCGAAGTCTTGCCTGTTGAGACTCTGGCACACATGACTGACTTTATGTTAGGCTGCCTTTCCCGTGACCCATGGGTTTTACGCATTTTGGACAACACCGATTACTGGTTGTTCACCCTTCTCGACCCCCGCTACAAAAAGAACTTCTCATCTATCATTCCTGTGGTGGAGAGGATGAGCAAAATGGTGCAATACCAGAAGGTCCTTGTGGAGAAATTGCTCCAAAAATTTCCAGCTCACAACACTGGTGGCAGAGCAGGGTGGATAAAAATCGATGATAAAAAAAAAATAAAGATTAGTTTTTTAATTATGTAGAATAAGGCTGTATATGTTTAATTTTTTTGGTAAATAAATTCCATTAATCCATTCACAATGTCATGCTCTTCCAGAGGTTTTTGTAAGATTATTGGGCAGTTTCTCTGCCTACAAGATATTATCACAGATGCTTGGTTTACTTTTGCAGTTCTCAAAACTGAATTTGATTCAGCAGAGATCACATGCCTCTTCTTCACAGCAAAAATGTTATAACATGAACAGAGTTGAGAAAAAGACCTTAATCCTAACTTCTACAAACCTATGAATACAGAATCAACCTAATCAAACTAATATGAAAAGTTGTTATTCTAAAAATCTTCATCTACTTGCATATTATAAGTTATTCCAGCAAGAATTAGTCTTTATGTAGAAAACTATGATTTAAATCAAGCCTTACTGACTTTAAATCATGATTTAAATCAGTTTGATTTAAATAAAATCCACCCTGCAGCAGAGTACGTAGTTCCTTGGACAACCGAGGAGGGGAGACGAGTTGAACACACAGCAGTTCCAACAAAGGCAGGGCAACACTCTCCAAAGCCTGGGACAGTTTCATGACACCCTGCCAGCAACCTCACCCTGATGCGCGGCCTAGTGTCACAGGGAGGGAAAAATTTGGGAAGATAGTGAAGAAGTACATAGCAGACCGTGTCAGCGTCCTCAATGATCGCTCTGTGCCTTACAACTACTGGGTGTCCAAGCTGGACATGTGGCACAAACTGGCGCTCTACGCCTTGGAGGTTCTGGCCTGCCCTGCCGCCAGCGTTTTGTCAGAGCGGGTATTTAGTGCTTCCGGGGGCATAATAACGGACTCGACCAGAGGAAAGCAGCTGAACATAAAGGCACTTTAAATGTGTTTTTATAATGTACTGAATACACTGTATTCCCATGCACCCCTTCCACCACAAAAAAGGGTATATGGTTCAATCTTCCTTTTCTCGTCCTACTCCTCCTCCTCTTCCATCAACTCAACATGCCTATTAGTCTGCCCTCGCTCCTCATGTTGTAAAGGGTCAGCTCACCTGCAGGCCCTCGCATATAATGTTTTAGAGGGTCAGCTCACCAGCAGGCCCTCACCTACAATCTGTTAGAGAGCCAGCTCACCTGCAGGCCCTCGCATATAATGTTTTCAAGGGTCGGCTCGCCAGCAGGCCCTCACCTTCAATCTTTTAGAGGGTCAGCTCACCTGCAGGCCCTCGCATATAATGTTTTAGAGGGTCAGCTCACCAGCAGGCCCTCACCTACAATCTTTTAGAGGGTCAGCTCACCTGCAGGCCTTTGCATATAATGTTTTAGAGGGTCACCTCACCAGCAGGCCCTCACCTACAATCTTTTAGAGGGTCAGCTCACCTGCAGGCCCTAGCATATAATGTTTTTGAGGGTCAGCTCACCAGCAGGCCCTCACCTACAAACTTTTAGAGGGTCAACTCTCCTGCAGGCCCTCGCATGTAAAGTTTTAAAGGGTCAGCTCACCAGCAAGCCCTAACCTACAATCTTTTAGAGGGTCAGCTCACCAGCAAGCCCTCACCTACAATCTTTTTGAGGGTCAGCTCACCAGCAGGCCCTCAACCATAATGTTTTACAGGGTCAGCTCAGCAGCAGGCCCTTGCTTATAATGTTTTTGAGGATCAGCTCACCAGCAGGCCCTCAACCATAATGTTTTACAGGGTCAGCTCAGCAGCAGGCCCTTGCTTATAATGTTTTTGAGGATCAGCTCACCAGCAGGCCCTCAACCATAATGTTTTACAGGGTCAGCTCACCAGCAGGCCTTCGCCCATAAATTTTTCAATGATCAGCTCAGCAGCAGGCACTCGCCCATAATTGTTTCGATGCTAAGATCAGCAGCAGGCACTCGCCCCTAATGTTTTGGAGAGTCAACTCTGCAGCAGACCCTCACCCCTATTGTTTTAGATGTTTTAGAGGGCCGCTCACCTGTAGGCCCTCGCATATAATGTTTTAGAGGGTGAGCTCACCTGCAGGCCCTCGCATATAATGTTTTAGAGGGTCAGATCACCAGCAGACCCTTACCTACAATCTTTTAGAGGGTGAGCTCATCTGCAGGCCCTCGCATATAATGTTTTAGACAGTCAGCTCACCAGCAGGCCCTCACCTACAATCTTTTAGAGGGTCAGCTCACCAGCAGGCCCTCGCATATAATGTTTTTGAGGGTCAGCTCACCAGCAGGAATTCAACCATAACTTTTTCAATGGTTAGCTAAGCAGCAGGCACTCGCCCATAATTTTTTCAATGGTCAGCTCAGCAGCAGGCACTCACCCATAATATTTTCAATGCTCAGATCAGCAGCAGGCCCTCCCCGTAATGTTTTAGAGAGTCAGCTCTGCAGCAGACCCTCACCCCTAATGTTTTAGATGGTCAGCTCAGCAGCAGGCCCTCCCTCCTAATGTTTTAGAGGGTCACTAGCAGGCCCTTGCTCCAAATGTTTTTGAAGGTCACCAGCAGGCCATCAATCATAATTTTTCAAGGGTGTATGATGTCCTCCTTTATGTATAATAAAGAGTGTATTGAAGTGCCGGTTCCTTG
This sequence comes from Bufo bufo, assembly GCF_905171765.1. Classification (NCBI taxonomy): domain Eukaryota; kingdom Metazoa; phylum Chordata; class Amphibia; order Anura; family Bufonidae; genus Bufo; species Bufo bufo. Next base: position 584,865,828 of record NC_053389.1, on the reverse strand, counting down.
TAATTTTTGGAAGCCCTTTCACTTAGTGCATAGGCTTTACGAGTGTCCCACTACCTGAACAATTGTACCATGTGAATGAGGCCCACCATTATGTGATATACAGGTTGTATTGCAGTGCCTCTTCCTTGTAATTTTTGGCAGCACTTGCACTTTATATACAAGTAAATATACAGGAAAGAATGTTTCCTAACAATTTTTCCTCTAAAATTGATTTTATCTTCGGTTTTGTGCGTATTATTGTCAGTCTGTAAATAGTGGCGTACTACTCGGACAACATCGTTCGCAGCAGCGACCTGGGAATCCAAGATGCATCCAGACATCCTCCCCATGCTGTTCCCGAACCATTTCGGTGGTGTTTCCATCAATTTCTGACCTTTTCCTATGAACAAGACACCCTCCCCTCTTCAGAGTAGGGGGTTCCTGGTTTAATGCTCAGGTTCTCCCATTGACTTCCATTGTACTCGGGTGCTCGGTAGAGCACCCAAGCATCCCGAGGTGTTGGACCCGAGCACCCAAACACCCGAGCACTTTGGTGCTCGATCAACACTAATGGTGGTTTAACATGTGTAACAATTTTTAAAAAGTCAATTTTGTTTAAACTATATCTCTTTATTCTTCAAATATGCCACCAAAATAACACCAAAATAAATTATAAAAATGAGTTTCCTATTTTGTGTCGGTCATTTTGATACATAATATGTATCATTTGACATGAATGGAATGATAATGGCAATGGTTTTATTTGGTGTGGGCATTTTTTTTTTTTATTAGTATTTATTTTTTATTTTTTTATTTTGGCACATAATATGTCCTCCAAGATGTAATTAAAAGACCTTTGAGGACACTGACAGTTTTCTGGATTTTATATTTCGCACTATTTGCACTGTAGCTGGGGAATCTAAAGGAGTCGCAGGTACAGGGTAAAACAGATCCTTTTGGGGGTAATTTAGCAAAGCTGAGCCAATCCAAGTCTGCTAAGACTCTGCAGATCTCATATGCCAGAGAAACCCAGTGAATGCGTAATCACTGGGTCCAATAGAGTAAGTGGCATAGATGCTTCCTGTATTCACTGCAATAAACAGCTTCTGTCTTCTCTTCAGGCTAGATTGCAGGAGCATTCAACCATGCATTTATAGCGCTTCGTATTAAAGCCAAAGTCATACATGTACGACGTTTAGTAGTATTGGGGTTAATGACAACTTACAGAGTGGAGTGGAGTAAGGCCTCTTTCACACATCCATGTCAGTGAAGACATCCATGATGGTCCAAGATGGTCAGTGTTTCATGAAGATGTCTGTGAATGGTCCGTTGTTTGTCCGTTCTTCCCTCCATGTATCAGCTACAAAAGTGATATCTAGAGTATCTCATACCAATGTTCAGTGAAAACCACTGACAGAACAAAGATGGCATCTGTATTCTGTCAGTGGTTTTCATGTAACGAGACACTTGAATAGACGTGTTTGGTCCGCATCATGGACCAAAGTAGTGCATGTCTCTCTCAATTGTTTTTCAACTGACTCACAGTTAGTGGAAAAACAAGGTTGTGTGAATAAACACATTCAAATTAATGGATACGTGTGCTCTTTGTGTTGTTCGCTGTTCTCTGTGACTCAATAATGTGTGAAAGAGGCCTTAGAAATATACACACTGAATGATTCCCATTCCCTGCTAAATGATGCCCTGTGACATTTCTTCTATTGGCATCCCCCATATGGTTTACAGTAATGCAGTGTACAAATAATCATACAGCCTCTAAATGTCAGGGTCTTACCATGTAACAGTGGTATAAATTGGCCAATTAAGGTTATGTGTACATCTGCATCAGAGGCAGCACTACTTTGAACATCAAAACAATGAAAGTCTACGTACATACACAGCACTGTGTCATGGTCTCTGTTTGTATTACAATATAAAGCAGATGTGAACAAAGCCTGACAGTTGGATATAACTACCTAAAATCCAATGCTATACAGGAAAATAATATATTGTACAGTACAGAAAGCAAAGAAATTCCAATGTGATCTGAGAGATTTTCAGGCAAAAAAAATAAAAATCTGAACAAAAGGGAGAGATCTAGTTTTGTCACTCAGTTCTTTTCGAGTATATCTTTAACTTCATAAGAAAGAGATGGAGATAGTTTTTTAGAAAAAGAGGGGCCAGTGGGGGATGAAGTCTATTTACCAAACCACCTACACACCCCCAGAACACCATCCATAAAGAAGAAAACGTGCAAACAAGCAAAGATTGCAAGACACAGAAGATGCTAAAGCTAATTAACTTGTCACACCATACCCTGAATCCTGTAAAGGGTCTTAATTTTTCTTCCACTAACAAATTTAATTTCTTTACAGCCTTTAAATATTTGATTGCAATACTGGTGATCTGTTTCTTACCAATGATGAGGCAGGTCATAAGTGATTTGCAATCTTTTTTTCATAAACAAATGGCGGAACAGACCTCCAGATTTCCCATGGACCTGTGCCGCCTATCTCAGCACTTCCCACCCTTTGTCCTTGTGCTCTCCAGTTGATATTTTCATCAAACAAGTAAAAAAGAAAGATGTTCCTAAAGATCTTAGTTGGGCACAACGTAAAGCAATTAAGGAGTTAAGAAATATGAAAAATGTGGTTATTAAACCTTCTGACAAGGGGGTAAATGTGTGATCTCGATGGTGGAGATGTATGAAAGGGTGACCTTCAGGCCACTTAAAGGGCATCTGTCAGTAGATTTGTACCTATGAAACTGGCTGACCTGTTGCATGTGCACTTGGACACTCCCACGAGTGTCCAGCCAATGAATGCACGATTTTGTTGGGAACCACCAGACTACTACTCTTTGAGTACTCTCTGTTCAAGTGACAGCTGACCCACTGGCAGAGCACTGATGAAAAAGGTAAAACCATAGTCAGGGACAGGTCACGGTCAATAGTCAGGGACAGGCCAAGGTCAGGGCAGGCAGCTCAAAGTCAGAATGGAGAAAAGGCAGAGGTCAGGTCTGGCAGTGAAATCTAGGAAATTGGCAGAAGTTTGTAAATGGCAGACAAATGTAAAGACAATACACCTTTGATGGACAGTAGTCGGCTAGGGTCTATTGTTCAGGCACTCTTTCACAGGATGCTTTAACTTCTTAATAGTCACATTAAAATTGGGAAAAACCTTCCCAAAAATGTCACTTTTTTATTGTAGATTTTTTGTGTGTGTCTGCAGAAAATCTTGTTGGTGCACAACTCAGGGGACACTATTGCATTATTAACCCCTTAGTGACATCATTAATTTTAGCCTTTAGGACTAATAATATTTTCCTCCTTTGTGTTGTAGCAGTCATAACTTTTTATTTTTTCTTCTAAATTTATAATGTATGACAAAACAGCAATTTTTACATTATTTTGTGGAATTTTTTCATGGTGTTCACTGTGTTGTAAAAAAAATATAATTTTATTATCTGGGTCACTACAATGATGATAATACCACATTTCTACATATTTCTACAGTTTTTTCTCTCCTCCTGCAGCCTGTCAGCTCTGCAGATGTTCCCTCATGCTCCTCCACACTGACGGGGGGGGGCTTATCTGCTTATATCTCTGGTTTGGTACCAGCTATAAATATGATATAGTATTGTTTGAAAGCTGAAATTACATGCTTTCAGACAATACCAGAATGACAGCAATATGTTCAGTACACAGGAAGATATCACTGATAGGAGTTGGGATGCTGTGAATGCATCTGAAAATGAAAGCAGGTTTTACCCGCGATTATTCCCAACTCTATTTCTAACAGTGATATCTCCTCTTCTCTCTATCTGTCATTTTGGTCTTGTATGAAAGCCTGGAATGTCAGCTTTCAAACAAGACCAGTTGCATGTTTTTAGCAGCTACCATTCAGGAGAAAGCAGCATCTTAAGCAGCCCTCCCGCTTGCACTTTCTGCCTTAACCCAGCTGGCGCAGAACAGTTAGCTACTTTTCCCACTGCCAGAGCTGGACTCGAACAAAACAGTTAGGTGGTTAAATACACCAGGGTGACCAGCCATTGGCTTGGAAATATCGAGGAGCACGCACCGCATAGGTAGAGAGAGGAAGTGCTGGCAAGGAGCAGGCCTCAGTCTGCAAAGGAGGTGATCAGTGTAGCTCCAGTGGCCAGACCCGACAGGCAGCAGAAGAGGGAAGGCAATGTGACTGGACCTCTGGAGAACCAGGGAGCAGGTGAGCACAGTGGCATTTTCTCCAGAATGATGCAACAAATCGCTAAGTGAAAGTTATAACGTTGAGATGAGCTAGCCCTACAAAGCATTGTGCCTGATTTAACAGTGAATTTCCTGGTGACAGACCCTCTTTAAAGGTACTTTTACACAGAATAATAATGTGGTTCATTTTCAGGGATTTGTACGTAGAAACGCTCCCTCTTGAAAATTGACTTGTGTAAAGGGTGCTAGCAATCACCCTTAGAAAAAGCAAACGCTTGTTCATCAGGTGATCACATTTTGCAGCTGGCACCTAAAATGATTGGCCCTTATTTATCATACCTTCACTGCAGAATTCTGGTGTCAAAAAGTCGCAAAAATAGGGCTTTTGCGACTTTTTGAACTTGCGCAAAATTTTGCGACTTTTAATTTTTACACCAGTCAATCCAGTTTTGTAATGTGAGTGGAAAATTAGGTTAGCTATATTAGTGAGTTTCCATCCAGATTTATCATTGAGAATTTTTTTTAAAAGTCACAATCTCACTCCAGGAGAAGGGTTGAGTAGGAAAACTGGAGTAGCTTCTCTAGACAAAAGTGTCAGATCTAAGGATATCAGAATTACATGGGATTACACCATAATAAGATTTGTATAAACAAAACTGAGATTTGATTAGATTGAGTTTACCTGATGTCTGAAGTGACACCTGTAGGTAGCTCCGCCTCTAGGGGGCGGGCCCCAGGTGCTCGTTTTTGGCGTTTTGTTTTTTTTTGTTGTTGTTCTGCACCTATAAATATTTGTCTGTTTATTGTAATACTATGAAACCTGATGAAGGGGAAGTTTCACTCCCTGAAACGCGTTGTTTCCATTAAAGAAGAACTATCATACTTGTGAGACCGTTTCCATTTGTGGACTTGCGCCGAAGCAGAATTTCTCTCTTATTGCCAGATCTAAGGATAAGACCAATTTATCAAGTAACATGAGACATTTGATAAATGTGGCATAAAGTACTCCAACGCAGACTCAAGCAAAACTGATTCATGATAAATTCCCCTCATTGTTTCTATAAAGCAGATCATGGTGTGTAAAGAATGATCTGCTGCCCAGAAACAATGATTTTCTATGAGGATAAGTGATTGCTGTAGTGATCACATGTCCCAGTACAGTGGAGGTGATTGTTCCATGTAAATGCAACCCTCAACTCTGCTGACAATCAGGCATGATCAGGCAATTATCAGGATTTTTGGTCCGTTCCTCATAATTGCGTGAATCATTGGTCCATTCAAAAAGATTCCAATTTTCTTTCAGTTATCTTGAAAAAAAAGTTGCATTTTGGTAGACACATGACAATCTTAAATAGCATACAAGATCACCATGTACAGTCAGGTCCACAAATATTGGGACATCGACACAATTCTAACATTTTTGGCTCTATACACCACCACAATGGATTTGAAATGAAACAAACAAGATGTGCTTCAACTGCAGACTGTAAGCTTTAATTTGAGGGCATTTACATCCAAATCAGGTGAACGGTGTAGGAATTACAACAGTTTTTATATGTTGCCTCACACTTGTTAAGGAACCAAAAGTAATGGGACATAATAATCATCAATCAAACTTTCACTTTTTAATACTTGGTTGCAAATCCTTTGCAGTCAATTACAGCCTGAAGTCTGGAACGCATAGACATCACCAGACGCTGGGTTTCATCCCTGGTGATGCTCTGCCAGGCATCTACTGCAACTGTCTTCAGTTTCTGCGTGTTCTTTGGGCATTTTCCCTTCAGTTTTGTCTTCAGCAAGTGAAATGCATGCTGAATCGGATTAAGGTCAGGTGATTGACTTGGCCATTGCATAACATTCCACTTCTTTACCTTAAAAAACTATTTGGTTGCTTTTGCAGTATGCTTTGGGTCATTGTCCATCTGCACTGTGAAGCGCCGTCCATCGCACTCTAAAGCATTTGGCTGAATATGAGCAGATAATATAGCCCGAAACACTTCAGAATTCATCCTGCTGCTTTTTTCAGCAGTCGCATCCTCAATAAATACAAGAGAACCTGTTCCATTGGCAGCCATACATGCCCACGCCATGACACTACCACCACCATGCTTCACTGATGAGGTGGTATGCTTAGGATCATGAGCAGTTCCTTTCCTCCTCCATACTCTTCTCTTCCCATCACTCTGGTACAAGTTGATCTTGGTCTTATCTGTCCATAGGATGTTGTTCCAGAACTGTGAAGGTTTTTTTAGATGTCGTTTGGCAAACTCTAATCTGGCCTTCCTGTTTTTGAGGCTCACAAATGGTTTACCTCTGGTGGTGAACCCTCTGTATTCACTCTGGTGAAGTCTTCTCTTGTTTGTTGACTTTGACACACATACACCTACCTCCTGGAGAATGTTCTTGATCTGGCCAACTGCTGTAAAGGGTGTTTTCTTCACCAGGGAAAGAATTCTTTGGTCATCCACCACAGTTGTTTTCCGTGATCTTCCGGGTCTTTTGGTGTTGCTGAGCTCACCGGTGCGTTCCTTTTTTTTAAAGAATGTTCCAAACAGTTGTTTTGGCCACGCCTAATGTTTTTGCTATCTCTCTGACGGTTTTGTTTTTTCAGCCTAATGATGCTTGCTTCACTGATAGTGACAGCTCTTTGGATCTCATCTTGAGAGTTGACAGCAACAGATTCCAAATGCAAATAGCACACTGAACTCTGGACCTGAGGGAATAACACACACCTGGCCATGGAACAGATGAGAAGCCAATTGTCCCATTAATTTTGGTCCCCTAACAAGTGGGAGGCACATATGCAAACTGTTGTAATTCCTACACGTTCACCTGATTTGGATGTAAATACCCTCAAATTAAAGCTGATAGTCTGTAGTTAAAGCACATCTTGTTCGTTTCATTTTAAATCCATTATGGTGGTGTATAGAGCCAGAAATGTTACAATTGTGTCGATGTCCCAATATTTATGGACCTGACTGTATATCTAGGTACCTATCAATATAGACTAGCTATGTACATGGCAGATTGCTAGACTTTTCATCAAGCACACGCATCATCACAAGTCACCTAGCTCAAATAAATCTTCATGTTGGCTTCTGACATTACCAGCAGTTAGATTGCATCACAATTGAAATATGAGAGCTATTTTATCTGAGATGTTAAGTGGAAGATTAAGTTAGCAATGAAATGTATTAATGATCAAGGAAATTTTAAAGATCCAAAGTACTTGCATTTCAATAAAGCAATTTTTAGGAATTTTGTAACAGATGACATAAAGCCCTTCTTGCTTTTTGGATAACTGAACAAAAAACAACCTAGCAAGCAAAAACCTGCAACCAGAGAGCTAATCCTTACCTTAATGTCCAGGTATGCCCCAAGGTCAATTTTAAAATGTGCACATATACAGCATATTTAGAACCCCAGACCTGGGAGTACTACAATTTGTATATTGTTTGCATTGCTGTGTATTTTGAATTGTTTTATTGTTATCTGGTTGTAGTTCCCAGCAGAAGATATGGATGGCTGGCAAAGGTTAACAACGGTCAGGGTTAACCCCCCAGTTCCTCCCATCTTAGTATAAGTGGGTTGGTCTGCTTCCTGCCAGGAGGGGAAGTTAATGCTGAAACAGGGAAGAGAGAGGAAGCACATTAGCTCCTGCTCCTGTTACAGATTCTCTAGAGAGAACTGCTCAAACCTTCCTCAAGTAAAATCTTCAGATGCTAGACAGCAAAATGAACTGCTACATCCAGCATTGAAGACATTGCTGCAAGGTGATGGATTACAGCCAAGACACCCATCACCAGACAGTATAACCTAAGTGCTGAACTGCTGCCATCTTACCTGCCTCCATATCCTTACTGTTGCCAGAGAGAAGATTGCACTTAAAATCTGCTGCTACTGAATGTATTTGAAGTTCTAGGTTGAACTTAGTAAAAAGACTTTGGTGATGCTTATTTCTGACCTCCTTCCTCAGTAATAACTTTCCACTGCACTGATCCATAGGAAGAAATGCCCTGAGGGAATACATTGTGGCGCAACACTTCCTCAGGGCCACTACCACTCTGTTCTCTGCATCGGCTTCTCAGGGGCTTGCTGCATATACAGTATATATTGATAACCTCTTTCTATTGTACAATATGCTTAACATTTCAAATAAAGCATCTTGTGAATGGAATGACCTTTAAAGAAAATGTATCTTCAGAAAATGAACTCTTGTTTAAATCAAGTTTATATGTTAAACATAGTTTAACAAATTTATGGTGATGTTATTTTTTATTTATCATGTCACTATGTATAAAAAAAGAAATCATAGAACCCTGCAGTTTTTGCTCTAGTCACTAAGCCTAATAAAAGGTGACTTATTGTTCTGTTTAGATCACTTTTCAACAGTCATATCATTATCATCACAGGCAGGATTACAGAGAGGAGAGACATTATACAGTTGCAAGAAAAAGTATGTGAACCCTTTGGAATTATATGGATTTATGCACAAATTGGTCATAAAATATGATCTGATCTTCATCTAAGTCACAACGATAGACAATCACAGTCTGCCTGAACTAATAACACACAAAGAATTAAATGTTACCGTGTTTTTATTGAACACACCATGTAAACATTCACAGTGCAGGTGGAAAATGTATGTGAACCCTTGGATTTAATAACTGGTTGAACCTCCTTTGGCAGCAATAACTTCAACCAAACGTTTCCTGTAGTTGCATATCAGACGTGCACAACGGTCAGGAGTAATTCTTGACCATTCCTCTTTACAGAACTGTTTCAGTTCAGCAATATTCTTGGGATGTCGGTATGAATTGCTTTCTTGAGGTCATGCCACAGCATCTCAATCTGGTTGAGGTCAGGACTCTGACTGGGCCACTCCAGAAGGCATATTTTCTTCTGTTTAAGCCATTCTGTTGTTGATTTACTTCTATGCTTTGGGTCGTTGTCCTGTTGCAACACCCATCTTCTGTTGAGCTTCAGCTGGTGGACAGATGGCCTTAAGTTCTCCTGCAAAATGTCTTGATAAACTTGGGAATTAATTTTTCCTTTGATGATAGCAATCTGTCCAGGCCACGACGCAGCAAAGCAGCCCCAAACCATGATGCCTTCACCACCATACTTCACAGTTGGGATGAGGTTTTGATGTTGGTGTGCTGTGCCTCTTTTTCTCCACACATAGTGTTGTGTGTTTCTTCTAAACAACTCAACTTTGGTTTCATCTGTCCACAGAATATTTTGCCTGTACTGCTGTGGAACATCCAGGTGCTCTTGTGCAAACTGTAAGCGTGCAGCATTAGTTTTTTTGGACAGCAGTGGCTTCCTCTGTGGTATCCTCCCATGAAATGCATTTTTGTTTAGTGTTTTACGTATCGTAGATTCGCTAACAGGGATGTTAGCATATGCCAGAGACTTTTATTAGTCTTTAGCTGACACTCTAGAATTCTTCTTCACCTCATTGAGCAGTCTGCAATGTGCTCTTGCAGTCATCTTTACAGGACGGCCACTCCTAGGGAGAGTGGCAGCAGTGCTGAACTTTCTCCATTTATAGACAATTTGTCTTACCGTGGACTGATGAACAGCAAGGCTTTTGGAGATACTTTTATAACCCTTTCCAGCTTTATGCAAGTCAACAGTTCTTAATTGTAGGTCTTCTGAGAGCTCTTTTGTGGGAGGCATCATTCACATCAGGCAATGCTCCTTGCTAAAAGCAAACCCAGAACTGGTGTATGTTTTTTTATTATAGGGCAGGGCAGCTGTAACCAACACCTCCAATCTCATCTCATTGATTGGACTCCAGTTGGCTGACACCTCACTCCAATTAGCTCTTGGAGATGTCATTAGTCTAGGGGTTCACATACTTTTTCCACCTGCACTATGAATGTTTACATGGTGTGTTCAAAAAAAACATGGTAACATTTAATTCTTTGTGTGTTATTAGTTTAAGCAGACTGTGATTGTCTATTGTTGTGACTTAGATGAAGATAAGATCACATTTTATGACCAATTTGTGCAGAAATCCATATCATTCCAAAGGGTTCACATACTTTTTCTTGCAACTGTATATATATATATATATATATATATATATATATAATTATTATTATTACATTCTACATTATATTACATCATTTCACCATTCACTTATCTATCCTTTCCTTGTACAATCACCTCTGCACAAGTCACAGGGCATGCCTAGAAAACTCTCCCATAGAAGTCAATTAGTTCCCCCAGACTATTGTGTATATAGCCATGGTGGTTAACAATTCAAGCAAGATGGCCGACCCCATAATCATGTTCAGAAAATAGAATAAAAAAATCTTCAATCTGAAAATAAAAACAGATTGCAAAAAAGGATATGTCACTATCTGGTTTTTACTAGAAGAAACATTATGAATAGTGTTGAGCGAATCAAAGTATGCAAATTGGACTTTGAACCAAATTTCTGCAAAAATTTGACAAAAAAGTAACAAATCAATTTTTCCTAAAATAATGTCTAACGAAAAAATAATACTCACCTTATCTACTTGCTCATGGAGAGTCCGTCTGTTCCCGCTTTGATTGAAGACAATCCGCCATAGGACCTGCGGTGAACATGATGACGTCACCCCATGATCACACTAGGCGCGCGCGGTGACTTCATCACGCTCACCGCAGGTCCTTTGGCGGGTTTTCTTCAATCAAGACGGAAGCGGACGGCCTCTCCATGAGCAAGTAGATAAGGTGAGTATTATTTTTTCGTTAGACATTATTTTAGGAAAAATTGATTTGTTACTTTTTTGTCAAATTTTTGCAGAAATTTGGTTCAAAGTCCAATTTGCATACTTTGATTCGCTCAACACTATTCATAATGTTTCTTCTAGTAAAAACCAAATAGTGACATATCCTTTTTTGCAATCTGTTTTTATTTTCAGATTGAAGATTTTTTTATTCTATTTTCTGAACATGATTATGGGGGCGGCCATCTTGCTTGAATTGTTAACCACCATGGCTATATACACAATAGTCTGGGGGAACTAATTGACTTCTATGGGAGAGTTTTCTAGGCATGCCCTGTGACTTGTGCAGAGGTGATTGTACAAGGAAAGGATAGATAAGTGAATGGTGAAATGATGTAATATAATGTATAATGTATATATAAGCGAATGGATGAGGTATTTTTTATTTATTTTTAAACCCCTGATTAACCCCTGAAAGGATAAATGCGAGTTACAGATGCCACGATCAGCATTAAATGATAGGTGGAACAGTGCGATCGCCATTTCCTGTCATTGCGCCCACTCTATACAATGGAAAGCGATTTTAGACAAAGTAATTAATAACAAATCAAATTATTTGTCGAAGTTCGACGAAGCAGTTGAATTTTCAAAACTTCACTCATCTCTAATTATAAGTGAGACGGAAATCTAGGAAGCATAGGAACTGAGAAGCGATCTGTGGGTGTTGAGCATCCGCCTTCACTCGGTCAGCTTTTGGTCAGTAATCCATCAGTATTGCTAATGCCAAAAAAAACAGGAGTGGATCCAAAACAGAGATGACACATGAATGGAATATTTGTGTTTTGTACCCACTCCTGCTTTTGGCTACCAAATCACTAACCATTTCTGATGGAACCATACAGGCTTTACAGCTGCTACACAGACAGGATCCATTGTGCGTTTCATTTTTCCTTCAATCTGACAGATCAGAAGAAGGGTCAAATAAATGATGATGTCAGCGAGGCTGAAAAGCAAAATAGTGTCCCTATGACCTAGTGTGGAGGTGGAGGCAGCATCAGGAGGCCACAGAGTGGCAAGGTGACAGAGTATGGAGGTGGCAGCAGCATCAGGAGGCCACAGAGTGGCAAGGTGACATAGTGTGGAGGTGGCAGCAGTATCAGAAGGCCACAGAGTGGCAAGATGACATGGTGTGGAGGTGGCAGCAGCATCAGGAGGCCACAGAGTGACAAGGTGACATAGTGTGAAGGTGGCAGAAGCATCAGGAGACCACAGAGTGGCATGGTGATCATAGTGTGGAGGTGGCATCAGCATCAGTAGGCCACAGTGGCAAGGTGACATAGTGTGGAGGTGGCAGCAGCATCAGGAGGCCACAAAGTGGCAAGGTGATATCATGTGAAGGTGGCAGCAGCATAAGGAGACCACAGAGTGGCATTTTTTATTTATTTTTAAACCCCTGATTAACCCCTGAAAGGATAAATGCGAGTCACAGATGCCACGATCAGCATTAAATGATAGGTGGAACAGTGCGATCGCCATTTCCTGTCATTGCGCCCACTCTATACAATGGAAAGCGATTTTAGACAAAGTAATTAATAACAAATCAAATTATTTGTCGAAGTTCGACGAAGCAGTTGAATTTTCAAAACTTCACTCATCTCTAATTATAAGTGAGACGGAAATCTAGGTAGAATGTGCCATGAGATTTTAGGTCCTTTCATAAGGAAAAAAAATCACAATTGGTAATTGGTGCGCATTTCCCATTTATTCACATAGGGCCATGATGGAGGGTATTCAGAGCAGGTAGATGCCTAAAGTTTAAATAAGGGGGATACGGGTGCAAATTATTATACAAGTATCAGGAAGCAGAGAGGGGCAGATGCAGGAGTTTATGTAGTACAGTGACTAGTCAGCCCTGCATTCAGTGCTAGAGACTGATCATAAAAGAGTCAGAAAAGGGGTAAAGTTATGAATGATTGTCCATCTGACCGCTACCATGCTGGACTTCAGCTGGTCGCACACTTATCAGTTGTGTCTGGGCGGGTTATTTTGTAGCAGTAAACAACTGATAATTATGTATGTGCTTTTAAACTAGAATAGAAAATAGGCCAGCATCTCATAATCCATGAATCGGGGCTTTACGTGTCTGTTCAGAGACATTTCTAGGAAGCAAGAGACACTATGCAACAATATACTGTATAAAAATAAAGTTAAAAATGAAGTCAGTAGTTTATGTTTCAGGGAAAAAATGTCTCTATTGCGCCTTTTGCAATTGAATGAATAATTCATATGAGGTGGAACAGAATACTGTTTTTCAAACTGCTAAGGCAACTTTCACACCAGCGTTTCTTCTGGATCCATCATGGATCAGCAAAAACACTTCCGTCACGATAATACAACAGTCTGCATCCGTTTGAACGGATCCGGTTGTATTATCGTTAACATAGCAATGACAGATCCGTCATGAACTCCATTTAAAGTCAGTGGGGGAATGATCCGTTTTCTATTTTGTAAGAGAAAACTGATCAGTCCCCATTGACTAACAATTTGAGTAGAGATGAGCGAATTTTTCAAATATTTGATACGGCCGGTTCGACGAATTTTTGTAAAAGAATTTGGTTCAATCCGAAATTATTTGCGGCAAATTTCATTAAAAAACTGCTATTTCCTAGCTGCAGAGAGCCTTTATAGTGGTGTAGAACACTGTGCCTTGCAGTAATACACATAGGGAGTCTGCTCTGGTAGTGAAACAATACTGTGAGTCAGTATGACATGCAGATGACAGGCGTTGCTCTTAGAATCACTGCACACTTCACTTATTTGGGCAGTCACGGGGCCAAAACTGACCAAATTACTCAAGTATGAACTCAGCCTTACAGGTCGATGTTAGCGCTAAGAAGGAGCACACTCCTTTTACACCGTCGTCAGCTGATTCCACATAGATGTCTACAGAACCTGTTCTATTAAACGCTTAAACAAGTATAGCCCCCCGACAGAGTGGAGAGGGTGTCAGTAGTAAGTTTGTGTTGACGTCACTGATCATTTTGCCCTTCCTCTAATCCATCAGAACAATAACACACAAAAACGGATCCTGTCTGTTGAGCATCCGCCTTCACTCGGTCAGCTTTTGGTCAGTAATCCATCAGTATTGCTAATGCCAAAAAAAACAGGAGTGGATCCAAAACAGAGATGACACATGAATGGAATATTTGTGTTTTGTACCCACTCCTGCTTTTGGCTACCAAATCACTAACCATTTCTGATGGAACCATACAGGCTTTACAGCTGCTACACAGACAGGATCCATTGTGCGTTTCATTTTTCCTTCAATCTGACAGATCAGAAGAAGGGTCAAATAAATGATGATGTCAGCGAGGCTGAAAAGCAAAATAGTGTCCCTATGACCTAGTGTGGAGGTGGAGGCAGCATCAGGAGGCCACAGAGTGGCAAGGTGACAGAGTATGGAGGTGGCAGCAGCATCAGGAGGCCACAGAGTGGCAAGGTGACATAGTGTGGAGGTGGCAGCAGTATCAGAAGGCCACAGAGTGGCAAGATGACATGGTGTGGAGGTGGCAGCAGCATCAGGAGGCCACAGAGTGGCAAGGTGACATAGTGTGAAGGTGGCAGAAGCATCAGGAGACCACAGAGTGGCATGGTGATCATAGTGTGGAGGTGGCATCAGCATCAGTAGGCCACAGTGGCAAGGTGACATAGTGTGGAGGTGGCAGCAGCATCAGGAGGCCACAAAGTGGCAAGGTGATATCATGTGAAGGTGGCAGCAGCATAAGGAGACCACAGAGTGGCAAGGTGACATAGTGTGGAGGTGGAAGCAGCATCAGGAGACCACAGAGTGACCCGGTGACAAAGTGGGGAGGTGGGTGGCAATAACAGTACCCGCTAACGATGGTGGGTGTAAGAAGGAGCATCAGATGTGTGGATCAGGCGGGTGGCAGGATCAGAATAGTAGCTGATGCAGGTAGCCAGAAGAAACTTGTCTCTTTTGTCAAAGTGTTGGCGTGGCACCATGGATGATCTAGTCTGATGCATCAGGCATTGGTGTGTGGAAATCCTGGCTGATCCACGCCTGTTTCATCTTGAAAAAGGTCAGTCTCTCCACATTTTGGGTGGACAGGCAAGTTCTTCTTGGGGTTCTCCCGCCGCACTAAACACCCGCACTGATGCCACACTACTGGCCTGGCAGGACAGCTTTTCCAGGGCAAACTCTGCCATTTGCGGCCACAAATCCAGTTTGGCTGCCCAGTAGTCCAGCAGAATTTCAATGTGGGGTGGCAGGGTGCTGTTCAAGTATGCCACCACCTGCTGGTTTAGGTCCTGCCCCAGGTCTAGCTGCTGTTGCTGCTGGTGAGTAGTATCTTCATTAGACGGGTGTAGAAAGCTGCTCATCAGCCACTCTAGACTCAAGTTGCTGCTGATGGAGCTGGAACTGCTCCTACCCCCCCCCCCCCCCCAGCCTGTCACAGCAGCCATGGCAGAGGTACGTGTGCACAGAGGGCAGCCCGGGTCAGACCTGCGAGAAGATGGACGATATCGCAGATAGACAGCGGCCAACTGACTACATAGGATGTCTCTATAGTAGTTCAGTTTGTCCTCCCTCTCAGCGGGTGTAAAAAAGGCCCCCATTTTGGACCAGTAGCGAGGCTCCAACAAGGTGGAGAGCCAAAAGTCATCCCTCTGCCGAATGGTGACAATTAAGCTGACACTACGCAAGCAAGTGGGCATGCATCGGGCCATCCATCTGCCTCCATCTCCACTACATACTGCCACGATGTGTCTGCGTCCTCTGCCTCATCTACCTCATCGCTCTGTAGCTCCTATGGCTGGTCCTGCTCCTCCTCTTCTGTAACCTATGTAGAAAAAACACCCATTTCGCTACACATTGCCTGTGCTCCAATGTCCTACTCCTCCTGCTCCTCCTCCTCCAGTTCAGCCCCCACAGGGCTCATGTGGCCGTGAGATCTAGCCTCTACTTCTTCAGTCCCCTGACCAGCCAGATTTACTAGCATCTGTTCCAGGACATGAAGCATTGGAATGACATCGTTCATCCCGAAGTCCTGGCGACTGACAAATAACGTGGCCTCCTCAAAGGGCCTGAGCAAATTGCAGGTGTCATTCACGAGCTGCCACTGGCTGACATCGAAGTTACACAGGGGAGTACTCCTGTCCGCTTGGATCATCAAGAAATCGTTTATGGCCTTTCTCTGTTCGTATAGTCGGTCCAACATATGGAGGTTGGAATTCCCACGGGTGGAAACGTCGCATATCAGCCTATGTTGGGGTATGCCATTCTACCGTTGCAGCTCAAGGAGGGTGTGCTTTGCATGCAAAGTTTCCTGGCAATTTTTAGGATGTCTTGCAGATAGGTTGAAGTCTTCAGGAACCTCTTGACAACCAGATTGAACATGTGTGCCATGCAGGGCGCATGGCTCAGCCCTTCTTGACGCAGTGCCGACACCATGTTCTTCCCTGTTGTCGGTCACCATGGTTCAGATTTTTATTTGTCGCAGAGAAAGCCAGGATTCGATTTCTTGATTAAGGACATGGAGCAGTTCCTCCCCTGTGTGACTCCGTTTTCCCAGGCAAACCAGGTGCAGAACAGCGTGACACCGCCATGCCCTACACATGTGGTATGCTGGAGGGGCACTGTGAATTTTCCCTGCAGTGGAGGCTGACACGGTGGAGGATGAGAAGGCAGAGGTAGACATTGTCGCAGGACCAACGGCGTGAGAACGTTGAGGCGGAAGCGGCATCACCTGGCCAAGTTGCTGATGTGGCTGTGCAGGAACCACATTCACCCAGTGGGCCGTAAAAGAACATGTATTGTCCCTGACCATAGTTACAGCTCTACATGTTGGTGCTGCCGTACACTTTAGCAGACACTGACAGGCTCAGGGAGTGGCCCACCTTCTGTTCTACATGTGTGTGCAGGGCTGGTACTGCTTTTTTGGTAAAGAAATGAAGACTTGGGACTCTCCACCTCGGCTCGGCACAAGCCATCAGTTCTCTGAAAGGTGCAGAGTCCACCACTTGGAAAGGGAGGGACTGCAGCACCAGCAACTTGGACAGGAGCACATTCAGCTTCTGCGACATTGGATGAGTGCATGCATAATGTTGTCTCTTGGCAATCGTTTCTGTGATCGATTGCTGAGGGAATGACTGATGAGGAGTAGGAGGGCGAGGAGCAGGAGCATCAGGACCAGCAGATAATTGGAAGGACAGACAGCTCCCTTTGGCTGAGGTGGTGGAGCCTTAACTGCCTGAAATCGGGTGCATGCCACAGGCAGGCTGGACCACCACATCGGAGCCACGGTACTCCCAGGCCACTTTATGATGACGCTGCATATGTTGACGCAGGACCATGGTGCCAAAATTGGCACCCTGGCCACGCTTCACCTTCTGCCCACAGATTCCACATATGGCCATGTTCACCTCCTCTGGCTGCTTAACAAAAAACTGCCACACCGCAGAGTAGGTGATTTTACCCCCAACACTACGCACTGACTGTTACCACCGCTGCCTCAGTGAACCCGTGCACCGCTACTTCCCAGGCAGGTAGGCTCCTGCAAAGCAGGAGGTCTACACCGGGCACATTTGGCTCCTGACCACCAACTGCTGCCACCCTGTTGACTCCTGGCCACGCTACCTCACGAGGAAGCTGCCACCCTCTTCTCCCGATGATGATGACACCCCTTCCTCACCCGGCTCCCAAGTGCGATCAGCTACGTCATCATCATCGAGTGCTGTCTGCACGTCACTGATGTCCTCCTCTACCATCTCTGGGTCAGGAGCCTGACCGCTCGCAACACCAGCTACAATGCCACTTTCCTCATCACTACTTGCCCGCCTAGTGGAGGAAGCGGCGGATGTCTTCTAGTAGATCGTCCTCACTGTATAGTCGAGCTGAGCCCTCAGCATACAATACTTCTCTGGCTGAGGAAACAGAAAAGGACAGCAGCAGTTTGAGGATAGGTGAGGGCACAGGGCCTGCTCCCGGGCCATGCCAACTAAGAATTGTGTCTGACGAACCCACTGACTCTTAGCTGGGGGTGTCTGATGTCACTTGCGACGAAGTTGAAGATCGAGTCAACTATTCAAGAACAGCTGGGTTTCTGGTCATGACACGACTGCTAGCTGACACTGGGTGCTCAGGCCTTTCGAAGTGACCCCTGCTGCCACAGCCCCTTACCTGCGCCAGAAACATTTAGGCCTCTGCCACTCCCCTGTGCAGGGCCTGGCACTTCTCTGTCTAACATACTGTTAGCTCAAATAAATAAATAAATAAAAAGGAAATAAAAACACCAAAAAAAAGTCTGTAATGTTCTCACTTCACCACACAACGGCTAATAAGCCCTTTTTTCCCACTAATACACACAAAAAAGGGCTTTAGAACATATAACTGCACCGCTGAACGGCAAATCTATTTAACTTTTGCCACTTATACACGGCAAAAAGGACTTTAGAACATATAACTACACCTCTGAACGACAAAATATTTTAATTTTGCCACTATTACATGCCAAAAAGGGCTTTAGAACATATAACTGCACTGCTGAACGGCAGATAGGCCCTTATTTTTTTCCACTTATACATGCCACATAAGGCTTTAGAACATATAACTTCACCACTGAACGGCAAATATATTTTACTTTTGCCACTAATACACAGCAAAAAGGGCTTTAGAACATATTACTGTACCGCTGAACGGCAAATATATTTTACTTTTGCCACTAATACACGGCAAAAGGGCTTTAGAACATATAACTGCACCGCTGCACGGCAAATATATGTTTATTTTGCTACTATTACACTCCAAAAAGGGCTTTAGAACATATAACTGCACCGCTGAACGGCAAATAGGCCCTTATTTTTTTCCACTTATATACGCCACAGAAGGCTTTAGAACATAGAACTGCACCACTGAACGGCAAATATATTTTACTTTTACCACTAATACATGGCAAGAAGGGCTTTAGAACATATAACTGCACTGCTGAACGGCAAATATATTTTTATTTTGCTACTATTACACGCCAAAAAAGGGCTTTAGAACATATAACTGCACCGCTGAACAGCATGTAGGCCCTTATTTTTTTCCACTTATACACCCCACAGAAGGCTTTAGAACATATAACTGCACCGCTGAATGGCAAATATATTTTACTTTTGCCAATTATACATGCCACAGAAGGCTTTAGAACATATAACTGCACCACTGAACGGCAAATATATTTTACTTTTGCCACTAATACACGGCAAAAAGGGCTATAATTTTCACACTTCACCACACAAAGGCGAATAAGCCCTTTTTCCCCACTAATACAAGCCAAAAAATGCTTTAGAACATATAACTTCACCGCACAAGGGCAAATAAGACGTAGAAATATTTCCTTGTAATAAACCCTGTTAATGGCGGTTTCAAACAGCACTTGCACCCTAATAACAAGAACGGTTTGCTGGAATTACACAGCTGCATAATGGCAATTTGAGTGCCCAGTCAGTGCAGCAAGGTGTAATAGGATTGTTCCTATTACCCAGGCTGTAACCTCCCCTACTGAACCCTGTTCAACATAAATGCTGTGGAATGATTCCTACCTATCCTTTCCCTACAACTTGAATAATCTTTCCCTGCACTTGTAAATAGTTTTTTTTGCACAATGAAGTTTTTTCTAACACTGTCCCAAGCGCCTGGTGACATCTCTCCCTGCACTAAGTACACTGGTAAATGGCAAAATCCAAGATGGCTGAGGCTATTTATAGGGCTGTGACATCACATGTCTGGCTGCTGATTGGCTGCATGCATGGCATTATGGGTGATTCCACCTTCCCAGAGTTCCTTGCTCCATGTCCTCACACGTGCAGCAGCCATTTTAGGAAACAATTTGATTCGTTACCACGAAGCGTGAGGGAATTCGGCTTCGGTGCTAATTAAATATTTCCTGAAATTCGGATCGATTTCCACTTCGTCAAGTTCGATTCGCTCATCTCAATTTGTGAGTCATGCCGGATCCGTCTCGCTCCACACCACATCACAGCGTTATTCTGTCCGCAGTGGGAACGCAATCAAATGGAACGGAATGCATTCTGGTGCATTCCGTTTAGTTCAGTTCAGTTTTGTCCTCATTGACAATGAATGGGGACAAAATGGAAGCGTTTTCCCCCGCAATTAAGATCCTATGACGGATCTCAATAGTGGAAAGGGAAAGTGCATATGTGAAAGTAAACGGTGATGTGAAAGTAGCCTAACCCCACATTTTATCCTTTACAATCAATAGTCCATGAAGATCTTCCAGATATTGGTTGAGAGGGATCTGAAAAAAAACTTTTTGACATTACCCAAACGAAGATTCCTTGACAATTTCTCTCCACCATAGAGAACTCAAAATATACAGATATCACTGTAAACAATGTCTGATAAGGGGGAACAGTGGTCTTGATGGATAATCATGACTACTGTAGCCAGGTGGAATTGTTTCTCCATGACTGTGAGGTATATCGAAAATTAGTAGGTGATCCCATATCCCATTTCAAACAGAAAATGCTTGTCTCATTAAAGAGGACATTTCAGAAGGAGCGATAACACAAAAACAGGAAGATTATTTGCAAGTCAAATCTCCAGTAGTTCCAATAATGCACGCACTAAATAAAATACTGTAATAAAATAACAATGCCCCCCTCTATGTGCCCTATTATTGCAGGTATCAAGTCTTTGAATAAGAGTGAGTGGCTTGATAACCACCTACAGACTCTCATCTGAAGCTACACACCAAGTTAAAAACAGGACACCGGTGATGTTTTTTGACAAAACAATGGTCTGATTCTTAGTATGGATGTGTGTGTTTTGTACATGTCAATACCTTGGCAAGTGGCTATGCTGGCCTATGGGCACTCCTGTGGTCCTGGCCACCAAAGAGGCTAGCGCTTTTTCCTATAGGGTGCAAGTACGGCCACCGCTGCTTAATGCAGGGTGGTCGTAACTCCTGGATATGAGCAGTGTATGTAATGTGATGGAAAAATTAATCAAGCCAGCAAAGGAAGCAATATGGACAATCACAATACATTAGTAAGTGCCTTGTATTAACTTTCTCTACATGATAAATGCCATTTTCTGAAGAGAGACAACCCCTTTAACTGAATCTTTGCTAATTGTTGCAGTGTTGTCCCCAGAAAGGCCCCTAATCAAGTTAGGCTATTTTCACACTAGCGGCAGCCTTGTCTGGCAGGCTGTTCTGGTGGGGGAACAGCCTGCCAGATCCATGCTGCCGCTAGTGCATCGTGCCGCCGGAAGTCCGCACAGGCCCCATTGACTATAATGGGGGCGGGCCGGAGGTCCGGCCGCAGCACGGCAAACATGCCAAGAGGCGGCCGGAATAAAACTACGACATGTAGCCCTTCTGTGTCTAAAACCACCTGGTTTTTGCTCCAAGGGCTTTTTCCCTTATGGAAGTCACCCTTGTAAGATGTGAAAGTTTATTAAACCTTGGGACAGTTTCCAAGATTTATCAAAATGCAATACATATTACATCAAGGAATACATAAACTAACAGTAGTGTGTATCATTCAATGTTAAAAACTGCAAGTTTTATATGTGAGGAGCACTAAGCAAAAGCTGAAAAAACGTATATTAGAATACTTTGTATGACATTTCCAACCCTGATCACAGAAATATCTCAAATGTATACAGACTGTGTAAGAGATTTTGAAGTTTTTGCAATCAAATTAGTCAAAAGATTATTTAGGGGAGGGGAGCTTGTATGCACAACAGAGAAGCATTCTGGATCTTTTCTTTAAATACTAGAAAAACTCATGGTCTCAAATTGAAAAGAGAAATCATGTTATATTGAGTACAATTTAGTATTGAAGGTGTTCCCTGCTGCAGGATGTGCACTGTTATTATCTTAGGGAATATCCCTGAATAATTGACTTGGTTTCTGTTTGGTGCTATCAGTCTATAGACACCGGACCTGTGCATTTAGGCTAGGGGTACACAGTTGTGATAAGCAAGCATGCTCGGCCAAACACTTATCTGGCTCGAGCATCTCGACGCTCGGCACATGACGGTACTCGGCCGAGTACCGCATGTGCTCGAGCGCCATTCTCGAGTCTCCTCCCCGCAGCCAATAAACGTGCAGGTAGGTACTGCCCTCACTGTAATGCCAGTAGCCATGTTGGCTACTGGCACTACAGTGATTGGCTGGCCGGAACGCGTCATCGGGTGCTATATAGCACCCGATGACCTAAGTTCGGCTCATTCATAGTCAGGGAGAGACAGAGAGTGTAATTGAATATTGTTTTGTACAAAAACGTTTCAGAAACCCAAAAGTCCTTGTAAGGACTACTGTGTGTGACAGCAGCAATATATGTTTGTAGCGCAACCTGCGCCAAATTGTTGAGTGTTAGGCTACATGCACACGAACGTTGTTTGTTTCCGTGTCCGTTCCGTTGTTTTCTTTTGCGGATAGGATGCGGACCCATTCATTTCAATGGGTCCGCAAAAAATGCGGACAGCACACCTGTTTAAAGTGTGTGCATCCCTAAAATATCAGTGACATCCAGTGCACTTTTTCCATAGACGGTGTCCGCTGCAGACAGTTAAATTATCCCCGTCACATCTCCTGTTTAAAGTGTGCGCATCCCTAAAATATCAGTGACATTTAGTGCACTTTTTCCATAGATGGTGTCCACTGCGGACAGTTAAACTATCCGCGCCACATCTCCTGTTTAAAGTGTGCGCATCCCTAAAATATCAGTGATATTCAGTGTACCTTTTTCCGTGGACACTGCGAAAAGTGACATTACCTGTGGTACCTGTCCTGTATAACGTTTCCTAATCACAAATACCTTTGTAAATTATTTAGCGCATACACTTCTAAATCCTACGCTACTGTACGTGTGACATACTTTCAAGCATATATCACATTTAAAATGAAGTAGGCGAGCAGTAAGGGACGGGGAAGTGGCCGTGATGCACGCAGAGGCCGTGGCCCTGGTCGCAGAGAAACTGTGCCTGCTGGCAGAGCACAAGAAAAACAATTATCCACGATACCTAGCTTCATGTCCCAGTTTGCAGGGCGGCGCAGGACACCACTGTTGAAGTCAGACCAGTGTGACCAGATGGTCGGTTGGATTGCAGCAGATAATGCTTCCAGTCGGTTAAGCACCATCATGTCTTTCACCAAGTCCAGTCTCAGTAGCCAGGAGTCTGGTCAACACAATCCTCACTCTGATCCTCCTTCCTCCCACCATGTACAGTCTGGACAAATAAGTGATCCCTCACTCATATATTCAGAGGACTTCTTTTCATTGCCATTACTTGATTTGGCCCTCTCGCCAAGCACGCTTGAAGAGGGACATCCGATCTTGTGCCGTGATTCCCAAACTCTTGAGCATCCACAGTCACAAGAACATGACGGTGGGGAACGGCAATTAGTGATTGATGAGGTGGATGATGATGTGACACAGTTGCCAATGAGTCAACCGAAATCACTGTCTCAAGAGGTTGATGAAGAGGATGAGACACAGTTGTCAATCACTGAGGTTGTGGTTTGGTCAACAAATCAGGAGGATGATCAGAGTGAGGAAGTGGAAGAGGAGGCAGTGGACAATGAGATTACTGACCCAACCTGGGAAGGTGGACAGCCGAGCCAGGACAGCAGTACAGAGGGGGAGGGATCTGCAGCACCACAACAGGCTGGAATAGGCAGTGGGGTGGCAAAAGGGAGAAGGCTGGCCACACCAAACAGGCCCGCAACTGTTCCACAGAGCACCCCCTTGCGGAAATCTCCCTTGCTAAGGGGTAGATGTTCCGCAGTATGGCACTTTTTAGAGGAAAGTGCGGACGACAAAAGAATAGTAGTTTGCAACCTGTGCCATACGAAAATAAGCCAGGGTGTGAACACTAGCAACCTAACCACCACCAGCATGATCCGCCACATGGCATCCAAGCACTGTAATAAGTGGGGCGAACGCCTTGGTCCACAATCTGTGTCTGCGGGTCACACCACTGCATCCTCTTCCCCTATGTTACGTGCTGGCCAATCCCCTGTCGAAGGCGCAGGCCCAGATGCCTCCCGCCCTGCACCTGGACCTTCGCTAGCAACATCAGCAACCAAATCCACTTCCGTGTCCCAGCGCAGCATCCAAATGTCCTTACCCCAGGCCTTTGAACGCAAGCTAAAATACCCAGCCACCTACCCACAGGCTATAGCACTAAATGTGCAGCTTTCCAAATTACTGGCCCTGGAAATGTTGCCATTTAGGCTTGTGGACACTGAGGCTTTCCGCAGCCTGATGTCGGCGGCTGTCCCGTGTTACGCAGTCCCCAGCCGGCACTATTTTTCAAGGTGTGCCGTGCCCGCCTTACATCCAACGTGTTACCGTCACATCACACATGCCCTGACCAACACAGTTACTGGGAAGGTCCACTTAACCACGGACACATGGACAAGTGCATTCGGCCAGGGACATTTCCCTGACGGCACACTAGGTGAATGTTGTGGAGGCCGGGAACGAGTCATACCCTAGGATGGCACAGGTGCTACCAACGCCAAGGATTGCGGGCCCTACGTTGATCAGGGTTTCCGCCAGCACCTACTTTAGTGGCTCCAAACCCCACTTCTCCTCCTCCGCCTCCTCCTCCACTTCGACCTCCGATTTATCCGCATGCAGCACCACTCAGACATCAGTCGGTACCTGAAAGCAGTGTAGCACTGCAGTGGGGAAGCGGCAACAAGCTGTGCTGAAGCTGATCTGCTTAGGGGACAAACAGCACACCGCCGCAGAGTTGTGGCAGGGGATAAGAGACCAGACTGAGCTGTGGCTCTCGCCACTCAACCTACAACCAGGCATGGTTGTGTCTTATAATGGCCGTAACTTGGTGGCTGTTTTGGAGCTCGTCAAGCTCACACACATCCTATGCCTAGCCCACGTGTTCAACCTTGTGGTTCAGTGGTTTCTCAAAACCTACCCCAATTTACCTGAGCTACTGGTGAAGGTGTGCCGCGTGTGTGCACATTTTTGCAAGTCATCGACAGCTTCAGCCGGTCTGTCAACGCTGCAGCAGCGCTTGAAATTGCCAGCTCACAGCTGTTGTGCGTCGTGAGCACGCGCTGGAACTCCACGTTCCACATGTTGGCCAGGCTTTGTGAGCAGTAGAGGGCAGTAGTGGAATACCAGCTGCAACATAGTAATCGCCTTTCCAGTCAGCTTCCGCTATTCACAAGCGAGGAGTGGGCATAGATGTCTGACCTCTGTGAGGTTTTAAGAAACTTTGAGGAATCAACACAGATGGTGAGTGGCGATAACGCTATTATCAGCGTAACCATCCCACTTCTGTGTCTACTCAAATGCTCGCTGCTAACAATTAAGGACGACACTCAGTTTGTCTTCTCAGCGCGAATTGGACGATGAAGAGGAGAAGCAGGAAACGGTTGCCTCCGCTACAGAGGGTAGTACCCATGGAAGTTTAATTCCATCTGTTCAGCATGGGTGGGCAGAAGAGGAGTGTAACGGATCTCCTGGCACCCCGACTGGGTACCTCTGTTGATCGATGCTCCTAGTACTTTGCGAGGGCTCAAAGCACTCCACTTGACACCGTAAGTACTGCCAACCCCACGAACCGCCGCAGCTTGGTTGGGATCTCGCTGTCTTTCTTCAGAGAGCGATGCAGGAACAGCTCTTAAAAGAACTCAGTGAATATAGCCATGGGAGTATACAGCGTATAGCATTCCCCAGTGTAGATGCAGCCTTTTCCCCCACACATGAGACGAGGTTCTTTGTTGAGGGTAAAACAGGAACACTTTAATGGGGCTACATATCACCCTTTTATGCAGGTCTTCCAGAAAGGAACACTCTCTGGGGACCTTGTGGAAGACTGCGACAGTTTATACATTAGCCAATCACATGCATTTACAGTATAGAAACACTCCAAGCAATTGTACACAACCCCCTCTGCCTGTAATACAATCAACAAAATACAATGGGCATTGTCTGTGACACAATCAACAAAATACAAGGGGCATTGCCTGTGACACAATTAACAAAACATAATGGGCTCTGCCTGTGATGCAATTACCAAACACAACTAACTTAATCACTCACAGGCAGAAAACACACATTTTTCCCCAAAAAACTGATAACACCTCAAAACCCCACATATGCCCATAAATTATACATCCATGGATAGCTCTGATCTGGCGAACAACATATCCAAAAATCACCCAGATCCGAGCAGGGGTTCCCGAAGTCACAATTGACTGACCGCATGCATGGCTTTCCTGCCCAAAACAGTTCCACAGATTTAGGCTGTGCGGCCGGTCTATCTTCTCCTTCAAAGTTAGTATACGGGCCATAATCCTGAGGCAAAAGGCTGGCAAACAGGCCCCTCCAAAACCCAGTTGTGAGGTTATTTTCGCCACAAGGAGGAAGAGGAGATTGAGAGTGATCCTCCTGATGATGACAGCGAAGTCTTGACACACATGGCTGACTTCATGTTAGGCTGACTTTTCCGCGACCCGCGTTTTATATGCATTTTAGACAACACGGATTAGTGGTTGTTCACCCTTCTAGACCCCCGCTACAAAGAGAACTTCTCATCTCTCATTCCTCTGGTGGAGAGGACGAACAATACAGTGTAATACCAGAAGATACTGGTTGAAAAATTGCTCCAAAAATTTCCATCTGACAACGCTGGCGGCAGAGTCCGTAGTTCCTTGGCCAACCGAGGAGGGGAGACAAGGGGAACACACAGCAGTTCCAACAGAGGCAGGGCAACTCTCTCCAAAGCCTGGGACAGTTTCATGACACCCCGCCAGCACCCTCACCCTGATGCGTGGCCTAGTGTCACAAGGAGGGAAAAATTTGGGAAGATAGTGAAGGAGTACATAGCAGACTGTGTCAGTGTTCTCAATGATCCCTCAGTGCCTTACAACTATTGGGTGTCCAAGCTGGACACATGGCACGAACTGGCGCTCTATGCCTTGGAGGTGCTGGCCTGCCCTGCCACCAGCGTTTTGTATGAGCGGGTATTTAGTGCTGCTGGTGGCATTATAACATATAAGCGTATCCGCCTGTCAACTGAAAATGCTGACAGGTTGACTCCAGAGGAAAGCTAATGAACATAAAGGCACTTTGTTTGTCTTTTTGCTGATGACACAAAGATATGTAACAGGGTTGATGTTCCTGGAGGGAAACGCCAAATGGAAAAGGATTTAGGAAAACTAGAAGAATGGTCAGAACTCTGGAAACTGAAATTTAATGTGGATAAGTGCAAGATAATGCACCTGGGGCGTAAAAACCCAAGGGCAGAATATAGAATATTTGACACAGTCCTGACCTCAGTATCTGAGGAAAGGGATTTAGGAGTAATTATTTCAGAAGACTTAAAGGTGGGAAGACAATGTAATAGAGCAGCACGAAATGCCAGCAGAATGCTTGGATGTATAGGGAGAGGTATAAGCAGTAGAAAGAGTGAAGTGCTTATGCCGCTGTACAGAACACTGGTGAGACCTCACTTGGAGTATTGTGCGCAGTACTGGAGGCCATATCTCCAGAAGGATATAGATACTCTAGAGAGAGTTCAGAGAAGAGCTACTAAACTAGTACATGGATTGCAGGATAAAACTTACCAGGAAAGGTTAAAGGACCTTAATATGTATAGCTTGGAAGAAAGAAGAGACAGAGGGGATATGATAGAAACTTTTAAATACATAAAGGGAATCAACTCGGTAAAGGAAGAGAGCATATTTAAAAGAAGAAAAACTACCACAAGAGGACACAGTTTTAAATTAGAGGGGCAAAGGTTTAAAAGTAATATAAGGAAGTATTACTTTACTGAGAGAGTAGTGGATGCATGGAATAGCCTTCCTGCAGAAGTGGTAGCTGCAAATACAGTGAAGGGGTTTAAGCATGCATGGGATAGGCATAAGGCCATCCTTCATATAAGATAGGGCCGGGGGCTATCCATAGTATTCAGTATATTGGGCAGACTAGATGGGCCAAATGGTTCTTATCTGCCGACACATTCTATGTTTCTATGTTTAAATGTGTTTTTTATAATGTACTGAATACACTGTATTCCCATGCACCCCTTCCACCACAAACAAGGGTATATGGTTGAATCTTCCTTTTCTCATCCTCCTTCTCCTCTTCCATCATATCAACAAATGCTTATTCGTCGCATATAATGCCCTTGCATATATGCCCTTCACATATAATGTTTTACAGGGTCAACTCAGCTGCAGGCCCTCGCATATAATTTTTTTGAGTATCAGCTCACCAGCAGGCCCTCGCATATAATTTTTTAGAGGGTCAGCTCACTAGCAGGACCTCGCATATAATGTTTTACAGGGTCAGCTCACCAGCAGGCCCTCACATATAATGTTTTACAGGGTCAGCTCACCAGCAGGCCCTTGCATATAATGTTTTATAGGGTCAGCTCACCAGCAGGCCCTCGCATATAATTTTTTAGAGGGTCAGCTCACCAGCAGGCCCTCGCATATAATGTTTTACAGGGTCAGCTCACCAGCAGGCCTTCACCTACAATCTTTTACAGGGTCAGCTCACCTGAAGGCCCTCACATATAATGTTTTAGAGGGTCAGCTCGCCTGCAGGCCCTCACCTACAACCTTTTAGCGGGTCAGCTCACCAGCAGGCCCGCACCCAAAATCTTTTACAGGGTCAGCTCACCAGCAGGCCCACACCTAATTTCTTTTACAGAGTGAGCTCACCAGCAGGCCCGCACCTCAAATCTTTTACAGGGTCAGCTCACCTGAAGGCCCTTGCATATAATGTTTTAGAGGGTCAACTCACCTGCAGGCCCTCACCTACAACCTTTTAGAGGGTCAGCTCACCAGCAGGCCCGCACCTAAAAAAAAATAATTTCGGGGTCAGCTCACCAGCAGGCCCTCATATATAATTTTTTACAGGGTCAGATCACCAGCAGGTCCTCGCATATAATCTTTTACAGGGTCAGCTCACCAGCAGGTGCGCACCTCAAATCTTTTACAGGGTCAGCTCACCTAAAGGCCCTCGCATATAATGTTTTAAAGGGTCAGCTCACCTGCTGGCCCTCATCTACAACCTTTTACAGGGTCAGCTCACCAGCAGGCCCACGCATATAATTTTTTACAGGGTCAGCTCACCAGCAGGCCTTCACCTACAACCTTTTACAGGGTCAGCTCACCAGCAGGCCCTCACCTACAACCTTTTAGCGGGTCAGCTCACCAGCAGGCCTGCACCCAAAATCTTTTACAGGGTCAGCTCACCAGCAGGCCCACACCTAAAATCTTTTACAGAGTCAGCTCACCAGCAGGCCCACACCTCAAATCTTTTACAGGGTCAGCTCACCTGAAGGCCCTCGCATATAATGTTTTAGAGGGTCAGCTCACCAGCAGGCCCTCACCTACAACCTTTTAGCGGGTCAGCTCACCAGCAGGCCTGCACCCAAAATCTTTTACAGGGTCAGCTCACCAGCAGGCCCACACCTAAAATCTTTTACAGAGTCAGCTCACCAGCAGGCCCACACCTCAAATCTTTTACAGGGTCAGCTCACCTGAAGGCCCTCGCATATAATGTTTTAGAGGGTCAGCTCACCTGCAGGCCCTCACTTACAACCTTTTAGAGGGTAAGCTCACCAGCAGGCCCACACCTAAAATCTTTTACAGAGTCAGATCACCTGCAGGCCCGCACCTAATTATACCTAATAGGTAATTTGCACACATGCTGCCTTGCTTGGATGTGGTAGCCGTAGCTGTTTCTCAGGCTCCCTCTCTGGATTCGAACCCTGATTCCCCATTGCCCGTAGACACCATGGTTTGCGCTGACAATAACATTGAAAGTTGATAGGCCAGACATATGAATGGGGAAGGGAGGTCACGGGGTCGTGCGATCGGCCCCAGGTTATCTAGAGTCACCAAAGCGGCAGCAGGCCCTCCCCCCTAATGTTTTAGATGGTCAGATCAGCAGACCCTTGCTCCAAATGTTTTTGAGGGTCACCAGCAGGCCATCAATCATATTTTTTCAAGGCTGTGTATGATGCCCTCTTTCATGTGTAACAAAGGGTGTATTGTAGTGCCATTTCCTTGTATTTTTTGGAAGCCCTTTTATTTGTGCATAAGCTTTGAGTGTAGGAGTCCCACTACAAGAACAATTGTACCACAATGTGAATGAGGCCTTCCTTTATGTGATATACAGGTTGTATCGTAGTGCCTCTTCCTTGTAATTTTTAGCCGCACTTGCACTTTATATACAAGTAAATATACAAAAGAAAGAATGTTTCCTAACAATTTTTCCTCTAAAATCGACTTTAGCTTCGGTTTTGTGCGTTTTATTGTCAGTCTGTAAAAGCGGCGTACTACTCGGACAACATCGTTCCCAGCAGCGACCTGGGAGTCCAAGATGCATACAGACATCCTCCCCATGCTGCTCCCGAACCATATTGGTGGTGTTTTCATCAATTTCTGACCTTTTTCTATGAACCAGGCACCCTCCCCTCTTCAGAGCAGGGGGTGTCTGGTTTAATGCTCGGGTTCTCCCATTAAATTCCATTATACTGAGCACCCGAGCATCCCGATGTGTTCGGCCCAAGCCCCCTAGCACTATGGTGCTCGATCAACATTACTACTGTCACAGGTTAAAGGGAACGGAAAACACCAAATACACACCACAACGAATAAACAACAATGTAGGCCTCAAAAACTAAGGAAGAGGGATGGTGACCTCCTAGTAATCCCTAGGCCTTTTGCTAACTCCTGCCAGTATGAGCAGATCCTGATGGTGGAAATACTCATACAACGGATACCTAGAGCCCTGCTAAAACTGACGAGCCCTAGGATAGGTAGCAGGGGATGAGACAGCTGGTTCCTTTCAGAATGAAGGAACCTGCATCTCCCTGAGGCCTAGAAACAATACACACCAGATAATAAGAAGCAGCGAAGGCAACAAGTACTTAGCTGAGAGATGTATGGAGAAGCAGGAGATCCAAGACAAACCAGCACTAGGAACTCCAAGCAGAAACTATCAACCGCATGGTCAGCAGTGTGAGGTGGATCTAAATAGAGCCTCATCACTGATAACGAGCGGCACCTGAGGAGAGGTGAGATCCTGCCAAACAACAACATACATAGAGGAAAACAGAGAGACCTTTCAGATAGCCTCACGTGCAGCAAGTCTATCCGATCTTCTCACCTCTCTCACAGGAGGGACCGTGACAACTACACATCTTGGGCGAAACAAGTGTCACTCGACCAAGGATCATAGTGTAAGAATGCAGCCATAGAAATTAATGGTAGAAGATAGACCACAGCACTCAGTTGCTGTTGTATCAAATATACTTTTTTTTATTATTATTAGTTGATCTTTATGGCATTCGTCCAGACGGTGAATACAAAGTTACTGGCCCACGTTTTCGGTCAACACTAGACCTTGGTCACGGCCTTAGAGAGGCATCTCTGGACGGACATGGAAATTAATGGGGTTATAGCGTGACTCACATGTTTGCCATGAATGCGACCCCAGAATCACAAAAAATCCAGCAGGGTTGGATTTTCTTGTGATACTGAGGTAGCGATTACAGCAAATGTGCACTGCACCTCCATTCATTTTTAGGGCTGCAGTGCTACATTGCGATTCTTGGTCGCATTATACCTGTCATCCACAAGATCACCATGTATATCTTGACTATGTGCACAGCTCTGGTGTCTATAGACTGATAGCACCAAACAGGAAAAAACACAGCATGCAAAGTTTTTCTGTCCAGCACTATTTGAGATCTGATATCATAAGCGATGCACCGAATAAATATGAGATCACTGTGGGATCAGTTCTACCTTAAGTTTCCCTCCAGCATTTCCTGCGCCTCAAAACTGAGTCACATAGCCAGGTATATGTGAAGGGAACCTAAGTGCGGTCAGGGCATTCTGAAATCTCTGCTTTGGGCACTAAGAGTTTGTCTTGCCTTGATTTACCTAAGGGCATACATTATTCAGTAAATTAAACATGTATCTAAACAAATTAAACAATTTCTGCTTTGTACAAAATCTTGAACATTTAGATGAACTCAGAATCACTAACATCAGTAACATAAGCTATTACAAGAAAACAATATCATTTATTATTAAAGCAAGTGGATTCCTACTTCATCACACAGATTCAAAATATATATTTCAATTACTGCATATTATCTATTACATTCATGCATTACATAACTTTGGAAATTGTCATGTTTACTATGGAGAACAAATTGAAACACAAAAATATGATGAGCTATGTCAGAACATCAAATGCACGCTTAATTGCAGGGGAAGGAAGTGGTGTGAAGCACCTTCAATATAATTGTTCTTAAAGAGGTTTTCCAAGATTTTGAAACTGACGACCTGTCTATCACTATATGATAGGTGGGGTCCAACACCTGGGACTCCAGCCGGTCAGCTGTTGAGAATGCTCCGGCGCTCCTGTGAGCGCCCCAGCCTTCTCCGTGCATACAAAGCAGCCTTCTCCGTGCTTACCATCTACAAACAGCTTAATGTTCCCGTTAATACAGGTGCACTTATTATTCAGAAGGTTAAGGTCTACGAGACTGTAGCCAACCTCCCTGGAGGAAAATTGATAACAAATTGAAGAGAGGCATAATAGGAATGGTAACCAAAGAGCGCAAAACAATTTCCAAAGAGATAAGAGGTGAACTCCAAGGTCAAGATACATCAGTGTCAGATTCGTCACTGTCTTAGCCAAAATTGACTTAAACGGGTTGTCCAAGTTATTTTTTTTTTGATGACCTATACTCAGGATAGGTTATCAATATCAGATCGTCAGGATCCGACATCCGACACTCCCACCAATCATCTATTTGAAGACAAGGCGTGCGCCTTGCCAGTGCAGCCTTCTTTTCAATGTTTACCTGCTCGCCGTCACATCTGCAGCGGTGAGCAGGTCTAATTACACCTAAGCTGTCCAAAGGCGCTGCAAAAAATGATAGGTAGAATCTGATTGGTTGCTATGGGCAACTAAGCCAGTTCTACTTTACACCAATTTAATAAAAAATCCCCATTGTACCTACTGTGAAACATGGAAGAGGCTTTGTTATGTTCTGGAGTTGCTTTCCTGCATTTGGCACAGGGTGTCTTGGATCTGTGCAGGGTACATGAAATCTCAAAACTATCAAGGCATTCTGGAGCGAAATATGCTGCCTAGTGTCAGAAAGCTTGGTCTCAGTGGCAGTCATGGGTCCTCCAACAGGATAATGACCCAAAACACACAGCTAAAAAACATCAGACTATTTTTAAGTGGCCTTCTTTGATCCCGGATCTAAATCCTATTGAACATCTGTGGAAGGAGCTGAAACTTGCAGTCTGGAGAAGGCACCTTTCAAATCTGAGACAGCTGGAGCAATGTGCCCACAAGGAGTGGGTAAAAGGCCTGTGAACAGGTGCAGAAGTCTCATTGATAGATACAGAAACTGCAAACACTGCACTTCTGAGACGACAGGCAGTGTAATGAACAGGAAGCAACACTCGCATGGAGCTCCACCTACTCTTCAAACACCTGATCCGCAGGGGTGCCGGGTGTTAAACCTCCAAGGATCAGATATTGATGACCTAGCTTGTGGATAGATCATCAATACAAACAGGCTGCACAACCCCTTTAAAGGTACCATCATTTTTGTCCAGGCCAGTTTCATTAGTTGGTTTTATAAATTATTCTACAATTCAAAGCAATGTCTAATTATCATTAATGGATTTTCAGCACATTTTTATTTATTATTACTTTTGTTTTCTTTCTTTAATGGAAAGGTGGCAAAAATTTTGCCCATGTGTATATATGTATGTATGTATGTGTATATACTGTATATACACTGAGCAAAAATATAAACGCAACACTTTCGGTTTTCCTCCTATTTTGCATAAGCTGAACTCAAAGATCTGAAACATTTTCTACAGCCACAAAAGACCCATTACTCTTAAATATTGTTCACAAATCTATCTAAATCGGTGTTAGTGAGCTCCTCTCCTTTGCCGAGATAATCCATCCCACCTCAAAGGTGTGGCATATCAAGGTGCTGATTAGACAGCATGAATATTGTACAGGTGTGCCTTAGACCGCCCACAATAAAAGGCCACTCTGAAATGTGCATAGTTTTGCCTTATGGGGGGGGGGGGGCAGGAAACCAGTCAGTATCTGGTGTGGCCACCATTTGCCTCGTGCAGTGCAACACATCTCCGTCGCATAGAGTTGATCAGGTTGTTCATTGTGACCTATGGAATTACGGTCCACTCCTCTTCAATAGCTGTGCGAAGTTGCAGAATATTGGCAGAAACTGTCGTATACGCCGATCCAGAGCATCCCACACATGCCCAATGGGTGACATGTCCGGTGAGTATGCTGGCCATGCAAGAACTGGGATTTTTCAGCTTCCAGGAATTGTGTACAGATCCTTGCAATATGGGGCCGTGCATTATCATGCTGCAACATGAGGTGATGGTCGTGGATGAATGGCATAACAATGGTCCTCAGGATCTCGGCACGGTATCTCTGTGCATTCAAAATGCCATCATAAAAATGCACCTGGGTTCGTTGTCCATAACATACGACTGCCCATACTATAACCCCACCGCCACCATGGGCCACTGGATCCACAACGTTGACGTCAGCAAACCGCTTACCGACACGACTCCACACATGCTGTCTGCCATCTGTCCTGAACAGTAAAAACTCGGACTCATCCGTGAACAGAACGCCTCTCCAACGTTCCAGTCGCCATCGAATGTGAGCATTTGCCCACTCAAGTCGTTTACGACGACGAACTGCAGTCAGGTCCAGACCCCGATGAGGACGACGAGCATGCAGATGAGCTTCCCTGAGACGGTTTCTGACAGTTTGTGCAGAAATTCTTTGGTTATGCAAACCGATTGTTGCTGCAGCTGTCCGGGTGGCTGGTCTCAGACGATCATGGAGGTGAACATGCTGCATGTGGAGGTCCTGGGCTGGTGTGGCTACATGTGGTCTGCGGTTGTGAAGCCGGTTGGATGTACTGCCAAATTCTCTGAAACGCCTTTGGAGATGGCTTATGGTAGAGAAATTAGCATTCATTGCTCGGGCAACATCTCTGGTAGACATTCCTGCAGTCAGCCTGCCAATTGCACACTCCTTTAAAGTTGCGGCCACTGTGGCATTGTACTGTGTGATCAAATGGCACATTTCAGAGTGGCCTTTTATTGTTGGCAGTCTAAGGCACACCTGTGCAATATTCATGCTGTCTAATCAGCACCTTGATATGCCACACCTGTGAGGTGGGATGGATTATCTCAGCAAAGGAGAAGTGCTCACTAACACAGATTTAGACAGATTTTTGAACAATATTTGAGAGTAATGGGTCTTTTGTGTATGTAGAAAATGTTTCAGATCTTTGAGTTCAACTCATGGAAAATGGGAGCAAAACCGAAAGTGTTGTGTTTATATTTTTGCTCAGTATATATATATATATATATATATATATATATAGTAGATCAAAGATAGATAGATAGATAGATAGATAGATATGACATGACATAGATAGATAGATAGATAGATAGATAGATAGATAGATATGACATAGATAGATAGATAGATAGATAGATAGATAGATAGATAGATATATATGACATAGATAGATAGATAGATAGAGCTTCCCAGAAGCTGACGGTGTACCAGAGCCTTGGATTAGTAGAACTACAGGTAACAGCACTCTGCTAGTCAATTGCACAAAGATATAAGCAAACACTGAAAGAATAAATGCTTGGTGGTCATACTTACTGCAAATGCAGCTAGAAGCTCTTTGCGAATATAATTGATCAAAAATATTTCGGGCCCATCTACCGGTCGTCAAGGTAGCTTCTAATCAGATGGGTCCTACTCTAACATGCCTCTCCTGGGCTTACAGCCTGCAATCTGGGCAAAGTAGTACCAAGCTGTATCCTACGCATGCCTCTCCCAGGCTGTGAGCCTGCAGTATGGGCTGGGTAGAATACAGCTGTACAAGCTATCTGATTAAAAGCACATGGTAAATGGGCTGGTGGTGCACGGTTCAATCTCACCACCAGGTGTACCAGAGCCTGCAGAGAGACTACAAACTGGCCCCATATCTGGAGAAACTAGGGAACCCTAGAGACCGGAAAATCCTGAGCCGCTACAGACTGAGCGCCCACAACCTGGTCGTCGAATCCGGACGGCATCGACAGAGCTACATGCCTAGAGAAAGCAGACTGTGCCAGCAGTGCCACCTCAGGGCGGTGGAGGATGATCTACTCCATGGAGGAGGAAAAGAAGCTGCCCATCCTACTGGGAGAGGAAGAGAACATTGTGGACATAGCAGCACAATATATCAGTGCCTGCCACAGACTGAGAGGAGCCTGATATGCCATGGACTCCGATACCTTGACCCGGGGTGTGTACGCCCCCCCTTCCCCCATCATTATATGCTACGGACTCCTATACACCGACCCCAGGTGTGTCCCCATTTCTCAACCCCCTATTTCCCACATGCTTTGGCAATTCTAATGTATAATTGATTGATTGATTGATTGATTGATTGATAAATAGATAGATAGATAATAGATAGATAGATAGATAGATAGATAGATATGAGATAGATAGATAGATAGATAGGATATAGATAGATTGATAGATAGATAGATAGATAGATAGATAGATATGACATAGATGGATAGATAGATAGATAGATAGATAGATAGATAGATAGATAGATAGATAGATAGATAGATATTAGATAGATTGATTGATAGATAGATATGACATAGATGGATAGATAGATAGATAGATAGATAGATAGATAGATAGATAGATAGATAGATATTAGATAGATAGATAGATAGATATGAGATAGATAGTCCAGTCACATAATTATGACCACTTCCTACTTTTGACAGCTGCAGCGTGTAGTTCATGTGGAAAGTCACATGTCGTGTAGGAATATAAGGTCTACAATAGGCTGTCTGCACACGTATCCACCATTGCTGTCATGAGTAAAAGGAGGCTACCAGATGTTTGTCTAAAACTCTACTGCTTGTGGGGTTCCGAAGAAGACAGATGGTCAGTACACCTCTGCTAACAAAGTTGCATCTGCAAAAAAGGCTTAATTTTCACAGCACTATTGGAATTGGACCTCTGCTGATTGGTGAAGGGTTGCCTTCTCTGAAGAGTCATTTTTTTTCTGCTTCATCAAATAGATGGATGTTGGCACGCCGGGTGAGAAACATCAGAGAATAAACACCTGGCAGAACACAAGCTGTAAGTGGCAGAGTTACTGTCCAGGGAGTGGTTTCATGGCTTTCTCTGGGCCCAGTCATCTATGTGGAAGGCATTTTTAACCGATTTGGGTATGAATCCAACCTTGCAGATCACGTACAACCATACATGGTGATGTTAGGGAAGATGGCATCCTCTAGCAAGACAATGCGACATTGGTTGGAAGAGCATGGATCCTACACCACACAGCCTTCAGCAGCTGTGGGATTCATTGCAGTCAGCATGGCTCCAGTTACCTGTGCCAACCTACCAGGACCTTACGGAGTCACTCCCAGTCTGTCTAGTTACTGTCCGTGCTGCACTCAGTGGTTACTCTGGATATTAGCTAGCGGTGATAATGTGACTCGACTGTGTGCGTAGACAGATAGATAGATAATAGATAGATAGATAGATAGATAGATAGATAGATAGATAGATAGATAGATAGATTATATGTATCTCTGTATCTCTGCATAAATCAATAGTAGTGATGAGCTAAGTATTGAAATATTTGATTTGGCTGCTTCACTGAATTTTACAAAAATATTTGCTTTGTGACGAATTACTTCATCATGAAGTACATTTCTTTGTAAGTACTGGGTACAATGAGAAGGAGTGGCGATTGCGCCGCCCCCATCATTGTACCCCTCAGATGCCGCATTCATAGCTGATCGTGGCAGCTGACATTAATATTAACGTGTAAAATAAAAAAATACTTTGATCATGAAGACCCGTTCTCCGCCATCTTGATTGAACATCTAGCGCAAAATCTTGCGCGGTCTGTGATGACATCATCACGTCAGCCGGTGTGGTGACATCATACGTCACCGTGCACAAGATTTCGTGCAAAATCTTCAATCAAGATGGAGGTGGCTGGCTCTTCGCGCTCAAACAGATGAGGTAAGTATGATTTTTTTTTTTTTTACCGCCATTCAGGGAAAATTGATTAGCTACCAGAAAGCACAAGGAAATTCGGCTTCACGGCGAATCAAATTTTCCCTGAAATTAGGATAGAAGTCCATTCACTCAGCACTAATCAATAGTATAAGCCACTGTAACAAACTTTGTAATATATCTTCATCTTAGTGAGACCAGGACTGCTGTCTGCTCTATTAAGACTATGGAGGCGGGAAAGGGAGGGAGCAAGAGCTGAGTAAGACAGAGACACCATAAAGATTGCTGCAGGTAAATAAGAAGTTTCTATCTCAGTACAGGTCAGTACTTCTCTGTAATGTCCTCCATGATCCTAGGGCTGCTCTACTATGTGCAGTGAATGAAAGCTAGTCTCCGCAGACCAGATCTAGGAAAATTGCAAACTACACTCTCAGCATGCACAGGTGAAGGCTACTTTCACACTAGCATTTTTGCAGTATCCGGCAGGGTCCAGCAAAAACGCTTCCGTTACTGATAATATAACCATCTGCATCCGTTATGAACGGATCCGGTTGTATTATCTTTAACATAGCCAAGACGGATCGGTCATGAACTCCATTGAAAGTCAATGGGGACAGATCCATTCTCTATCGTATCAGATTGTGTCAGTCAAAACGTCCCCATTGACTTGCATTGTGGGTCATGACGGATCCGTCTTGCTCCGCATCTCAGGACGGAAAGCAAACTGCAGCAGGCTGCGGTTTGCTCTCCGGTATGAGAACGGAACAGAATGCATTTTGGAGCATTCCGTTCTGTTTAGTTACGTTTTGTCCCCATTGACAATGAATGGGGACAAAACAGAAGCTTTTTTTCCGGTATTGAGACCCTATGATGGATCTCAATACCGGAAAATATTAACGCTAGTGTGAAAGTAGCCTAAAACTGCAAATAAAAATGCTACATTCAAGTCTTATTATGGCCAGAGACATACCAGAAGAAAAAAGCAAGATAGATCAGGGCATTGGTCCTCAATGGTTTACTTGTTAACAGCATATACATTAAAATCCTTCTGCACATCTACCGCAGAGTTCTCCAGATGCAACACTACCAGATACTACTGCCTGCCAGCTGGACCCCATTTACTATAATGGGGTTCGGCAGAGATCCAGTTGCTGCCCAGCAAACATGATGAGAATCGGCCGGACAAGTAGCAGCAGCAGTTTTGGCCAGCCGATACTCCAGAATTCTCTGCCGAATAGCTGGCCGGAAAAGCCGGCTGCAGATGTGAAAGTAGACTAACTCTATATAGTATTTTTTTATCTGTCAATGTAATCCTTCCTGTGATGATACTGAGATGACTAATAACCAAGTATAGACCAGTGTGGCAGGCGAAGCACTATGAAGTCCCTTTTGTGCTGTGGCATTAGAAGAATTCTGATATCTCTGACTTTTTAGTCTAAGCAGACTGTCTATTACTCTAGCGCCATTCTATGGAAACAGTAGGTTTATAGAGCACACCAAATGCTTGAAATCACTTCTTTATTAACTTCAACTTTTCTTCATATAACACTGCCGCCTCCGCAGCAGATAGTCCATGCACAAAACACGTGTTGAATAAAGTATCAAAAAATGGCGGCATGCATAAGATGGTGGTTCAACTGTTCAATCTTGTCATTCAACATAAAATTGTGGATATATTTCTCTCTTGAGTATTTGTACTCTCACTTTAAGTTCTTTAAGCAATTTATGATCTCTCTGAGATGTATATCTGAGGTCTAACTAATAGTTTACTTGCTGAATTTGGTCGCAATTTGCAGTATGCAGTTAGCAGTAACTATTTGCAGATTGGTTCAGTATGATCTGGTATGATTGTATGCAATTTGGATTGCAATATCAAATTTGAATTTGGATTGAATTTGTAGTTTGCAATTGAATTTGTATTGCTCAGTAGTTCGTTTGTATGCAATTGGTGGAACTGTAAGTAAACATACATATAACCAGTTCAGTATACAGTTCTAATCACTATATTAATAGTAGGAACATTATATAACTGTTTTAAATACCTATTTTGGCCTCTTGCTTTCATAAAACACAGCTCTTAGTGGAGTGTGTGTCTGTTCATCTCCTCTCTCTGGTGAATAATGATTCCAGCAGCTCCTGCTAGGGGAATTTCCCACACAGGCTGTGTGTGAGGCTGGCTGTGATTGGTCAAAACTCTTGCTGTGTGTGAGGCTGGCTGTGATTGGTCCAAACTCCTGCCCAGCAACAACAGTTTAACTTTATGATTTCTGTTGTTTCTGCTATGTCATTGAGCTTACCTCACATCCATATAATGAATCTTAAAGGGATATTATTAGAGATGTCGCGAACATAAAATTTTCCGTTCGTGAACGACGAACGCGAATTTCCACAAATGTTCGCGAACGGGCGAACCTGGCGAACCGCCATAGACTTCAATAGGCAGGTGAGTTTTAAAACCCACAGGGACTCTTTCTGGCCACAATAGTGATGGAAAAGTTGCTTCAAGGGGACTAACACCTGGACTGTGGCATGCCGGAGGGGGATCCATGGCAAAACTCCCATGGAAAATTACGTAGTAGACGCAGAGTCGGGTTTTAATCCATAAAGGGCATAAATCACCTAACATTCCTAAATTGTTTGGAATAACGTGCTTTAAAACATCCAGTGTGTGTATACGATCAGGTATGATGTTGTATCGAT
Organism: Bufo bufo; assembly: GCF_905171765.1. Classification (NCBI taxonomy): domain Eukaryota; kingdom Metazoa; phylum Chordata; class Amphibia; order Anura; family Bufonidae; genus Bufo; species Bufo bufo. The sequence goes on along the minus strand of NC_053389.1, from coordinate 584,825,043 downwards.
CAGGTAGTGTAAGGGTTACGCCCGCTTCACAGTGACAGACCAAACTCTGACAGACCAAACTCCCCGTTTAACGCACCGCAAACAACCGCAAACAGTCCATTTGCACAACCGCAAACTCCCCATTTGCACAAGGTTGGATACCAAGCTAGCCATGTCCCGTTCCTTGTCCTCACTGCCGTCATTGAAGGTCTCTTCCTCCACCCAGCCACGTACAACACCAAGGGTCCCCGAAAGGTGACAACAAGCCCCCTGGGACGGCTGCTGTGGTTGGTCTTCCACCTCCTCAAAGCCACCTTCCTCTGACTCCTCTTCTTCAGACTACTCTCTCTGCATTGCCGCAGGTCCAGCAATCAACGACGACAAGGCTGCTTCTGGTGGTGATGGTGGCCACAACTCTTCCTCTTCATGCTCATCTACGGCCTGATCCAGCACTCTTCGCAGGGCACGCTCCAGAAAAAACGCATATGGGATGAGGTCGATGATGTTGCCTTGGGTTTGACTGACCAGGTTTGTCACCTCCGCAAAAGGACGCATGAGCCTACAGCCATTGTGCATGAGCGTTCAGTAACACGGCCAAAAAAATACCCAGCTCCGCAGAGGCTGTCCTCTTTTTTTTTAATTAAAAAAATCAGTTCTTACCAGTTTAATCCCTGTTACGTCCCCTATCAGGGGCTGGTGTATGGAATAGATTTTAGGAACCGGGAGATGGAAAAAGATGGTTGGTCGGTCCTCTTACTTCCAATTTGGGGCACTGCGCGTGCGCCGTGCAATGTACTGTGCCACCCTATATGAGTGGTGTGTTAAGTAGTACTATTCCTATCAGTTTAATCCCTGTTACGTCCCCTATCAGGGGACGTGTATCGAATAGATTTTAGACAACCGCAAAGAGTTGTCAATAGTTGACACACTCATGACATAAATTTTTTTCCTCTATGCATCAATCTTGGTGTAGTGATGACTGTGCTCGTGCACACGTTTGGGAGATTGCAGGCGATGGCGGTTTTTCAAAGCCTATGGTCGTGCTGAGGTAGTTCAGTGACAGTTAAGTGACCCAGAAAACAATGATTCTGCAGTGTGGGCCCATTGTTGTCCTAGTAGGCTTTAATGATCACCTTAGATGATCACAAAGAAAATTCATGTTTTTTTCTATGCAAAATTATCCAGCTGATCGCTTTTGGTCTGTTCACAATGAAGCAACGACCTTATCATCTGGGGTGTGCCAACATTGCCAACACACTCATAGAGGTGATCGCTTCATTGTGATACGCAAGCCCCTTCACCACAATAAGGTAACGATCACGAAGGGGAATTGACACATGTATGTGCCTTTTTTGTTTGTTTGTTTTTGCAGCCACAGTGCAGCAACAGAGGCCAGAAAAATTTGGCATGTACACATGCCTGAAAAATTAGGTATTGTTGCAGCTGCTGCTGTAGCAGCGGCCGGAAAATTGATGTTTTACAGGCAGAAAGTGCACTAAAACATTGCGGCTTGAACCCTAGTTGGTGGCGGAGAAGTCACGCAAGTCATCCGGCATGCAGAGATTAAATACAGCAGCGTGTGGACCATTTTTAGCCCAAGGCATCTCATCAGGCCTTTTTTAGTCAAATGCATCCCCCACTGTCAGTCCCTTCGGGATCCATGCCTCATTCATCTTAATAAAGGTGAGGTAATCTAGACTTTTTTGACCTAGGCGACTTCTCTTCTCAGTGACAATACCTCCTGCTGCGCTGAAGGCCCTTTCTGACAGGACACTTGAAGCGGGGCAGGCCAGAAGTTCTATCGCAAATTGGGATAGCTCAGGCCACAGGTCAAGCCTGCACACCCAGTAGTCAAGGGGTTCATCGCTCCTCAGAGTGTCGATATCTGCAGTTAAGGCGAGGTAGTCTGCTACCTGTCGGTCGAGTCGTTCTCTGAGGGTGGACCCCGAAGGGCTGTGGCGATGCGTAGGACTTAAAAAGCTCTGCATGTCCTCCATCAACAACACGTCTGTAAAGCGGCCTGTCCTTGCCGGCGTGGTCGTGGTAGGAGGAGGATTACTTTCACCTCTTCCGCTGTTAGATTCCCGTTGTGCTGTGACATCACCCTTATACGCTGTGTAAAGCATACTTTTTAACTTGTTTTGGAACTGCTGCATTCTTCCCGACTTCGGTAACATTTCAGCCACTTTCTGCTTATACCGGGGGTCTAGTAGCGTGGCCACCCAGTACAGGTCGTTCTCCTTCAGCCTTTTTATACGAGGGTCCCTCAACAGGCATGACAGCATGAAAGACCCCATTTGCACAAGGTTGGATGCTGAGCTACTCATGTCCCGTTCCTCATCCTCACTGATCTCATTGAAAGTCTGTTCTTCCCCCCAGCCACGTACAACAACACGGGTACCAGATAGGTGACAACGAGCACCCTGGGATGCCTGCTGTGGTTGGTCTTCCTCCTCCTCAAAGCAACATTCCTCCTCTGACTCCTCTTCCTCAGACTCCTCTTCCAGCGTTTAGACCAACCTATAAGAGAAAGCCTCAAATTGGGTGTATAAGTACACTGGGGTACAGCAAGCGATGATGATAAGGCTGTTTCTGGTGGTGATGGTGACCACAACTCTTCCTCTTCCTCTTCACGCTCATCTACGGCCTGATCCAGCACTCTTCGCAGGGCATGCTCCAGGAAGAAAACAAATGGGATGATGTCGCTGATGGTGCCTTCGGTGCGACTGACTAGGTTTGTCACCACCTCAAAAGGACGCATGAGCCTACAGGCATTGCGCATGAGCGTCCAGTAACATGGCAAAAAAATACCCAGCTCCGCAGAGGCTGTCCTAGCACCCCGTTCATACAAATACTCGTTGACGGCTTTTTCTTGTTGGAGCAAACAGTCAAACATTAGGAGTGTTGAATTCCAACGTTTCGGGCTGTCGCAAATCAAGCACCTCACTGGCATGTTGTTTTGCCGCTGAATATCGGAAAAGTGCGCCATGGCCGTGTAGGAATGCCTGAAATGGCCACACACCTTCCTGGCCTGCTTGAGGGTGTCCTGTAAGCCTGGGTACTTATGCACAAAGCGTTGTACGATCAGATTCAACACATGTGCCATGCACGGCATCGCTGTTATCAGAGGCAGACACACAAAAAAAATGCCACACTGCTGAGCTTTGCAATGACGGCATTCTGGTGGTGGCAACAGCATGCGTTGATTGGCGTGCTGTCTGGCTGACCCCAGGTGCCGATACATGCTGTCTGACTGTGCCACTAGCTCTTTGCGACAACCTCCCCCTGCTTCCAACTCGTCTCCTCCTTCTCTCTGTCTCCCCATCTGAACTTTCCCCCTGTTCTTCTTCTCTTCGAGCAGGCACCCACATGACATCCACGGACACATCGTCATCATCAACAGCTTCACTTGTATCTGACAACTCAGCAAAGGAAGCAGCAGTGGGTACAACATCATCATCATCACACCGTACGTCCATGTGTGTAATGCTGCCTGACTGAGACATATCCCTGTTATCTACATCCTCTGGCAACTGATGTGTAAATAACTCCTCTGACAGATCAAGTGAAGCGGCTGTGGTGCTAGTGTTGGTGGTGGCGGCGGGCGGGCGAGTGGTAACTTGAGAGGTTTTTTGGGGTGCTGTCAGGACGCTGTCCTTACAGCAGATGAGTCTTTGAGGACTGGAGTGGACACAGAACACTGGCCTAGCTAATGCTTTCCCTATTAATTCAGCAGCATCAGCACTCTCCCTGCTCTAACTAACACTGCAGCTTCAGAATAAATCTAAGATGGAGGCTGTCCTTGCTTTTTGATAGGAGGTGGGAAGGTCTGGGAGGGAGGGTATGCTGATTGGCTGGAATGTGTCTGCTGACTGTGAGGTACAGGGTCAAAGTTTGCTCAATGATGACGTATAGGGGGCGGACCGAACATCGCATATGTTCGCCTGCCGCGGCGAACGCGAACAAGCGATGTTTGCCGGCGAATAGTTCGGGACATCTCTACATATTATCTTTTTTGCTTCTGTGAACACAATATATATAGCAGTTATATGACATCCAAACATGAAGTCACTGTAAATAACTCTGCTTTTGTCTTTAACACACAAACATAGGAACTGTATTAAGGTTATTGGCAGGTCTAGCTGTATAAACATATAAGCTATATTAGCAACCTAGGACAGGTCTTAGCTGGCCAGCTACAACCAGAAGCGGCAACTATTATCAGGCTTAGAGACCAGTGCCACTAAATATAGGGACATGCAAAATTGAAAATAACCAAGTCAAACCAAACCAAAAATGTGTAAAAAAAAAAAGAAATATGTATAATATTTAAAATTATTTAAACTATAGGTCATTTTCTGATGACACATTTCCTTTACCAGTTATTTTTTCCTGTGCTAAGATAATAGTGGGAATATAAGAGTAACAAATACTTTTAATTGTCTGTCAAATTTATATTTATAGTCACAGAGGATGAACTTCTATGGTAATTCTGGGAAACTTTATGTTTATTTTTAAAGGGCAAATCTAAATACAAAACTAAGATCACTATGTATTTATGTTTGCCTCTACTGCCCCCTACTGTTTGTCTAATAGTAATACATTAAGATGCAGCACACATACAGCACGCATCACATTTTGTACTTACTCATTACCTGATGAAATTAAAACGGAACAGTTTAGCCAGGATGGGGGTTTCGGGGCAAGATTACATTAGTTCATCACGTCTGAGGCTGACTCACCACATTCACAGGCTATTTTATTTGGTAACTTCTTCTGAATCCTATTATAAAGACACTTCTAATAACAAGCTCCTCATTATAGAATAACAAAATGCTTATCGGTTCAAAATGTGCAGAATGTCCTAATTTATGTCAGCGTCCTGATTACCTGACAGGTGCTGTGCAGCTGCCTGTTACTCCGCTAGATTGTGATTAGCTTGTCTTTCCAACCTCCGTAGTGCCTAGCACTTTATCTCTGCCTTCCATAAAAAAAACAACTAATAATAAAATACAGGTAGAGATGAATCAATGCAGAGAAAATGTCATTTTGATGAAAATTTTAAGCCTGATTGCTAATGAACTTTCATGTATTTAAATAGAAATTTCTATTCATTGAATGTCGTAAAAATGTTAAACTTCCAAGACGGTTCTGGCTTTCATGGAAAAAATCTACACGGATAACTGCAAAGCAACCAACAGGTAGATGGAACGCTGCTGCAGTAAAGTAAAAAATATTTGATATCAATGACAATTTTGCCATAATTCATACAGATGAATGGGAATATTTTGTATTCTGGATGTATATGTTTAGCTGCAACAAGTGTAGGCAACGTAGTTGCCGTATTTGTGGGAGGGGAGGCTCCCCGCACTTACTACTTAAGGCACCTCCGTGCCCTCCCCCCTGGCAGCTGTCGTTTCGATTCCCGGCACTGCAGCGTGTGCCGCGTCACTTCCGGGTCACGTCCTGCATTCCACTGCGCTTCACCTCCGCATCCGATTCCCGCTCCCGTCCGGCAGGTATCCCGGCTCAGGTAACGGTGGGGTACCCTTTGGCTGCATATCCCACGCCCAGGCAGCGGAGGGTTCGGTAGCCGCGCGCCACTTCAGAGGAGACACCTTAATGATTCCCGGCACAGCAGCGACTACCGCGTCGCTTCCGGGTCACATGGCGCATCAGCGTCCACGACCGCCGTCCCACAGCGCTCACCTCCACCTCCCGCTCCCGTCCGGCAGGTTTCCTGGCCAGGCAATGGTCGCGTGCCCCACGTCCAGGCGGCGGAGGGTTCGGCAGCCGGCGCCACTTCCCTCCCCCGCCGGGCAGCCACACAAGCACATTTCACCGCCAGCATCCTTCTAGCAGCGGTACCGCCTACCGCCACGCACGTCCCGGTCTGCCGGTAAGTGGTGCCGGCACCACTGTCACTAGCCATGTGTCCCGGCTGCAGGCCCCAAACGTTTAAACTACGGCATGCTACGGGGTTCATACACCCAGCGTGACAACACCCACGCAGGGCGCACAGGGTATGGCATCGCCATATGCAGTATCCCATGCGTCCGTCATACCGTGTCGTCCACGGTCTCTTTACCGCACCGGCCAGTACGCAATTCTAGGCACACCCACGCACGGCGCACAGGGAATGGCATCGCCATACGCAGTATCCCATGCGTCCGTCATACCGTGTCGTCCACGGTCTCAATACCGCACTGGCCAGTACGCAATTCAAGGCACACCCACGCAGCATACGGGTGGCACACACTGTATAGATGTCCGGTGTTTTATGCTCCACAGGTTGTTCGTTACTGCCAGTCGGCAGTGGGTACTGTTAATATCATTCATGCTTTCATCCCATAATAGGTGTCATCTCAGGCTTCAAGGGCTCGCACAGTCAAAATATCAAACTCCGACAAATCCTGGTGCAGGTAGATTTCAGTAACATAGTCGGTCAGGTTTAAATTTTCTAAAGCTGACCTGGTGCTCTGTTTTGTTCACAGTCAAGTAGTCACATACTCCGTCCTTCAGGATCCGGTAAAGGGAAATTTATTTTGTTTTTCTCTCCCCCTTTCTCTCTCCTCTCTTCCTCGCCCTCTCCGCACCAGGGGTTCCACTACTCACCAGGGGGTTCATGTACAGCCATTATAAAATAATAAAAAATAAAAAAAATCCGATTCCCGCTCCCGTCCGGCAGGTATCCCGGCTCAGGTAACGGTGGGGTACCCTTTGGCTGCATATCCCACGCCCAGGCAGCGGAGGGTTCGGTAGCCGCGCGCCACTTCAGAGGAGACACCTTAATGATTCCCGGCACAGCAGCGACTACCGCGTCGCTTCCGGGTCACATGGCGCATCAGCGTCCACGACCGCCGTCCCACAGCGCTCACCTCCACCTCCCGCTCCCGTCCGGCAGGTTTCCTGGCCAGGCAATGGTCGCGTGCCCCACGTCCAGGCGGCGGAGGGTTCGGCAGCCGGCGCCACTTCCCTCCCCCGCCGGGCAGCCACACAAGCACATTTCACCGCCAGCATCCTTCTAGCAGCGGTACCGCCTACCGCCACGCACGTCCCGGTCTGCCGGTAAGTGGTGCCGGCACCACTGTCACTAGCCATGTGTCCCGGCTGCAGGCCCCAAACGTTTAAACTACGGCATGCTACGGGGTTCATACACCCAGCGTGACAACACCCACGCAGGGCGCACAGGGTATGGCATCGCCATATGCAGTATCCCATGCGTCCGTCATACCGTGTCGTCCACGGTCTCTTTACCGCACCGGCCAGTACGCAATTCTAGGCACACCCACGCACGGCGCACAGGGAATGGCATCGCCATACGCAGTATCCCATGCGTCCGTCATACCGTGTCGTCCACGGTCTCAATACCGCACTGGCCAGTACGCAATTCAAGGCACACCCACGCAGCATACGGGTGGCACACACTGTATAGATGTCCGGTGTTTTATGCTCCACAGGTTGTTCGTTACTGCCAGTCGGCAGTGGGTACTGTTAATATCATTCATGCTTTCATCCCATAATAGGTGTCATCTCAGGCTTCAAGGGCTCGCACAGTCAAAATATCAAACTCCGACAAATCCTGGTGCAGGTAGATTTCAGTAACATAGTCGGTCAGGTTTAAATTTTCTAAAGCTGACCTGGTGCTCTGTTTTGTTCACAGTCAAGTAGTCACATACTCCGTCCTTCAGGATCCGGTAAAGGGAAATTTATTTTGTTTTTCTCTCCCCCTTTCTCTCTCCTCTCTTCCTCGCCCTCTCCGCACCAGGGGTTCCACTACTCACCAGGGGGTTCATGTACAGCCATTATAAAATAATAAAAAATAAAAAAAACTTAAAAAATAAAAAAAAAGGGGGGGTTTCTCCCCACGTCCTCTGACTCACACGCAGTCCCGGCACGTTCAGCCTCGACAGGTCTGTCACGTCCTCAGACTCGCACGCAGTCCCGGCACGTTCAGCCTCGACAGGTCTGTCACGTCCTCAGACTCAGTTGATAGTCCCGGGATATCTCAGTCCCACGTCTGACACGTGCTCAGACTCTCACGCAAATTCCGTCACGTTTCAGCATTTGCCAGTTCTGTCACGTCTTCAGACTCAACGTAAGTCCTGTCACGTCCTCAGGCAAACTCGTCAAGTCTGTCACGTCTTCAGACTCGGTCAAGTCCTGTCACGTCCTCAGGCACTCGCGTCAAGTCTGTCACGTCCTCAGACTCAGTCTAAGTCCTGACACGACTTCAGGCATACGCAACTCCGTCACGTCATCAGAGATCACGCAAGTCCTGTCACGGCTACAGGCGCCAGTATAGTCCCAGCTCGGTACGGCTTACAGGTCGAGCGTACATGTCTCCTGCCTCACACGCATCTACTTTAACCCACTCACACGCAGTTGTGGGCCTCCTCGGTCATCAGCTGTCACGGCTGTACATGCCCCGTCTCGGGGTACACTAGGTGGCAGGGGGTGGCAGGGTACACGGGTGTTGCACGTAATTTCCCTCAGGCACAGCTTGCACAATTAGTCTTTCTTCCCTAACTAGTTCACCAGGGTGCATGGTACGGGCAATCGTCACGTTTAGCTAGCCATCGTGTCATGCATTTCATATATTCTAGATGGAGCTGCCACATAGCCAGGTTCCGATTGCATCCGCGTCATCCCAAGCCAGCGGGGACGTACAGTCGGAAAGAGGCATGACCCCTTCCCTAAGGTCATGGACCATATCCAGAATTACCACGGAACTGTTACGCAGAGGGATTCCCTTCCCTGCATCTGCCAGGAAGGCTGAACTTTTCCGCTTACTACAGTCCGAACCAGGCTCGAGTCAAGAGATGTTTACGCCCAATACCATACAGACTTCCATTACCCAGTTACACGCGGCTATTGACAACATGTCCTCCATGTCTGGCTTCCAAACCAGTCTAGAGGCAATTCAGAACAGAGCATCCACATCCAACGCCGGCGCCCCAACACTCATGTCTCCGTCAGTTCCCTCCACGTCTGCGGCGACCCCCCCCCCCCAACTTCCCTAATGTCGCACCGTCGCATTTCATTCCGGCTAACGTTAGGCAGGATATTCTAGACGGTAAGGATGTCAACTTAGCCTGTCTGCTCATCGCTACACACGAGGTACCTGATAATAAGACCATCGCCTGCGGGGAGGTGTCTGTCATCCTCAAGTCACGGGACATCAGGCTAAACTGTGTTGGCGTTTAGCCTATACCGGGACGTCATCTGTTCCGTGTCGCCCAGTCGCCGCGAAGAATTAGACCTGTACCTTTACAAAGTGGTAGACTTAGGCCACAAATACGGTGGCACGGCCTTCTACGAGTATCACAGGTCTTTTTCCACAAGGGCAGCAGCCTTACTCACACAGTTTCAGCACACCGTCGACTGGGCAGTGACTGACACTGAGCTTTTCTGCCGCCATTTTGCTGGCTTGAGAGCCCCCGCGTGTTCCACTTGCAGTGCACACTCCCACACCGCAGAGTGGTGCTCCTCCAGCAATCCTCCGTCAGGCAGCTCCCAGACTAGGCAGGCACCCGATAGCGTCATGCCCAAATCCGCCACAGGGGTCGATAAATTAGGCAGGCCCATTAAGTACTTAGGCAAATCGCAAATTTGCAATAACCTTAATTACACAGGGTGCTTCTACAGCCAATGCCGGTTGCTGCATTTATGCACCAACTGTTTCAGGGCCCACCCCAAGACGGCGTGCCCCCAGAAAGGCCTCCACCCGGCATGACTAGGCAAAGTGCATGTTGACATGCTAGCCACATTCCTGGCTGATCATCCAGACCAGCAGTGGGTCAGGTTCCTCCTAAACGGTTTCACCGTAGGTTTTCACACAGGCCAGATATCCCTACCACAGTCCACGTACGAATGCAGGAATTTGCTGTCTGCTGTCAGGAACCCCGAGGCAGTCAGCGGCCTCATTCAAGCAGAGTTGGCAAAGGGCTACCTGATAGGTCCTCTGCGCCAGCCCCCTTTCGATTGCTGGAGAGTTAGTCCGATAGGCATGGTTGTTGGCAAGTTCTCAAATAAAAAACGCCTAATTTATGACCTGTCAGCTCCACATTCTTCTGACGTGCCTAGCCTCAATGCTCTCATTCCCTCCGAGGAATTCGGCATGAAATATGCGTCCATAGACGAGGCTATTCAGGTCATACTGTCTTTGGGGCAGCACACGTGGCTGTCAAAAGCAGATATCACCGACGCTTTTAAACTGCTGCCCATTCACCCCCAACTATGGCAGTGGCATGGCGTTAGGTGGGATGGGCTTTATTATTTCGCTAACTGTCTCACTTTTGGCTCAAAATCAAGCCCTTGGTTGTTCGATCAGTTTGCAAGCAGTCTACACTGGATCCTTGAGCACACCTTCAGTGCCCATCACGTCATGCACTATCTAGACGACTTTCTGCTGATCGAACCTCCGTCTCGGCCTCCAGGTGATCTAGGAGTCTTGACCGAAGTGTTCAGCAAACTCAGTGTTCCAGTAGCGAATCATAAGCTCGAGGGCCCACACACCAGTTTGACCTTTTTCGGTAACCAGCTAGACACCGTCGCGTTGCAAGCTAGTTTGCCTCCGGACAAGCTATGTTGAATCAGAGATAATATCCACAAGTTAGCTTGCGCAGGCATTTGTTCCAGAGTAGAGCTCCAAAGTTTGCTTGGCATGCTCAATTTTGCCATGAGGATCATCCTGCAAGGCAGGACTTTCATCTCCAGACTCCTTAGCCTTCTTCCATCAACCACCGACCAAGATAGCCAGGCTAGGCTAGATCAACAAGCTCTGGCCGATTTAGTCATGTGGGACCAGTTCCTTTCCAACTGTAACGGTATTTCATTGTTTACTCCCTCAGTGTCCAGCCACTCCCCCGTTCTCCACGCCGATGCTTCATCAGCTCTGGGCTTTGCCGCCATTTACGGCAACCACTGGATGGCCAGCGCTTGGCCACCCGAGGTTACTTCCATACCTGGGTTTTCTCAGACATCCTCACTGTTTGAGATCTACCCCATTGTCGCTGCAGCACAGGCGTGGGGAGCTTACTGGCGCAAGAACACAGTGTTGATTCTGACCGATAACGAAGGTCTGGCAGCACTGATCAATAAGGGTAGGTCAGACTCCAGTGAAATCATGGCCTTTTTGAGACGGTTCATCTGGTTGGCTTTACAACATCAATTTCATTTCGAATGTGCACATATTCCCGGCAAGGTAAACGTGGCAGCAGATGCTCTATCTAGAGGTAAACGGCAATTTTTCTTTCAGATTTCACCAGAGGCGGACCCCGTACCAACCCCTACACCATCGCACAGCCTGTTAGTCATGCCTTGAACACGCACCTGGTCACAGCCAGGCTCCTCATGCAGAGGTCATTGTCCGAGAATACGGCCAGGATGTACAAGACGGCATGGTCCCATTTTTCTAGGTTCCAGCTAAAGTGTCCACAACTGGGCATGGACGATATTACGTATTTACTTGCGTTTATAGCTTTTTGCCACTCAGACCTCAAACTAGCACACGGCACAATCAAGTCATACCTAGCCGGTATACAACATTGCTGGCACATCTCTTACCCAGATAGACCCTCGCTATTCTCCGCTCACCCTATTAAAACGATCCTCAAGGGGATCCAGAATTCAGCAGCAGTCAGCACTATTTCCAGGAGACCCTTCTCCGGGGACATGTTCAAGTCCTTAGCAGCCGTCCTAGATACCAACCCCTTCGGATTAAGGACTAGCGCCCTAGTTAAAACCGCCCTGTATCTATGCTTCTACGGCTTCTTACGACCCGGGGAATTCACCTGCCCTATTTCCTGCAATACTTTCATTCAGAAACAACACTTACAACACTTAGGCTCCCACTATGTGCTCACACTTAATCACACCAAAACGTCCAGACCCGGCGAGACCACCAAGGTTAAGTATTTTTCCACGGGTAACGCATGGTGCCCAGTAGCTGTATTTAACGAATGGTCGGTGGTGATCAAACATGACACACCTCACTCCCCTTTGTTGTCCTACGATTCCGGCCCACTCACTATCCAGACTTTCCTTAGGTTCGTCCGCGCATTGTTGCCGGGACTGGGTGTGGATCCGTTGAGCATTACCGGCCATTCCTTCCGGATAAGCGCAGCATCAGCCGCCTCTAAAAACAATGTACCGGGTCACATTATAAAGAGATTAGGGCGTTGGAAATCGTTATGCTACACTCGCTATATACCCAACCCTAAACGCGAGATGTCTTTAGCTTTCCGGAATTTGTTACTGTGATGTGTGTTAATACAGTACTTTGTTCACATTACTGTGTCATGTGTTTTTGGCCCCTTTAGGCTACCCTTTACAGCAGTTCCGCCACGCCTCTACTGCTATGCTTAGGTCACGGGTGTTCTGATAGTCGATCCGAGTACAAGTGTAGGCAACGTAGTTGCCGTATTTGTGGGAGGGGAGGCTCCCCGCACTTACTACTTAAGGCACTTCCGTGCCCTCCCCCCTGGCAGCTGTCGTTTCGATTCCCGGCACTGCAGCGTGTGCCCCTCCCACCCAACCCCTTCTTTTATCCTTCCATATAGGGTGGCCCCCTTTAGGCTACCCTTTACAGCAGTTCCGCCACGCCTCTACTGCTATGCTTAGGTCACGGGTGTTCTGATAGTCGATCCGAGTACACCTATCATTAACAGTCCAACCGTTTTTCCCATCATTAACTATAATTATTTTGTCTATAGTGCTATAAATGATCGCTTCTGACAAATAGAAAAGCTAATGTATTGGTCAGAACACTATTGTTTATTCTTATGAATTTATCTATGTTTGATGAGTGTTCCCATTGAAATAAAAAATGAAAGCTCATTGTATTATAGCAAAAGACTCCATCTATATGACTCCATTCAGGGGCGTACATAAAAATCACTGGGCCCCATAGCAGGAATCTAAATTGGGCCCCCATTCCCCTTTTATAGCCCCTCCTTTTGTTCCATGAACTATTCTTGCTGCTGCGTTTTATAATTTATGCCATCAGGGCCAGATTGGGATTACAAAACAGCCCTGGCACACAAAAGAGGTATAATAGATGCAGTGTGTACAGGTATATAGTATATTCCCTAGTGTTCTGATATGTGAGGTACAGGGTATAATATATGCAGTGTGTACAGGTATATAGTATATACAGCAGTGTACTGATATGTGAGGTACGGGGTATAATATATGCAGTGTATACAGGTATACAATATATACAGTAGTGTAATATGTGAGGTACGAGGTATAATAGATGCAGTGTGTACAGGTATATAGTAAATACAGCAGTGTATTGACACCTCGTACCTCACATATCAGTACACTGCTGTATATACTATATATCTGTACACACTGCATCTATTATACCTCATACCTCACATATCAGTACACTGCTGTATATACTATATATCTGTACACACTGCATCTATTATACCTTGTACCTCACATATCAGTGCACTGCGGTATATACTATATATCTGTACATATTGCATGTATAATACTGTGTAATATATGCAGCGTGTGTATGTGTGTGTATGTGTGTATATATATATATATATATATATATATATATACACACACAGAGCAGTGTATTGATGTGAGACATAGAAGGTATAATACTGAAGATGCAGTATTTACAGAAATATGTGGTCAATTATACATTATGGTCACTGTGTGTGTGTGAGGTACATGAGGTAGTGGTCACTGTAACTGTCTGAAGTATTATACATGAGTGAGCAATGAGTAAAAACAGGGCATGGAGGGGGGGGTAAATGATTAAAAGTGGAGGACCTCCTCTTACCACTCCATTCCAGTCTGTATGGATCAATGCAGAGCTGCTTGTGAACTTCTAATACTTGCTGTTAGGGGTTGAAGGACCTGTGATGATGTCATCACAGGTCCTGGCAGATATACCTTTGAAACCTAGGAACTACACCATTGTTGGTGCAGTTCCTTTGCTAGATTCTGCAGGACCTGTTATGTTGAAGATGATGTCATCACAGGTCCTGGCAGATGCACTGTTCTAACCTGGGAACTACACTTTACACTGTGCAGTTCCCTTACAGGACCTCTGATGACATCATCAAAGGTCCTTTAGCTTTAGAAAGATAAACAGGAGCAATTAGAGGGCGGGGCCTCTCCTCCACTTCGGGCCCCTCTTTCTCACGGGCCCCATAGCAGCTGCGTGGTCTGCCTATATGGTAGGTATGCCACTGACTCCATTTATACATTATTGATACAATTATAACTTTCATGTTTATATAAACATTAAGGGGGAGATTTATCATTGTTTTAACACTACTTTAGTCAAAAATTATGACACACACCATATGTGCGCATAATTTGCAACTTTTTGAGCTTGTGGCTACAGTACTTTTCTAAATTAGTAAGAAAAGGGCCAAGGCATATCGGAGGTGGCGGAGTTTCCACAGCCCACCTGATTTACTTAAATTTATGCCAAAAGCTGGCATTACTTGTAGTTCAAGTCTATGCTAGCCTCTAACTGGCATAGATGTCACGGCCGTGGGTAGGGACACGCACACACACAGTGAGCCCTAACTTGAACCCAGCCCACTGACCCTGCCTCCTTGCAGAACAAGTCCTAGGCGACAAGTCCACAACTGGTCGACGTTCCCTATACTGGTAAGTGCAGAGATACAATCCAAGTGCCCGTGGAACCGCAGGCAATTGCTCACACACAGGACACAAATAAACGCCAAGGGAAGTCGAGCTAGAAACAGTCAAACCAGGAGATCGATACCAACAGAATCACAAAGTGGAAGGAGGGAGCAATAACAAGTCAAGGGTCAATACCGGACAGGGAGAAGGTACAGAATCGCTAAGCAGAGAGAGAGGTCAAGGTATAGCCGAAGTCAAATCCAAAATCAACAGTTCAATACACACAGGTAGCAAGGAGCATGGCCTAAACACCATGCAAGGGGCGTGGCCTAAACGCAGAGTCACCAAGGGGCATGGCATGACAGCACGACTGGCACCGCGCTGCAGTGTCCGAGCCCCAGACTGCAACGCTGGAGCTCGGACAGGCAAGTTGGCCACAGGACCCTCAATACGGGGCGCCGGCTTAGACGGAAATTTAGAATGAAATTTCTTAATGAGACGAGGAGCATAGACATCCCGATCAGGTACCCATGTCCTTTCCTCAGGACCATATCCTTTCCAATGTACCAGATATTGAAGAGAACCTTGAACCATCCAGGAATCAAGGATTCTCTCCACCTCATACTCAAGTTCATCAAGAATAATAATAGGGTCAGGAGGCCTAAGAGGAGGAATTGTCTGTGGAACAAATTTTTTAAGCAAAGAAATGTGAAAGACATCATGAATTCTGAAAGAGTCAAGTAACTGCAGACGAAATGACACTGGATTGATAACAGAAAGGATCTTTTACGGACCAATAAATTTAGGCGCCAGTTTACCTGAAGGCACCCTGAGACGTAAATTTTTGGTAGACAATCAAACTTGTTCACCCAACACAACATTTGGCCCCTTGGACCGTCTTTTATTGGCCTGTCTAGATTGGATGCTTTGGGCTTTTTCCAGTCTCTTGCGAGCCTGGGCCCAAACTGTACACAGATCTTCTACAATAGCATCCACTGAAGGAGTTACAGAACTAGAACCACAGACTGATGAAAACCGGGGATTAAAAACATAGTTACGGAGTTAGAACGGAGACATACCGCTAGAGGAACTCACATGATTGTTAATAGAGAACTCTGCAAAAGATAAGAACTTTTTCCAATCATTTTGGTGATTCGACACAAAGCATCTCAAGAATTGCTCCAGTACCTGGTTGACCCTCTCCATTTGCACATTAGTCTCAAGGTTGTAGGCGGATGAGAAGGAAAGCTTATTTCCCAGTTTTACGCTGAAGCCTCTCCAGAAATTTGAGACAAATTGGACACCCCTATCCGAGATGATGGAGTCCGGAATGCCATGCAACCTAAGGATGTTATCAATAAATAAAGTAGACAACTCTTTAGCATTGGGTTATTTTTTTTAAAGGGATAACATGACACATGGAAAATGCAAATGCGATCGCACACTACATCCAGCACTCTGCCCTCCATGCTGGATGAGACATTGGTTTATATTTTGGCCAAAGCATAGTAAGCCACTCACCGCGTCAAGGCTGTCTCATGAGTGGTCCCTAACTCTTGTTCCTACCTGTTCATGGGCCATGACAGCCACACAATCCAGGGAATGCAGGTCAGCATGCAAGCCAAGTACACTTTGCTTGTAACCCCGCCCGGTGCCATTACAGCTTTCATCGGATCCAGGGATGCAAGTACCAACATGCATGCTGAACCCACCATATACTTCTCCTGGAGCCAAATGGCTAATGGTAGGTTCTATACAAGCAGACTCAGTTTTATACTGACTTTAAAACCAGCCTCAAGGACAGATTAACTGGTCAGGTGTGCAATGACTCCAAGGAGATCGCCACGCCTCCAATATATACTACAAAGAAAAAAATAAGGGGTTGGGTCAGCACAACCTGCCTGTAGGTGCAGATCGCTATGGCGAAATACATATACAAATGGAAAATGCAAATGCGATCGCACACTACATCCAGCACTCTGCCCTCCATGCTGGATGAGACATTGGTTTATATTTTGGCCAAAGCATAGTAAGCCACTCACCGCGTCAAGGCTGTCTCATGAGTGGTCCCTAACTCTTGTTCCTACCTGTTCATGGGCCATGACAGCCACACAATCCAGGGAATGCAGGTCAGCATGCAAGCCAAGTACACTTTGCTTGTAACCCCGTCCGGTGCCATTACAGCTTTCATCGGATCCAGGGATGCAAGTACCAACATGCATGCTGAACCCACCATATACTTCTCCTGGAGCCAAATGGCTAATGGTAGGTTCTATACAAGCAGACTCAGTTTTATACTGACTTTAAAACCAGCCTCAAGGACAGATTAACTGGTCAGGTGTGCAATGACTCCAAGGAGATCGCCACGCCTCCAATATATACTACAAAGAAAAAAATAAGGGGTTGGGTCAGCACAACCTGCCTGTAGGTGCAGATCGCTATGGCGAAATACATATACAAACGGAAAATGCAAATGCGATCGCACACTACATCCAGCACTCTGCCCTCCATGCTGGATGAGACATTGGTTTATATTTTGGCCAAAGCATAGTAAGCCACTCACCGCGTCAAGGCTGTCTCATGAGTGGTCCCTAACTCTTGTTCCTACCTGTTCATGGGCCATGACAGCCACACAATCCAGGGAATGCAGGTCAGCATGCAAGCCAAGTACACTTTGCTTGTAACCCCGTCCGGTGCCATTACAGCTTTCATCGGATCCAGGGATGCAAGTACCAACATGCATGCTGAACCCACCATATACTTCTCCAGGAGCCAAATGGCTAATGGTAGGTTCTATACAAGCAGACTCAGTTTTATACTGACTTTAAAACCAGCCTCAAGGACAGATTAACTGGTCAGGTGTGCAATGACTCCAAGGAGATCGCCACGCCTCCAATATATACTACAAAGAAAAAAATAAGGGGTTGGGTCAGCACAACCTGCCTGTAGGTGCAGATCGCTATGGCGAAATACATATACAAACGGAAAATGCAAATGCGATCGCACACTACATCCAGCACTCTGCCCTCCATGCTGGATGAGACATTGGTTTATATTTTGGCCAAAGCATAGTAAGCCACTCACCGCGTCAAGGCTGTCTCATGAGTGGTCCCTAACTCTTGTTCCTACCTGTTCATGGGCCATGACAGCCACACAATCCAGGGAATGCAGGTCAGCATGCAAGCCAAGTACACTTTGCTTGTAACCCCGTCCGGTGCCATTACAGCTTTCATCGGATCCAGGGATGCAAGTACCAACATGCATGCTGAACCCACCATATACTTCTCCTGGAGCCAAATGGCTAATGGTAGGTTCTATACAAGCAGACTCAGTTTTATACTGACTTTAAAACCAGCCTCAAGGACAGATTAACTGGTCAGGTGTGCAATGACTCCAAGGAGATCGCCACGCCTCCAATATATACTACAAAGAAAAAAATAAGGGGTTGGGTCAGCACAACCTGCCTGTAGGTGCAGATCGCTATGGCGAAATACATATACAAACGGAAAATGCAAATGCGATCGCACACTACATCCAGCACTCTGCCCTCCATGCTGGATGAGACATTGGTTTATATTTTGGCCAAAGCATAGTAAGCCACTCACCGCGTCAAGGCTGTCTCATGAGTGGTCCCTAACTCTTGTTCCTACCTGTTCATGGGCCATGACAGCCACACAATCCAGGGAATGCAGGTCAGCATGCAAGCCAAGTACACTTTGCTTGTAACCCCGTCCGGTGCCATTACAGCTTTCATCGGATCCAGGGATGCAAGTACCAACATGCATGCTGAACCCACCATATACTTCTCCTGGAGCCAAATGGCTAATGGTAGGTTCTATACAAGCAGACTCAGTTTTATACTGACTTTAAAACCAGCCTCAAGGACAGATTAACTGGTCAGGTGTGCAATGACATCAAGGAGATCGCCACGCCTCCAATATATACTACAAAGAAAAAAATAAGGGGTTGGGTCAGCACAACCTGCCTGTAGGTGCAGATCGCTATGGCGAAATACATATACAAACGGAAAATGCAAATGCGATCGCACACTACATCCAGCACTCTGCCCTCCATGCTGGATGAGACATTGGTTTATATTTTGGCCAAAGCATAGTAAGCCACTCACCGCGTCAAGGCTGTCTCATGAGTGGTCCCTAACTCTTGTTCCTACCTGTTCATGGGCCATGACAGCCACACAATCCAGGGAATGCAGGTCAGCATGCAAGCCAAGTACACTTTGCTTGTAACCCCGTCCGGTGCCATTACAGCTTTCATCGGATCCAGGGATGCAAGTACCAACATGCATGCTGAACCCACCATATACTTCTCCTGGAGCCAAATGGCTAATGGTAGGTTCTATACAAGCAGACTCAGTTTTATACTGACTTTAAAACCAGCCTCAAGGACAGATTAACTGGTCAGGTGTGCAATGACTCCAAGGAGATCGCCACGCCTCCAATATATACTACAAAGAAAAAAATAAGGGGTTGGGTCAGCACAACCTGCCTGTAGGTGCAGATCGCTATGGCGAAATACATATACAAACGGAAAATGCAAATGCGATCGCACACTACATCCAGCACTCTGCCCTCCATGCTGGATGAGACATTGGTTTATATTTTGGCCAAAGCATAGTAAGCCACTCACCGCGTCAAGGCTGTCTCATGAGTGGTCCCTAACTCTTGTTCCTACCTGTTCATGGGCCATGACAGCCACACAATCCAGGGAATGCAGGTCAGCATGCAAGCCAAGTACACTTTGCTTGTAACCCCGTCCGGTGCCATTGCAGCTTTCATCGGATCCAGGGATGCAAGTACCAACATGCATGCTGAACCCACCATATACTTCTCCTGGAGCCAAATGGCTAATGGTAGGTTCTATACAAGCAGACTCAGTTTTATACTGACTTTAAAACCAGCCTCAAGGACAGATTAACTGGTCAGGTGTGCAATGACTCCAAGGAGATCGCCACGCCTCCAATATATACTACAAAGAAAAAAATAAGGGGTTGGGTCAGCACAACCTGCCTGTAGGTGCAGATCGCTATGGCGAAATACATATACAAACGGAAAATGCAAATGCGATCGCACACTACATCCAGCACTCTGCCCTCCATGCTGGATGAGACATTGGTTTATATTTTGGCCAAAGCATAGTAAGCCACTCACCGCGTCAAGGCTGTCTCATGAGTGGTCCCTAACTCTTGTTCCTACCTGTTCATGGGCCATGACAGCCACACAATCCAGGGAATGCAGGTCAGCATGCAAGCCAAGTACACTTTGCTTGTAACCCCGTCCGGTGCCATTACAGCTTTCATCGGATCCAGGGATGCAAGTACCAACATGCATGCTGAACCCACCATATACTTCTCCTGGAGCCAAATGGCTAATGGTAGGTTCTATACAAGCAGACTCAGTTTTATACTGACTTTAAAACCAGCCTCAAGGACAGATTAACTGGTCAGGTGTGCAATGACTCCAAGGAGATCGCCACGCCTCCAATATATACTACAAAGAAAAAAATAAGGGGTTGGGTCAGCACAACCTGCCTGTAGGTGCAGATCGCTATGGCGAAATACATATACAAACGGAAAATGCAAATGCGATCGCACACTACATCCAGCACTCTGCCCTCCATGCTGGATGAGACATTGGTTTATATTTTGGCCAAAGCATAGTAAGCCACTCACCGCGTCAAGGCTGTCTCATGAGTGGTCCCTAACTCTTGTTCCTACCTGTTCATGGGCCATGACAGCCACACAATCCAGGGAATGCAGGTCAGCATGCAAGCCAAGTACACTTTGCTTGTAACCCCGCCCGGTGCCATTACAGCTTTCATCGGATCCAGGGATGCAAGTACCAACATGCATGCTGAACCCACCATATACTTCTCCTGGAGCCAAATGGCTAATGGTAGGTTCTATACAAGCAGACTCAGTTTTATACTGACTTTAAAACCAGCCTCAAGGACAGATTAACTGGTCAGGTGTGCAATGACTCCAAGGAGATCGCCACGCCTCCAATATATACTACAAAGAAAAAAATAAGGGGTCCATGGACAGGTAGGAACAAGAGTTAGGGACCACTCATGAGACAGCCTTGACGCGGTGAGTGGCTTACTATGCTTTGGCCAAAATATAAACCAATGTCTCATCCAGCATGGAGGGCAGAGTGCTGGATGTAGTGTGCGATCGCATTTGCATTTTCCGTTTGTATATGTATTTCGCCATAGCGATCTGCACCTACAGGCAGGTTGTGCTGACCCAACCCCTTATTTTTTTCTTTGTAGTATATATTGGAGGCGTGGCGATCTCCTTGGAGTCATTGCACACCTGACCAGTTAATCTGTCCTTGAGGCTGGTTTTAAAGTCAGTATAAAACTGAGTCTGCTTGTATAGAACCTACCATTAGCCATTTGGCTCCAGGAGAAGTATATGGTGGGTTCAGCATGCATGTTGGTACTTGCATCCCTGGATCCGATGAAAGCTGTAATGGCACCGGACGGGGTTACAAGCAAAGTGTACTTGGCTTGCATGCTGACCTGCATTCCCTGGATTGTGTGGCTGTCATGGCCCATGAACAGGTAGGAACAAGAGTTAGGGACCACTCATGAGACAGCCTTGACGCGGTGAGTGGCTTACTATGCTTTGGCCAAAATATAAACCAATGTCTCATCCAGCATGGAGGGCAGAGTGCTGGATGTAGTGTGCGATCGCATTTGCATTTTCCGTTTGTATATGTATTTCGCCATAGCGATCTGCACCTACAGGCAGGTTGTGCTGACCCAACCCCTTATTTTTTTCTTTATAACATGACACATCTTCGAAAACCTGTCTATTACAACCCAAATGACTGACCTACCCTGGGAGGGCGGGAGGTCAGTGATAAAATCCATAGAGATGTGGGTCCAGGGCCTCTGAGGAATGGGCAAGGGACAAAGCAAACCCGCGGGACGTCTCCTGGGTACCTTGGCCCTAGCACATACGTCACAGGCAGAGACGAAGGCCACTACATCACGTGACCAGGTAGGCCACCAGTATACCCGAGATATTAGATGCTTAGTCCCCGCGATACCTGGATGACCTGCCAACACAGAACAATGAAATTCCTCCAGTACTTTAAGACGTAATTTTGGAGTTACAAACAGTTTGCCAGCAGGAAGATCATTGGGAGCTGAATCCTGACCACCAGCTATCTTAGTGGCCAAATCAGAATTAATAGCGGCAAGCACAACCCCAGGAGGCAGAATATTTTCAGGCTCTGTAACAACACTGCTCCTCAGCAAAATTCTGTGATAATGCATCCACCTTTACATTAGCAGACCCGGGACGATAGGTTACAACAAAGTTAAAACGCGTAAAGAATAGAGCCCACCTTGCCTGCTGGGGATTCAAGCGCTTAGCGGTATCAAGATAGGTAAGGTTTTTATGATCTGTCAGCATGACGATCTTGTGCTGAGCTCCTTCTAGGAAATGCCGCCACTCCTCAAATGCCCATTTGATAGCCAACAACTCACGGCTAGCCAACAACTCCACGGGAGAAAATTTTCGAGAAAAGAAAGCACATGGTTTTAAGTTAGTCAGGGAGGATGTCCCCTGAGCTAGAACAGCCCCAACACCTATCTCAGAGGCGTCCACCTCAACCACAAAAGGTTGTGTGACATCAGGCTGCACCAGCACAGGTGCCTGAGTAAAACTCGTCTTCGGAGTTTCAAAGGCAGACACAGCCTCAGGACCCCAATGGAGAACATCAGCCCCCTTCCTGGTTAAATCCGTCAATGGTTTGGCTATTCTTAATAAATTTCCGATAATAATTTGCAAAGCCCAGGAACCATTAAAGGTCTTTAAGCGAAGTTGGCCTAGCCCACTCCACAATGGCACACACCTTACCCGGATCCATGCAATTTTGAGGGGAAATAATGTAGCCCAGAAAAGAGAGTTCTCTAACTCCAAACTCACATTTACTCAACTTAGCGAACAACTTATAGTCCCTCAGCTTCTGAAGCACCTTTCTCACATGAAGCCATGGGACAACCAATCAGGGGTATATAGTCTAAATACACCACCACAAACTGACCTAGAAACTCCAGAAAAATTTTGTTGACAAGGTTTTGGAAAATGGCTGGGGCATTACACAGACCGAAGGGCATTACTAGGTACTGAAAATGCCCCTCAGGAGCGTTAAATGCTGTTTTCCATTCATCACCTTCCCTGATTCAAATCAGATTGTAGGC